>NC_056580.1:24083230-24448230 GCF_018340385.1 Cyprinus carpio | reverse complement strand
CAAAACAGTCAATAAACCATAAATAAAAATAGTAAATTCTTGAATTTAACTTCTATTGAATACTTTTCAAGACACTTGATCGCTTAGCCTGTTGAAAATATCAGCTGTGTTTAGTGAGATGTAGTGCCTGGGAGAATATAATCCTTTATCTGATCTCACTTCCTGTCTCCTCCCAGAGTTGGCCAATAAACAGCATGAGAGAATGTCAGACCTGGAAGAGGAGCCCATGACAAACACACAAGTCACACTGTCCCACAGCAGTCCAGCCAGAGGGAGTCACGACTCAGAGTCAAAGTCCCTGAACGAACTGAACAATACGGACTCCACTCACTCTTCCCAGGACTCTCTGGACCAGAGTTCCCAGTCCCCTACAGAGGGACCAGGCGACGGGTCACCAGAGGAACACAGCTCACAAACTCTACCTTGGAATGGCAAAAGCGCCTGACGTCACACGGATGGTGCCAAGCCTGAATGTTTTTAATCAGAAACAGGTAATGTATTGTAATGCTATTATGCTCTCAGACTCGGAGGGCTAATTGTGCAGACAGACACTCGGAATGTCCACGGAGCGCCTCATAGAGACGGTAGTGTGCAGTGTTGTCATGGCGACTGTGTTATTGCTGGAGACAGACCTCTGTCATTTCCTTGAGGAGGATTTAGCGAGTCCCTGAAACGCAACACTACCTATTTGCTTCCCGAGCTTTATTCCTGTTGGTTCAGTTCGTTTTTTTGTTTTCGTTTTTTTTTTTTGTAATTATTTTTCTTTTCTCTCAGTATTTTTTTTTTTTATTTTATTTTTTGTAGACTGTCATTATTTATTAAAGATTACACAGCTCACTTTTGCACGCACAATTAGTTTTCAGTATTTTATTCTGGCTATACAGTCATGCTTACAGGCTCTTTGCAGGACATTAGTTCAGAATGACTGGAGTATTTGACTTCATTCTTCTGACTTATTAATGTTATTCCCTCCAATTTCCAGAACAATTCATAAAGAGCTTTTTTTTATTGTAGCATTAATTTTTTTGTAGAACAGCTGCCTGTTTAAATCATGAGCCAGTTTTTTTACGGTAGAGGTATATGTCCTCAAGGGGGCATTATTTCATTTTAACAAAACCACATTCTCCAAATGAACAAAAACTGTGTCCCTTTAAATCCATACAGTATTATAGCTCATAGCAAGTGTCTAAATAAATGTTATATACATTGGCTGTGTTTAGAATTTGGAGAATACTAGCCTAATACTCGCCAAATACTGTGCAGTATGTACTGTTTAAAATAGTGAAACAGAATATATTATCTAACAATAAACATTTAAATTTAAAGGAACATGCTATGTTTTGTGTTAAAAAGTCTTAGTCCAGTGTTAGAAATCACTAATATTGCATTCGTTCGTCATGATACACTGGAAATGAAGGGGCCAAATCAAGCAATTTGGCAAATGGAGTAGATATATACTGTGCCCTGTATACATACTGTACTCTGTACTACAGAAACACTGAACACAGCCATTGTCTGACACACACGCCCATTGTGCATTACACTGTTCTTTAGAATCTCAAATCAATCATGATGGTACTAACCATATGCTACCAAATCACTGTATCATGTTTTATAATGTTTGTGTGAAAATACTGATCTTTTTTTTTTTTTTGCATTATATATGACATAAACTGCCAAAAACAAGATATTTGTCATTTGTATCTCTTTTAAGGTCTGCAGTGGCTGATGTGACATCCGCTGTCTTCACCTTCACACATTATGAAAGTACATTGGAGCTCAGGGTCTGTTTAATTGTAGAAAGTAAGTTTATTAAACAAACAAAAAAATAAATAAATAAAAATTAAATACTGCATCTCATTTATCAGTCAGGGAGATGACAGAACACCTGCAGAATATCTGTAAAAATCTCAATGGCTTTCAGATGAAATTTAGTTAAAGAATTGTCTAGTAAAGATGAATCTAATGAAGGAAAAATTTACATTTACATTTTTTTTCATTGATATTATTTTCTGTACAATTAAGCACATCTGTCCACAAAGTCTTATGATGATGCCAAAAAAAAAAAACTTTTCTAGATGCAATTATATATAAGGTATATAGGGTAAGATTAAAAATTAAACTTAGAATGATAAAAAAAAAAAAAATAATGCATTATTGAGAATTGTAGAGGAGAATTTCAATTGTAATGAAAATGTTATCATGCAAAAAAAAAAAAAAAAAAAAAAAAAAGAAAGACAAAAAAATAAAATAAGGGGGGATGGGGGTCTTAATGGCCCCCCAAAAAATGATTTATCTTTTATGCAGGTGAAATGTACCTAGACATTTATGAGATTCTGTTTAGACTTCATGATCTATATCAAATGCGCTATTGAAGTCACCAGTAAGACATGTAGAATGTATGTTTTGTAATTCACACAATATATTTGTTGGAAATACTTGTTCATCAAATTTACTACAGATTTATTGTTTCAGAAAAATATTAATAGAGTGATGTTAAAGAGCGGGCATATGTTCAAAAGCATTTACATTTACTACATTTGCTCTGTCATCTTGTAAAAACCTATTTTTGACAGTATTATAACACATTGATGAAGATTGATTATTTTTGGGGGAAAAAATGTGTGTGTGTGTTTGTTGCAGAAGATCTAAAATACTCTAACCATGTTAGCATGTACAGTATCAAGTTTTAACTCCATGTATAATGCCCACGTTTCAGACACTCATGTCAAAGAGCCATTGGGCTGTACAACAGCTGTGTGGGACTTCAGAGTCATATCTGCATACAAAACAGCCATATACTGTACCTACAAAAATATTGCTTCTTGTCAGAGAAAGTTTCATCAAAGCCTCAAGCACTTTCCACAAGAGGTGATCAAAAATAACATGGCAGGATGTGATTGGCTTAGCAATCCTCCCCATGTATTGCTAAATCATCTGGAGAGTATGAGTTTTCTTACACTTTCATATTACAACTCATGATGAATCACAACTACATGAAAGTTAATATATTTTGAAATAAATCACAATACCAGAGAATGTATGGCAGGGATAAAAAAAAAAAAAGTTTGAGATCACTATTAAAAAAAGCCTCTTAGTGTTTTGGGATAAAATTGCACAAATATATTTAAAAAAAGGCTGTGAAATGTACTTTCAAACTTGGGGGTGGGTGGGGGGGTGGGGGTACTGTTCCCATACACTATTATAAATTACATCACTTCCTCATGTAAATCAACCAGTTACTCCATCTGACTGTCTTGCCATTCCCCGCTGTTCTCTTCTTCCTCCTGGAAAAGTGAAGAAGGGTCTGTCTGATTTTTCAGCATCTTTATCCCTGTGAAAAGAGGAGATTTGGGCAACAGTCAGCTTTCAACTTTCCATAACAGGTGTGACTCCTAAACCGGATTCACACAACAGCTTACTGTATGAACACTGAACCGTATTAACAGTACTGTATGAACAAGCCAATGTCAATCCCCTTTGTTCTCACGCTACACTTGACTATTACCTGGCTGTAACCATAGTAACATTGACTAAATTAGATGATGATGTCGATAACAGTAGAATTTATTTTGTAAATTGACGCAACGCGATTGCAGCCGTCAAATTTTAGTTAACCTATAGCAGAACCACCTGAGTAGTAAATTAAAACGAGTGACGATGCATGGCTATGTGATAGAAAACTAAGTGTCTGGCAGAGGGTGACTCAAGGCTGAAAGTAGCCTAATGTTAAACAACACACATCACAAACCCATCGTTTTAGGTGAGTGTCATGTCATAAAGTATTTTTAATACAACTGAATTTGCATTTAACTTGAACACAATTTAATTAAAACATTTGAAGTTATTATAACTCATTAATTTCCACGGTTATTCAAACAGTGAATAAATTATATAGAGAAATCGAAGAGTAAAGATTTAAATTATCAAAGAACTGTGTAGCCGCCACTGCTTCTGTCCGTTTGACTCAAAATCAGATGAAAATTACATAGCGTATACCCAGCCTTAGTTACTGTTGGCCCTTTAATGTGACATGACAGATCACTGTAGCACCTCAAGCAGCACGTGAATTGATAATTGCTTCCTCTTTACTAGTTATAGCACAAAATAAACATGAATGAACATCAGAAGGTATTGTTTCAACTATGGAAGGACATCAATACACCCTTTTCAAGTTCAAGTCCACCAATGTTAATCTACTCTCCTGTTTACAGTAGTTTGTTTGTCGGACAAAAATGGCAGATTCGCCATTACGATTGGTCAGTTTGCCTGTCAATCAAACTCCAGTCAGCGAGCGCACATACTAAACAAAACGAGACAGGGGTAGCTGCCAGAGATTGTCTTACTATTGGGAGGTATTGTATATATGGTAGGGCTGCACAATTAATCAAATTTCTAATCGCGATTACAATTATGGATGCCACAATTACGTAATCGTTCAAAGCGGCAATTAATCATTCAAAGTCCACTTATGTTAATCGGCATGCTTAAGATATGTTTTGTTCTTTCTACATGATATCTTAAGGGTTTTTCCATTGTTTTAGTTTTAGTATAACATTATAATACCATTCATATTTTTACTTTTTTTTTATAATTTAAAGAAGAAACCAATCCGATGTATAGTTGACATTTGAGGCTTAATACCATAGAAAAGCACAAAAGGTTTTTCAGTTAGAGTGTTTTCAGCTTGTTTATTTTCATATAAAAATACGGCATGCAGCTGCATCAAACAATGGCATAAACATCATTCAATGTAAATTGTGATAATTGTAATTAATAAACGCAATTACAATTTCAAGGGAATAATCAACTATTATGATTTTTGTCATAATTGTGCAGCCCTAATATATGATTAACATTGCAGCATTGTATTCTCTTTTGGTCAAGCATCTTTTTGCTAAATTCTCAGGTTAAAGTTCACAAATGTTCATATGCATATGAGCGATATTTAATAGAACAAAAGACTGACATGAACCAATGGACCAACAAACAACAAATTAATATAATATGCAAATCGTAGTGAAGCTTGTCCTACATGTCATGTTTCTCCAGTATTATGTATTATGTGATTATGATCTGGTCCTACCAGGGACGAAGGGTGGCTGGTGCTGGTATGGTGTGTCTTTGCGTCGTGGTGACAGGTCTCCGGGTTCCTCAGACAGTGTGTCCAGGTGTTTTTGAGAGAGTTTTGGAGGATGATGACTCTCTCGTTCCTCTTGCTTGGTATCACTGTGCTCTCTACCTGCAGGATGAACACAGCGTGAGTCCCAGCATGCACCTGTCCCTGTGTGATCTGACTTACCCTTCTAGATCCAGTTGACTAGGCTAAGTTAGTTCAAAGGTTGATTGCGATCATCTCAACGCAGAAGAATATAGACAATAGGTATGATAAGCTTTTTTCTTAAAAGGTGAAGTATGGCATTTTTGAACAAACACAACTGCAGAATTAATATTTTTTATATATTATTCTGGATGTAAAAGCTTGTTGACCATCTTTGTAATACAAAATAGACAAGTTATAAGTTATTTCTCGTTCCAACATTTCCTGATGCTCACAACTGTTCTGTTGTTACAACATATTTTCAAATCAGCAATAAAATCTGACAACATGTATCACATTTAGAAGCAATGCCTTTATCAAAAAGCTGAACAGAAAAGCAAGACTTTAATTTTTACAGTCGCCATGCTAAATGAGGTGATTTTTCCCAATTATTTTTCTTCTCTTTCCACAGAGAAGAGAAGCTGGTGTGGTGCTGTTAGTTTGCACAGAAGTGACATACTTCACCTTTAAGCCTCATTATATGTCTTATAGCATAAATAACACATAGTGTGCTGCAGGGATGACATATTTTTGTAGGCCAAACCTGGAAATAAGTTTTCTTTTTAGCTGTTTCCATTGTCCTAATGTCTGTTTTGGTTAATTGGTTAAAATAAATATTTTAATGTTTTATTCTACAACATAAAATACAACAGTAATACCTTCTCATATTAATAAACTTCATCCGAACAGGTAAACTTATCAGCTCACTAGTAACTTTTACAATCAAGCTATTTTTATTTGCACTTTTGCAAAGTATTGTAACTCAAATTTTAGGGACTTTTTTTGCCTAATATTTACAGTACTCATTTACACAATGTACTCATCTAAAACAACATAATTACCTATGCATTAAAAATAATTGTTTAAAAGTGAGAATTCATCATCATTGAAATAGCCTGGAAAAAATTAAAATAAAATCATGCAGCCATGGTGTAGTTTATAGTCTATGTTTAGCTTTTTACTTCTGGCGATTTTATTTAGGCTTCAAAAAGGTTAATTTGTGAAGATTATCATGATGAACAAATCATGTAAGTATTATAAACTTTTGTTGGTCACAGAGCTGCAAAAATCCAAAAGCCAGTGGAAAAATCCTGTTGGGTTTTTGTTGAGGGAACAAGTGTGATGCTAAATTTAAAGAAAAAATACGTCATCACTGCAGTGCTCTATTAGGTCTTTGTTTACTTATCTTAGATGATTGAAACATTTTGGAAGTGGGAAATGAAGAACCAAAATGACAGAAACATTAGATAAACAGCACTTAATCAAAATTATTTACATCATTCCTTTTTTTTTCAAGCTCCAAAAAAAGTTTATTTCATTGTCTCTATTTCACAAGTAAATCCATACCCATAAAGAAATTATTACAACCGATCTGAAAGTGCCAAAAATATGCTGCCCGCATTTCTGATGCCACAGATATACATATCGGAAATATTTCAAATGCCATTTTATCAAATAGAAAAACAAACAGAACAGATCACTTCAGTACAGATTTCAGAGTGAAGAACAAGCATTACATTTCACACAAATAAAACTGATTAAAGGAAGTCATCACTTTGAAGTGAACTTAGAAAGAGGTGAGAAAGTACAGTATGTGTATTTAGAGAAAGCATGTCTTCTTATTCAGAGTCCAAAGAGTAGAGGGTACTGTTAATGTTTAGGAAGGGTCTACGGTGTGCCAGGTACAATATTACAGCTATCGAGAGACAGATGAAGGACTGCTCAAGTTTTTCTGCTCACTTCCTGAGGTGTCTGCTGTGTCTCCTGTATATGAATTTACAAAACAATGGTAGTAATAATATTAAAAATAATAATAGAAAAAAATAATAAAAAAAAAACAAAAATAGAGAGACGGAGACAAAAAAGTCTTGTCAGTCAAGTGCAGCAGATCTTCCATCCAAGCAATCAGTTTTCTTTACATAATCGTGCACCAAGATATTATTTATGAAGGTTAAAACCACTCAAACTAAGATAATTAAATCAATTAATTAAACAGAAATGTTACATATACCAATTTATTTTGTATTATAAAAACTATTAATTAAATCGATTAAATGTACACATTTTGCAGTGCAAAATAATAGATAGATAGATAGATAGATAGATAGATAGATAGATAGATAGATAGATAGATAGAAACATTTTCATATCCACTTACATAAAACCACTGCATAAAATAAACCAATGCATTTCATTTATTTAAATAGATAAATAGATTCAGCTTGAATTAAAAATGTCCATTTTAATTTAGTTTAACTTGATGCACTTAAGTTAAAACAAAAAGGCTATAACTTTAATTAAAAAATAAAAATTGACTGAAAATATTCATATAAGAAATAGTATCTCAATGTACTAAAGTAACGCTGGCTTCAAGATATGAGTGTTAATGATAACAGACTTCATTTCCAAATCCTTATTGATGAATCATGAATGCACAGACCCAGAGTGGTTTTTCATAATAAAATATTTTCAAAAGTAGGCCTATTATTTAAATGCAGTAGTTTTGTTAAGGCTTTCACTGAATAATAAATTGAAATAAATTAATGATTTATTTAAGTGATTACATTATTTAATTTAGAGTACATTGGTCTTCCATAATTCTCTGCACAGATTTATTTTGTCTGTTTTGTCTGTTACAAGTAAGGGGTTGTTACATGTACTTTCCTAGCTACCTGTACCTGTAAAAACGGTATTACATCTGCTTCCCAGTTATTGTTCTGGACTTACCCCCGGCCCCACTGCTGCCTGGCTGCCCCTCAGTACTGACATAAGACTCATTGCCATTGGGCTCTGAGCTGTTGTGATTGGCCCACTGAGCTTCGTTGGCAAAATGCTGTGCTGTGATCGGACTGGGCGTGTCTGGGCTGTCAGAGAGCCCTGGCTCCTGCTGCTCCTGCCTCTGAAAGTGCTGCTCCACCACCAGCTGCAGCTCTGCACTCAACACAGGACACACAGCACAGCGCCACACAGTGGACACAGGCTATCAGCACAGGCGTGCAGTGTGTGGAACAGTGTGAGACCTCTGAACCTCATCCAAATGTATGACATCAATCGAAGTACACTTAACGGTCGGCTATGAAATGGAAAATGAATGACTTACGAGATGTATCCATGCTATGCATCTCAAACCAAAAAACAAAAGAACCAGTATTTAGGCATTGAAAGTATTTATTTAAACTTTTAAAAACTAAGGTCTGGGCAATATAGGAAAAACAATAACAACAACAATATTTACCTACATAGAATTTTACTAAAATTAATGATATTTTATGATAATATTTTATTAGTCATTTTTATAATACAATATAATATAAAACAAGGAAAGGATAGATTGTGCAATGAGTCTAATGACAAGCTCTTCAGGTAACTTAATGGCCTATATATATATATCGCCAGCAAAATCAACACAAATATGAAAAATCAAACCATGAATACTCAATATATTGCCCAGCCCTAGTTGGGCTGACATCAGTTTTGATCAACAGCACCATATTTCTTGTTGATGTATCAAAGTAGAGGGCTAATGCAGTGTAAGCTGATAGCTCTCTCATGAAGCAGATCTGAAAGCATCTTAAGAGCTTTCAGAAAGTTTCATCTGCAGAGCTCCAAATGTAACTGTCTGATGATGATGATACTTACAGGACTCATTTACACAATATACTCTTCTAAAGAACGACATAATTAACAATGTATTAAAAATAATTGTTTAAAAGAGAGAATTCATCATAATTGAAATAACTTGGGAAAAATAAAAATAAATAAAATCAAGATACAAAACAATAAAAAGTTGATCAGGGAATCCTAAATTATAAACTACTAGTAACAAAACAGAACTGTGATTTACACAAAGACGTTAGAGTGCAACAGAGGTAGATGAGTTTGTTTGTTCGTCAGAACAGATTTGGAGAAATGTAGAATTCCATCACTTGCTCACAAGTGGCCACCTCCCGCTCTCTCTCATGAAGCCAACAAGGAAGTTTTGAAGTTTTTCAAAAAATTATTTTGGTCCATATAGCTAATTTTGCCCTTCATGACAACTGTGAGGGGGGTGAATTTTTTTTATAACTCATCCGTTTAAATTATATTAAGCCTTAAAGTTCTGCATAATTAAGGGCGTGGCCACTTGAGTGACAGGTGGATTGTTGCTGCTGACGCTGCCGTCGAGCCAGGTGGGCATGGCTTCATCAATCAGCTCCCGGCTTTTTGCCCGTTTTCGATTATCTGGGAGTGATGCGCGGTGACGCGCTGCCAAGATGGCGACGGCCGCCTCCGCCCACTTTGCTGTTCAAAAATGCTCTTCAGGAATCGACTCGTGACATCACGGACACTACGTCCATGTTTTTATACAGTCTATGTTTGCTCACCAGTGGATTGTCTGCAGTGAATGGGTGCCGTCATAATGAGAGTCAAAACAGCTGATAAAAAAATCTAAATAATCCACAAATAATCCACAAATAATCCACACGACTCCAGTCCATCAATTAATCTCTGGTGAAGTGAAAAGCTATGTGTTAGTAAGAAACTAATCACTTATTAAGATGGTTTAACTTGAAACCGCTTCGTTGAAGAAACAAACACATCTACATCTTGGATGGCCTGAGGGTAAATTTTCAGCAGTTTTTCATTTTTGGGTGAATTATTCCTTTAAATTTGTTTAAGCAAAAAACACAAAAACAAAAAAAAATAATGAATACTAATACTTTTTTTTTTTTTCTTCAAATGACTGATCTCAGAGCTGGTTGGTATAATTCATGGCTTTGAACACATAACAGAAGAGTATTTTGAAATCCTAGTAGAGAAAATGAATGGGAAAAACGTTCCCACAATCAAGACCACTAAAAAGTAGGCACTCACTAAACAGCTACATACACTCAGCAGTTTTACCCTGGAATGAGTTCAGCTCACCACTTTGTCGCTATCCAAAGCAATCTTCTGAAAACTTTTAAAAATCTTTTCACAGACAAGACAGCCCTACTTACACAAATGAGGTTCTGACACCACTGAACCATGACTAGCCCACACCAGTACAGTACTTGGCATCACTGCAAATCAGATTGCTTTAGCTGTTTCTGCTAAAAGAATGCTGAGTGTTCATTCAAAACTGCTCTGCCAGGCTGTCCATTTGAGGCCGTCTCTCTAGAATGATGTATCTCTCTCTCCTCCCCCCACTCCAATCAATAGCTCAAGCTAATGTGAATTTAGCACATCCATGCCAGGAAACCTCCTCTACTATTAATCAACGAGGACTACACCACCACCCCCCCCCCCCCTCATCATCTTAATAACACCACTACTTCGCAAACAAACCCTGCCTGACAGACAATGCATGTTCTGGCATGTTGAGTGCATAATGGCACTTATGCGCAGGCGACCAGAGTTTGAATCCAGTTTGGATCATTTCCTGCTCTCTGCTGCCCTTTTAATTGGCAAAAATTAGCAATTATTAAAATCAACAAACTCTCTCCTCATAAAAAGGAAGATTTTTCACATTTTCACATGACATCACTGGAGTGGCAGGGTTTCTGTAGGTTTTATGAAGGTAAATTTAAGACTTTTTAAAGACCTTTTTAATACCAAGAAAATAAAATGTAAGGAATAACCTGAAGAGAACACAACACATAAGTAAGTTTTCTAAATGTAAATGTCTAGAGAGCACACAGCAAGTTGCATTAGCAACACTACAAAGATTGAAAATACAACTTACAACTGATCTCCATTTTTTTTTTTTATCAAATTAATTTTAATAATAAAAAAAGCTTAAGGCTTGAATAGCTCTGCTCCCAACCACTAAAATACTTTTTCTGTAACTTCTGATCACACTGCAAAAAAGGGATGTTCTTCCACAGTCTTGTTTTCCATTGCAAATCTAAGATTCCTAAAGGGATACTCCACCCCAAAATGAAAATTTTGTCATTAATCACTTACCCCCATGTCGTTCCAAACCCATAAAAGGTTAGTTCGTCTTTGGAACACAATTTAAGATATTTTGACCTTTGACTGTCCCATAGACTGCCAAGTAAATAACAGTGTCAAGGTCCATGAAAGGTATGAAAGTTATCGTATGAAAGTTACTTACTTTAGTATGATTAATGACAACATTTTCATTTTGGGGTGGAGTATCCCTTTAAATCAAAATAAATTTACTTGAGAAACAAAGTGACAAGAAAAAAAATATTTTTAAGTTGCTGCTTAAAATGGACAAATAGTTCAGATTAAAATAAAAACACTTTTCAATGAAGAGCTATGAATGGACACAGGCAGTGTATTATATCATGTACAGTGGGTTTAAAGTCTGAGACCACATTGAAAATCTGGTATTCAGATTTTAATTTTAACCCAGAAATATACAAATGTTTGGGATTCTTAAATATTTTAAACAATGAAGCATTCTAAATAAAAAATATTTACAATTCTGCATTATTTCTAGGTTACTAATCAAATCTCTGACAATGCTCATGTTATTATCAGATGTTTCTTTCAGTGAAGCTCAAGATGCTCTTTGGATGATTCTCAAATCAAGCTCGGAAAAACAGACGTGTGTTCACTAGTGGACTCAGACTTCGGACCTCACTGTAGGTGGTTAAGAGCGGAGGAACTGTGTTATTATTAGCAACTGATCCATAAGCACGTGCAGTGTGAGTAGTCTGTTGTGTGGGCTGCATGTGTGGGTCATTGGATGCAAAACGCCGCCTCCATCGGTGAAATATGTGTAGTGTGAATGTTAATGGAGAAGATGGCATGGCTAAGTAAGTGTACTGGGAATCATACTGTACACACAGATGGCATAGACAGATAATTTCTACAATGCAGTACATTTTCATTGCCTTCATCTATTATTTTTCTTAGATTTATTATTAACTAATTTTATTCTTCATTTTAAAAATTACTTTATTTCAGCTAAATTTCTCATGTTTGTTTAGTTTAAGTTGAAGTACCAAAATAAAAAAACAAAGAAACTAAAGCCTAATAAAAACTATAGACATGCTTTTAAAAAACAAAAACTAATAAAAATGAAAACAAAACTACTAACAAAACTACTAAAACTTTAACTAACTAACTAAATAATAATAATAATAATAATAATAATCTAATTAAGCATATAAACAAAAAATAAAGTACAATACTATATAAATTATACAAAAATAACACTGGTATTAACAAGGGATTTTGATGATCAATTTGTTGTTCTGTTGTTATGTTCTGTGCATCAATAATCAGAATCAGATAATCTTTATTTGCCAAGTGTGCAATAAGTGCACAAATAAGTAAGATTAAGAATAAAAATAGTAATAAAAAATATACTATACATGTATATGGAGTAAGAGAAGTAAATGTAGCAGAAGACTTTCAGTATGTACAGATGTACACATTATAAGTGTAAACTGTATAAAATAATAATAATAATGTATTATAAATATATTAACATAAAAACTGTATAAATATAACTATTAATTGGCTTGTTTGACCCTAAAACAATCCCTTTTGGCTGATAATGTAGAGTTACAGAAAATAGTATGATAATATCAATATTATCAAAGGTATAGAAAAATATTAAATGTATGTTAACTCTCATGAATTACTGAGAAATTTTAAACTTTAGATCTGTATTTATTTTTTTTCTTCCCATTGTATAAATAATCAAGTTGGAATTATTAAAATTCAAGTTTCTGAGTTTGGCCTTTTTTCTGAAAGTCTGGTCCCTTTATAGAAATACTAAATTATGACGTAAGTATATTCTTTTTTTTTTTTCAAATGTTACCAAACTCAAAAGGTACTGCATAACAGGAATGACTCAGATGGTTACGTAAGAGCCTGAAACATCACATAATATGCACATGGTGTATATGTTTGGATGCGGGCTTCATACCTCTCATGGTAGGTGGTGTGTAGACGCTCTGTTTCCTCTGGGCTGGAGACAGCTGGGCACTCTGGGCCTTGCGTGGACAGTGGAAAAGCACAGCGTGAGAGAGGGGATCTGATTTCACGCAGACTCTATTTCAGGAGCTTTGCTCCAGCAGGTAATCAATGACAACTGCATCAGAGCTCCATCCATCTCATAGCAAAGCCCTCCGCTGAGCATCTTAGCATAGAGACCTCTGCCAGATGCTTAGCTTACATACTGCCACGTCCACTAAGACAACTGAAAAGAACACCGTGTGATGTCTGATTCCATGATGTTGGATACAGGAGTGAGGGAGAGCAAATCTAATGCTCATTTTAAGTGCAAGGGTTAATCTCTCATCTCTGTTATTGCTTTAGATACTCACTTCTGTTTGATTGCTTGTAGTCTGCTTGTCATCTCCTGAATAATAAAAAATAACATATATACTTAAAACAAAAACCATTTCAGTGCTTTATAAATGTAGAAAATATATCTACAAATAATTTTTTTTATTCTTTATTTTTTAAAGAAAATTATACTTAGTGATTAGGATACATTGAAAGTATTGAAAGTGACAATAAATACATTTACATGGTTACAAAAGAATTTCTATTTCAAATAAATGTTATTTGAACTCAAAATCCAAATGGGGAGTGGGGTGTGGGGGTATATAAATATGCATCCTTGCATTGATCGGAAGTGACAGTAAAGACATTTATACTATTATGAAAGCTTTCTATTTCATTAATTAATTTTTCTTGTGCATCAAACCAACATACTAGCATGACATTCAGAT
This sequence comes from Cyprinus carpio, assembly GCF_018340385.1. Classification (NCBI taxonomy): domain Eukaryota; kingdom Metazoa; phylum Chordata; class Actinopteri; order Cypriniformes; family Cyprinidae; genus Cyprinus; species Cyprinus carpio. Next base: position 24,434,232 of record NC_056580.1, on the reverse strand, counting down.
TAATCCAAATCTAAAGTATGAACAAAAACATTCTTCTGTTTTTTCGAAAGCATTTTAGTTTAATGTTTGTCTAATATTTTTAAGTTTTACTTGTTTCAGATGTTAAAAGAACATATAAAAGTAACATTCACATAATGTTTGTAAAATTATTCAATTGACTGTTCCTTAATGTTCACATAACCTAGAAAAAACATAAAAAAAAAAAAAAAAAAACTGGATGTTTTGCAAGTTCAGAGAACATTCAGCAATAATGTTTTCATAACTGAATAGGAATGTTACCAAAACTTGGAAAAAGTGCTTCATTTCTTCTGAGTTTCTATCTCCACAAATTCTGTTAAAGGATGCTAAGAGCTAAGCCAAATTTAGATCAATTATATCTTATGTGATCCAAGAATGGAATGTGTTAGGCGACTAACAAAATTAGATTTTACATTCCACTCCCAAGTTTCTTTTTCATAATGCAAGACTGCATTTAGGCACTTTTTTTTTCTTTCTGCGACTGCACTAAGAGGGGTTTATACATTATTTCAGATGTTATGAAATGTAGAGTTGTTTGTTCATTTCAGGACTAGACCAATTTATCTTCCAGGGTCATCATGTTTCTTTCAGAGCATCTTTCAGTCAGCATCAGTTTCATGCATGCTCTCAAAGCTTATGGAGCACCTTGAGTTTGAATCTAGTCTATCGGCTCCAAATGATTTTATAAAGTACTGGAATGTTCTTATAATGTTCTTTTTTTTTAAATTATTTATTAATTGGTAAATTTTACAGTGAGGACCTGGAACATTTGCAATCTGGTATTATTGGAAGGTTGTTATAGCTGTAGCTTCAACATCAAATTATTCATTATAATTGCAGATTTTATTTCACACAAAAAGTTTTCTGATAAAAAGATGATGTTGTGTCTAATTAATTTTATTCAACGTTTTTTAAAAGAAGTCTATTATGCTCACTAAGGCTGCATTTATTTGATCACAAATACAGTAAAACAGTAATATTGTGAAATATTACAATTTAAAATAACTGTTCTGTATTTGAATATATATATATATATATATATATATATTTTTTTTTTTTTTTTTTTTTTTTTTTTTTTTTTCTGTGATGCTAAGTTGAATTTTCAGCATCATTACTCCAGTCTTCAGTGTCACATGATCCTTCAGAAATCATTCTAATATGCTGATTTTCTGCTTAAAAATATTATCAATTCTGAAAATAGTATTTTTGTGGAAACTACTTTTTTTCCAGGATTATTCGTTGGATAGAATGGTGAAGTTGATCTTTTATTACAGTATAAATGTCTTTCCTTTTTTTTATCAATCCTTGTGAAATAAAATTAATTTTATGATAGAAAAAAAACATACAGATATATTCCATCATCAAGTCACATAAGAAAATTTTCAAATGTTATTGCATTAAAAAAAATCTAAGTTGCATTTATATTGAAGAAATATGCACAGGATTTCTGCATGAACATTGCAAAAATGGTTCAAAAATGTGAAGTTAATTATAATGAACTAATTTGCTTGTTAAATGCTATTTGGTTTGATAATGAAATTCATATATTTGGAGGGCCATTATATACAGTATATTTAACATATACTGAATTATTTTAGTATGTAGTCTGTGTTTTGTATTGTACATTCATACAATGGAAACTATTATGTACTGCGAGGACTGTATGCACCACTACTGGACTGATGTTACACGTTTAAAGGGGTAAGAAGACTTTAAAAGCCCCTGATTTCTCTTAAAGCCACTGAGCATCTTTATTCCCTCACCTAATAGCCACTTAAGACTTGAAATGGACTCAAAGCAAAGGCTGGATTATGATTTTAGTCCTTCGATGTTAAGTAAAATCAGGGGCACACAGTGAACCACAGTAGCCAGAAGAGCTTTCTGCATTTATGGCCCACTGGCTCCACACAAGAGGTCCTTATTACAAAGATGTATTGCAAACAAAGTCCCTGCCAAAGCCACAGGTTCTGCTCCATGAACACAGGACCAAATTACCACACTAACAACAATAAAAACCAAGCCGCTCTTCAACATCATCTTCTGCTCACGGTTATATGGTGCCCAGTTTATGACAAGCAGCAATCGTGTGACGCAAGTTCATAAAGCTTCAAAAACTTTCTTTATAAGGGACCAATTCCAAGTGTTTTGGATCAGAGGAAGAAATGCCAGCCAAACAAAGAGGAGCTTGTTTTGTGAATGCAGCTTTGTGCGTCCCACCTCCTCAACACGCCCCTGCGATCTACATCAAAAATCAGCAGGGGAAAATAAGCAGCCGTTCTCCGTGCACAACCGCAACACTACAACAACCACCCAGTGATCCTCTGCATCAATCAGGAAAAACAAACAGCTCTGAAATTAACAGCACTTCCCAGTCATTTGTCAGGTTTGAATGGCTTTGCTGGAGAGCGTGTCATCTCTGTTGAGTAAGACCTGGCAACCATCGGGAGACAATAAACGCTCTTAGTCAAGGGAAGCTTGTGAGCTCATAACAAGGCCCTCTTCTCAAGCAGAACTGGCAGATGGCAATGCTGGCTCCATCCTGAAAACCAGTTGTCTCTGCCAAGTCAAACACAAGAGTATGGGCACATATGATCTCTGTGAGCTTCCAGCCAAGACTAGTCCTGAAAACTCAGATGAGGTGGATCATTGCTATGTTTATTCACTGATATTGAACCATTTGTAAAGATACTCTGACACTGGATGTTTGAGATTATATACAGTCGATATAGAAAATAATCACCCCCCTTTAAAACAATCACATTTTGTTGTTTTGCATCCTGAAATGCCTGAAATATAACACCAACATGTCGGAAAAAGAAAAAAATGTAATAAAAAAACAGGAAAAACAGCTGGATAAAACAAAAACTGTATCTGTCTTCATTTCAGCAATTTTTTTAAATAATTTTAAAGGGAGGTGATTCTATAATATAATAATACATAAAAACATTATTATGTAATGACAAAAGGAAAAGGTGGAAAAAATATATACCCATTTGATAATGTTTCACAGATTTGTCTCTCTTTATGTAAATACTGCCAGATGTACATATCATTAAAGAAGCAGCACCCAACTATGTGAAAACTTCTGAACATGTTGAGCAGATTAATTCAAAACAGTTCCTTGATACAGAGAGTAAATTTGACTTTACAGTTCTGTAGCCTGTTTTGTCCCAGTACTCAAGTATCACTGATGTCTGACCTCAAAGTAGCCAGCACATTTAAACAATTCACTGTCATGAGCATATGACATTATATGCTTCTGTAAAATTCTTCTGCCTTCAAGTGCTTCTGGGAAGTTCCAACTTACAAGCTTGGAATTCATAATTATGATGTGATGTGTTATAGATTTTTTCTCAAAAAAAATTAGAAAAATCACATATCTCTCTCTCCTCTTTTCACTTGACAAACACAGGAAGCGTTTTTAGTGCTAATGCAACACTGAAGATCAAAAGATGTGCATTAGGTGTGGAAATTATGCTTTATCTGTGTATTTGATCATTTTCATGCTGCCATAGAGAATTATGGGAAGTTTTGTCCCACAAGCCTGGCGCCTCATAAACGTTGCTAAATGAGCAGTGCTGTCTGGCACGTCTCATCAAAATGTGAACAAAGTCAATTATACAGACCACATTTACAATTAAAACATAATTATAAATGATACCAATTAGCTTCCACCTTCATTCTTTAATTTCCAAGCAAAAAAATTGTGATGGCATTCATGTGTGCTCTAATCGTGATCATTCTGACATGACTTGAAGGCAGCATTAGTTTAGACTCTGGAATGATTTCTCTACATTTACAGTGCCAAAAACACTGTTTATTGTGTGGGCTGTTGAGTGGGATTAGGGTCGAGGTTACCATGTTTACTGATGATGCTAATGTGCTGGCATTTCCCTCAAGTGGAAAACTTTATTGATTCTGCTTGCGTGTGGAAAACATATGAACTTACTCAGCAGGATGTAGGTTTGAAAACAAAAGTCTTCAGGTGAAGACCACATGAATGTTCCATGCAAGTCTTGAGGAACAACTACAGTACGTAAAGCCAGTTTCTTACTTTTAAAATGTTTAAAAAGGTAATTGTGAGTTTAAAATAAGAAATTAAGTGAGATCAAATGTCACTTTGAGATTTGCAATTGTGATATAAAAAGTCATAATTACAGTATAAGAAATAAGTTGCATATGATATGATGTCATATTGCACAAGCCCCACCCACAAACACTGACAGACTGTCTTGGTATAAGCATATCTCCGACCTCAGCCAGTTATAAGCTGTCTTCCCTTTTCTCCTCGTTTGAGCAGCAATAGCGAAAGGCTTCTATATTAACCTTCCAAAGTGTCATTTGCAGATAGCACATATAATTGAAAAAGTACGTCCCATCCATTTCCCAAATAACCCTGAATTCCACTCATAGATAAGCCGAATCGTTCTACATTGAGGTTAAACTCAAAGTTCACCCAGAAGAGACAACACTTGAAATAGATGACAGAGCTGTAGTGTGATGGTCCACACAGCCTGTCCGGTCGCATATGCTGACACCATAGGTGGGTTGTTTGTGCTGATAGCAGCCTGTTGACCGTTGCCATATTCACAGCGTGTTGTGTTGTTCCAACCCAAGGCTAGATTACAGACGCTCCGATGTGAAATGACCTCATCAGACCTATCAAGTTGTCCTTTAAACCAAAAGAGCACATTTCCTCCCGCAATATCATATAATGACTCTACATGAGAATTGGAGAGGGCCTATTTTCATAACAATACAGAAACCCACAGCTTTACATAAACAATAGCGAAATACGCCACAGCTGAAATACTACATCAATCGAACCTTGAAAAACACCTCCAAATGATGCACAATTAGACCAAATCTGGTTTGTTTTTGAAAAGAACAGTCATGAGGTCTAGTATTAATGCATTAGGGATGCTGATGCCAGTTAACCGAAGCAAATGAATAGAGTTAGAGCTTTGTTCAATGAGAGAATACTGAGAACTTTACCCTAAAGTTACTGCTTAATGAGGGACAGACCGTTCGCTGCAGATTCTTATCTTAATTTAGATACACAGCAGAGCTCTAGTTCAATAGAGCCTTGTCGGCTATGACCCAACAGTCCATATCGGCTGAACGAGCCCTTTCAGTGACTACAATGAAGCATCAACTTGTTTAATGGTTTAAGGCTCTTACCTGATGTACTGGGCTCATTGTAGATAACCAAAGTTGCTGGAGTTGGTCTGCGTTTGCGAATCTGAAGAGAAAAGAAATTCTATAAGAATTATACCGTCATTAACAAAAGTATTGTGGATGTAGCAAAACCCATTTAATCATGTTAAAATCACTATGATACACATCCTTGAGTGGTTTATTGGTTTAATTTAACACAGTGTCCTGCTGGAAAAACACCAAGCCTAAACTGGTCTTAGCTGGATTAAGCTGGTCCCCCAGTCTGACCAGTAGGAAAATGCCCCAAAACCACTCTAAAATGATAAAATTACATAAATTGAAATTGTAGTTGTAGTATTGCCATGGTACTTTTTAATAACAGATGGAACACGGGCGTAAAATGTTCATGCTGACTGATTTACCCCATGTGTCCAGACACCAGCATTTGCTGGGTGATTCACTGGGGTCAATACAATCAATTCCCTGAAGAAGGCTGATGGGTTTAGATCACTTTTAGCCTGACAACATGCTGTCTCAACACATGTGAAACAGCATGAGCTTACGCTCAACGATGTTGGCCACCTCCATGCAGTTTGAAATTTACCAGAACTTCTGAGTCAATTTTATAAGAAATAAGAGATGAACCTGTAAGAATTACCCAGAGTGTGAAAGAGATTGAGGAGCCGTCACTTGACCTATCGAGCCAGAACTGCATTTTCACATCAACGTTTGTTGATCACGTACAGCTGTTATCAAGCCCCAGCCAAATCACTAGAAGCACAACTGCAAGTTTCTCATGACCTCACTGGATGCTGCTGAATTATGAGGCTGGAAGGTAACATAATATGATCTAGCTTGGTTTTATGAAAATGGCCAAAGCTGGACAAAAACAGCTATGCTAAAAAAAAAATTCTAAGCATTCTAAGCATCTTGGATCCACTTGAAAACAAATACATGAAGCGAAGTACTAAAAGTACTTATAACAATCGCTCCTTCAGCTGCAGGTTCTGTAAAAATCTGAACTACTAGCCTGATTGTGCCAGCACATAAAATCACTGAGCCCTGAACCTGCATCAGATCAGATTATTTTATTTATTTAATAAAAAAAAAGGCTCCAAGAAACAAGAGCGAACACTGCATTAACTGATGGAGAACTTACTCAGCACAAGAGAGACTGCCAATGATTGGGCAAGCCGGCATCATCATAAAATCAACTTAACACTTTCCTGTTATAACATTGTCAGCAACAGCACCAACATCAAACACTTTTACTGCCGGGCATGAAGCCTCACCGCTGGATCCAGATCCATTAATGAACAGCTCTACTATAACAGGAACACAATAATAATATATTCTGCTGCACGAACTACAATTTTTACAAAGAACAAAAACACTTTTTTTAGCGATGCATGGTCACCCTTCGCACTCTTTGAATTACCCCTGTCAAAATAGTCGACAAAAACTAATTTGGCATGCAATACAGAATTTTGAAAGCAAACAGCAAATGTTTAATTCCCTCCTCGTACTAAAGTGCATGCAAAACACTGTTTGTTCAAGCCATTACTGTGGTGTGCATTAAAAAATTAAATTTTTTTAAAGCACTACAATCCCACTATGTATGACATCATATCATAAAACTGATTTTGGCAGCAATCTGCACAGATCTGATGCTTCAAGACAGCCTCAAGGGAGACGAAGAGCAATGCAGGCCAGTCTCCATTAGGCACAATGCAATAAAAGAGCCTCTCTCTACTTACATGCTCGGCTGCCTGGGGATCCAACTGGCTCTGGAAGAGTGGAACGGCAAACTGAATTTTCTTAGGGCTGTTGGGCTCCATGCTGAACGAGAGGCTGATGGAGAGAGAGATGGAGACAAAGTGGACCTTACTTATCAGCCCCTGTGTTTTCCTCTCCCTCCTGTATGGACCGCCTTCCTTTACTCCACGGAGAGACGGAAAGAGAGAGAGAGAGAGAGAGACAGAGAGGAGAGAGAATGAAAGAGAGAACGAGCCACACAGACAAACAGCAGAACAAATAGTCAGTCTGTCCTTCCCACATCCGTGTTGTCCCACTCACTTTGCTTTGGTCCCTTGTCCCATAAACCTCACAGAAGCAGAGATGGCTGCAGGTCTTCACAGTGCAAGTTTTCCGACTGCTCCAGGACACACTCAGATTTCTCTCTGCTTTGCTCTGTCTCTCTCCCTCTTTCTCTCACAATCATTAGCAAGACTCAGAGCAATGCAATATAAGCCCCCACCGGGACCTGCTGATGCTCCTACATTATTTATGATCCTGATTCAGGATGCTGTTGGCAGTTTTCACATCACATGGCCGGATTTCTCTTCATGGACACGGGTAAACTGTGAGACAAGAGAATGTTCTTTATAATGTATAACAGACTCGATCACACTGGCACTTCATTTATGGATTTTTAATTATTCAGGGATTTTTGGGAGGTGGGAATGATTTACTGTCCTGCTAAAGCAGTCGTTTTATTTTTAGCCAGAGTGGATGTAGTACAAATCAAGGGTTTAAGACAAAAGTGAGTAATGTTTTTGTGCAGTAACAGGCTATGTCAAATATTAAATGAAGATTCCTTTTCTTTAGATCAAATAGAGTCCATGACATTTCCAGGCATTATTAAATAAAGATTGCACTCACAAAGAGCAATTTCTAGCTGATATATATATATAAAACTTCAATAGACATCATCTGTACTGTTTAATGACACCTCAAATAATATGGTATATTGCATAGCCACATTCTAGCAATCGAATGCAAGAATGCCTTAGCAACCACATAGCAATGCCTTAGCAACCAACCACAACACCCTTTGTGCCACTTACAAAATGCTAAAATGTAGTTTTATATATTAATATTTTAAAGTTAAGCATAATTAGAATGCATATTTGCATATTACATTCACTTCCCAAGCATGAAAATCATAATTTTAAAATACCCAATTGCATTGTTTCGTGGATAATGAAAGTGAACTGTGGCATAATAGTAGGTGTAATAGTTCAAAGTGTGACCATGTATTGATCCTAACCGTAACCCAGGATAGATGCTACTGTATGCTGTTTGTTCGGGTCACTGGACATCTGCCAATGAGATAACTGCTATTGATCCACCTGCCTGCTTTGAAATAGGTCATTAGTCTGCGGCCTGTCTAAAACATAACCTGAAGGGGGAAATGGAGATATCGCTGCAAAACTGTAACTAATAGGGTTGCTAATAGTCAAAATAAATTATAAAAACAGTTGGTCACATTTTCTTGAACATATTAAAATGGTAGGCTTCAGTATGCAGCTAAAATTGAATTGGAAATTCTTTCATTAAAGAAAAAAAAAGTAAAAGGTTATTTTAAAAATAAATATACATTTAAATTCAATAATAATAATAAAAAAATAATAATAAAATACTTAACTGCACTAAATTGGTCAAAGGGGATGGGAATGTTATTGATATTTATTCATGGGAATATATTTATATTTAACACTTTTTAAACATATAAAAAAATAATGAATAATCAATTTGATAATTAGTTTGTTTGTATTGCTAACTTTTTTTTAAATTTTTTTTTGATAATTTATTCCTTGATTTTTAACTGGCACTCTACTTCAAAACAAGATGTTTTCTATTTTTTTCCCCCACTTGTTAAACTAGATTAAACAAATGGTATATTAAAGTCAGGAGTCAGCTGTGTAAACTGAGGTTAGTCTGGAAAGAAAGAGGGAGTGTAAGAATCCTGAAGAAACAAACAAAGAAATCAGGTCACCCTGTTCACCTCTAGAACAAACAGTACCAAACCACCTGACCCGACGTATGTTTACACCCTGTCTTCACTGCCGCCCATGTACAGGTTAAAGCATGACCTAATGACCCTCATCATCAGGAGCAGGTAAGACCAGGGAGGAAACTACTGGAGCTTAATGAACGTCACAGGGCGAAGGAGGCACAAAACAGGCACTGTGTATTACCCATGTCCCAGTGCGTCTGACAGACAGTTGCGCAAGATTTAACAGATATAGTTTTATTTCTCAGCAAGCGTAATTAATCTAAACAGCAGAGGTTTGTGTCACACAAGCTGTCAAAATTATTATGCATTGAGGTTTGATGAAAAATGATGTCATCACACTGACCAGGAGTCGATTTGTGTGTTCAAGAACACACAAGGACAAAAGTACAACCACGTCCTTGTGTTCGTGGGTTTTTGCCTGAAGCAAGAGGCTGAGAGATGAAGAAAAGTGGGATTGAGTGGTCGGGAAATATATCCAGCACACTCTCTTAGACGTGATGGCAAGTGAAATCCAATAGTGCTTGTAATAAAGTTAATTTTCCCTGACTACTCAGTCTATCTCCTCTGTAGACGAACACAAAACACCTTTATGCTGCTGTACTGGACACAGTTGAGCTGCTCTAACAGTTCAAAATGAAAATCCCACTCGATTGAGTTATTCAAGCCATTTCTGTTATATATCAGTATCCCCCAGGTCTAATGTAGCCTTTTTATGTTAATGGCTGCCCTTCTGAATCCATTCAAGCATGCCCACAATATCAAACTCACTCTACCGCCAACCTTCTATCTCAGAGACATGTTGCCATGGTAACAGTGGGCCGGATTGAGTTATCAAAATAATTTTTCTGACCCATAGGTATTTTCATCGTCATACTTGGCTAAACACAGCAGTAGGAGTCTGTCATTAACATTGTTGCCCACATTAAAAATGGTAAGCGTGAAGGACAAGCACGATCAGGCCTGAAAGAGCAGAGTTACTGAAAAAAATCATGAGCAAGACTGAAATACAACAAGGTTCTAGTGGGTGCTTATTATTTGGAACCCTTAAAAATGTTTCATATAGAAGCATTTTAAAGGTTCCATCAAAAAGGTTCTATACATATTAATGCAATAGAAATGTTTAGGGGTTCCAAACATGTCACACACAGGTGTAGTACTGTTCAGCTAACTATATAAGAATTCATGTTCACATTTAAACAATAACAAATAAATTGCTTACAGATCTGTTTAAATGCTTTAGTTAGCTTTCTATTCTATTCTATCAGTGTAAATGCTTTTTTAGATTAAATTATAAACCTAATAAATAATTATAAATAAATAGGGAATTCATGAGCAATATCTGCTTCATTTTTTTCATATTATATTATATTATGGATGGATTTGTTTCTTTGTGGATTATTGTGTCAGCTATTTAGACTCTCATTCTGACGGTACCCATTCACTGCAGAAGATCCATTGGTGAGCAAGTGATGTGATGCTAAATTTCTCCAATTGTTTTTTTCAATGAAGAGACAAAGTCATTTACATCTTGGATGGCCTGAGGGCAAGTACATTTTTAGGAAATTTTCATTTTTGGGTGAACTATTCTTTTAATTCTGCAGTAACCTGGAATATTCTGTATTTTTGTACAGTATAAAGATTGTAAACCATATTACAAACACCATCCACCACCTCCAGGAACACAAACAAAATTATGACTCGGCAAGTGTATGTACAAAATAAATAAATCTTTATTAATGATTTCCATTAAAGATTATCCCTCATGCATCCCAAGCAGAAAGGGAACATGTCCCCTGTTTCGAATAAATCAATTAGTATTACAATTCATTACAGCTTATACATAAAAACAAAAACAAAAAACTCATTCACAATGAGGAAAATTAAGTCGAAAACACTTTAAATCCTCATCTGAAGATTTGACAGACTATCCACTGCTGTTTGAAAGAAAAAAAATATGTATATATTTCATGGGCTTGCTAATGTGTGTGTGTGTATGTATGTATATGTATATATGTTTATATGTATGTTTATATGTATATATATATATATATTATATATATATATATATATATATATATTATATATATATAATTTAGTGCTTTTTCTTCTCACAGGACAATATGTTTATGAATGTGCTTTGAAGGCTTAAGTGTCTTAAGTGTCTGCACATTCAGTATGTGATAGACCATCAACAGGAAATGAAGACAGCGGTGTGCATTTTGAGTAGAACAGTAGTTGTGATTGATCAGTTCAAGTTTGAGAGAAAAAAAGTGAAATGTATTGCACAGTTAGTTCCTCACAGAGGCTGAATTCGAAAACAAGTCTGATTTCAGTAGACATTTTTGTCCTAGACAGACAAAGACACACTCACACAGAAAACTTTAGTTACCCACAGTCTTTTCAACCTCTGCAAACATCCAACAAGACCTGCATCACATACTTAAATAGATCCCAAAAGATTTATTACATTTCCGTAATATATGTACCAGACAGACACCACAATAAGCCTCGTGCCCTTTGCGGATTCGGAAAGTGGAAGATCTCAACCACTGCAAAAGTGGAATCTGGACTCAAAATGCATGAGCATATCCCCTGTAGCTCCAGTCCAGAAGCAGTCGAGTCTGGAAGGGCTTCACGGACCGAACAAGAGAGAGGTGCTGGGCCGTTCTCAGTGCAAAGCTTTAACCAGTGTTCGTTGTGACTATTTCACAGGATTTACTTCTTTATCTGCTGAAGGAAGCAAAACAGTTATTTACTGAGAAGATTGTTCCAAAACCTAGTGAGCTGCCTACCTACTGCCTTCTAAAGCAGAAAATTACACAGCCCACACAAACAGTGGGTAAAAAGTAGGGCTATGCATTACGGACAAAGAAAAACAAAAAAAACATTGCGATTTCTTTGATCAATTTTGCAATTTTGGTTTTAATCATGATTTTGACACACACGGACATGCTTTACAGTCATAAATGCATTCAGCGTGAATTTAAAACATATTTAAATTCAAATCGCGATTTCATGTCGATTTCGATTAATCGCACAGCCCTAGTAAAATGCTGAATTTTTTAATCAAGTGACAGTAAAGAATTCTATTTCAAATAAATAAATCTATCATGGTTTCCACAAAAATTTGAGTTTTTAACATTGTTAATAATTAGCACCAAATCGGCACATTGAAATGATTTCTGAACGATCACGTGACAATGAAGACCGGAGTAATGATGCTGAAAATTCAGCTTCGCCATCACAGGAATAAAAGATATTTTAAAATAGAAAACAGTTTTTAAACTGCAATAATATGTCACAATATGACTGTTTTTACTATGTTTTTAATCAAATAAACGCAGATTTTGTGAGGATAAGAACATTTTTTTCAAGATGTTAACAAACATTCAACAGATCAACAGGTCTGTATTGAGAATAATGTGATCTATCAAAACCAACCTCCATCCTCTGTTATGATGCTTACACAGGGGGCTTCCTGGCTGGGAGAGGAGATCTACGTGGCGACACAGCAGCCAGAAGCTCGTTCACAATCTCCTGCCTGATTTCATGTGCAATACTTTCTTTAATCTGCAGGAGGATGAATAAGAAATGATGTTAGACTGCATTAAAGGTAAGAAAATCAAACACTAAAAATATAGAGAGACCTAAAACGCTGCATAGGGACTCAAATCGGTGAATAATTTATCTTAATTTGTTTATTTACATGAACGTTTGGCAAACTACTATTCAAAAGTACTTTCTGGAATATAAGTCATGTATTTATCCTGAAAAATATATTCCAAAGCGACCTTGTCAAGAATATTTGCGCTGAATGAAAGTGGTTTTGCATTAAATACATTTGTTATAAATTGTGTTTTTGTGAAAACAGCTGAACTACTATCATACTGCTAAAAAAGTTAAGTTGCAACTTTTAGTTACAGCCCAACACTGTTTGAGAATATATATCTATAGACCTGCCATACAGCAACAAGGTCAATTATGTTAAACAATTTCAACAGTTCTCTATAAATGAAATCCAAAGAACTGGTAGTGCTGTGCAGGGTCAAATACATATTCACACACTGGTGAGAAACATCAGGTCTTGCTAGGCTGTTACATCAATTCACAAGCCATGAAATTACCTAGGTGACTACAAGGATCCAATTCAGTTTCCCTCATAAGCATCAGAATTGCTGGACCTTCATGACAGTCTAGTAAATTAGCATAAACTGATGCATGATATTTCATGAGCAAATCTGTCAATCATCACACATACCACCAAAAACCATTATGGCTACAAAGAGCTCACTCAAATGGTGCCAAAGATTGGTCCTCTCTTCTGAGTAACAGCTTATGTTCTCTCACCTCCTGTATAAGATGTTGCAGGTCACCATTCCCGCCACTTCTACTCCTCCATTCGGTGGGACTGCAGTCCTCCGTTGTTCTGCTCCTGTGACCATCCAGTGACATCTCGTCCTCATCTCTGCTCAACTCCAAGGAAGCAGGCGTCATGTTCTGCTCCATCCTCTCTGGGGAAACAGGGCGAGGAACCTCCATTCCAGGCCTTGCAGGGATGGTGGGTGTGAGGTTGAGGGTTGCCCGGTAAACGTTGCCTCTCTGCTGGGGAGGAGAGCAAGACTCAAGCGTTCGGTTGAATCTTCCAGGGCTGGATGCCCTCGATGAGCGGCCTGAACTGGGTGTGGCAGCCTCATATCCCAGTTCAGATTGAAGGTACAATTGTTCTTTCAGGAGGTTCGTCACCTGTATATTCACATACAAGAATTTATAAAGGATGAGAGGAAACTGAGAGGAGAACAAGGCATGCAGATGATATCTGATACAGGACCCTGTAACGTGAGAATAATCCACTCACCGGCTCCATGGCCCGCAGTGCTGAAGAATTAGACAGGCTTTCCATGCTGTGACCTCTGTGCATTCCCTGTGAGACACGTATCTCTTACTAAAGGTTAAAAAACATCAACATACACTACCGTTCAAAAGTTTGAGGTCTGTAAAATGTTTTTGAAAGAAGTCACAAGGCTGCATTATTGGATCAAATTGTATTATTAATAGTAATATTGTGAAATATTATTAAAATGCCAAAAAAAAAAAAATTCTAATATATGCTAAAATGTAATTTATTCCTGTGATGCAAAGCTGAATTTTCAGCATCATTACTCCAGTCTTCAGGGTCACACAAACCTCTTGAAATCATTCTAATATGCTGATTTGCTACTCAAGAAATATTTCTGGTCAAGACACTAAAAAAAAAAAATAATAATAATTCATCAATGTTGAAAACAGATGTGCAGCTTAATATATTTTTGTGAAAACCATGGTACTTTTGGTTTTCAGGATTCTTTTATTAATCGAAAACTTCTTTGTGACTCCATTATTGTGTTTATTTTGGATCAAATTTAATGCATTCTTGCTCAGCAAACGTAATAATTTAATTAAAAAAAAAAACAAAAAAAAACTTTTAAATGGTACCTAATTTTTCACGGTATGTAACAGTGATAGTTATTTTTGCTGTAAATTTAACTCAATGTTTTATGTATTATATAATTACATTTGCTGTTAATTTAACTCAACAATGTTTAATGTATTATATAATTACAATGTAATGTCTGTTTATGGTTATTCCAAATATGTCAGGTTCAGTGAAATTCCCATTGGAATTTGGAATTAATTTACATTAAGACTAGTCTGTACTTCAAATCCTAAGAGTATAATAAAAATGAGAAATTACAGTTTTGTTCTATTACTTTCTAACATAAATATATTTTAGATGGCATATTAGGTAAATACTAAAATGCTAAACAGCATAATTGATAATTTATTATGTATATTATCTGCATTCACTGACCATGTGGTGGCGGTAGAGGCTGCTTTGCCGCGAGCTGCTGCGCATCTGTTCATTCAGGGAGAGCAGATGATCTTCCAACTGCAGCTCCAACTCCTGCAGCTCCTGCCTGACTGCCATTCGCAGTCCTTCAAGCTGTTCCGCCTCCCGCCTGCAACATGACAAACCCCAATATAAGATATAAGGTTTTAAGTTTCTCATAGTTTGTGTTTTTCACAGTCTGGCAAACAGTCAGTTAACTTCACAAGTCAGTATTTGAGGAGGCAGCGATCAGATAAATTTAAGGTTAACACAGAAAACCAATATTTTTACACTGTGATCATCCAGCACCAATCTGATAGTCATTATTTATTTTTCAATAGTGAAAAATCATTAGTACACTTTAAAATTTCCACCAACTTCAACTGCCTTAAATTTTTAAGTACAATCAGATTGGCTGTCATTTTAACTTAAATTACATTAAACCGACTTTTTAAAAAAAAAATCAACTTAATTTGATGAGTTAAAGAAATGGGAAAACTACATTTCATTTTTTACAGTGTCATGATTTGTTCACTTTAGGGTCATTTGTTTGACAACTTTTTTTATTGCTACATCTGCTTTTTCTCCATGTCATACTGCACAGCCATTCAGTGTTACAGGAAATGAACATAATATTGTAAAAACAGTGAAATATTATTACAATTTAAAATAGCTGTTTTCTATTTTAATACATTTTAAAATTTTATTTATTCCTGTGATGCAAAGCTGAATTTTCAGCATTATTACTCCAGTCTTCAGTGTCACATGATCTTTCTGAAATCATTCTAATATGCTGATAAATCATTAGTATGCATGTTTTGTTTACAAATTTTAGGGTTCTTTGTATAACAATTTATTCATGGCTATATTCTATTCACGTTTTCAGTGTCAAATTGTACAGGCGTTTAGTATGACAGCAAACATGTACATAACCATACTTACCACCGCACTTACTGTAGCCTGCTGCATACATACTGTATGGTTAGTTCTTTATATGGGACCAGTCTATTATAAAGTTGCGTGAATGAAAAAAAAAAAATACATACATACATACATACATACATACATACATACATATACACACACACACATATATATATATATATATACATACATATATACACATATACATATACATATACATACACATATACATACATGTATATTATATATACATACATACATATATATATATATATATATATATATATATATATATATATATATATATATATATATATATATATATATATATATATATATATATATATATACACACACATACATACATTTATATACATACATATACATATATATATATATATATATACACACACGTGTGTGTGGTCCTAGGACCCTCAATTTAAAAAAACCCCATACATGCTACAAAAATGAGCGTTTTTTTTTTTTTTTTTTTTTTTTTTGTCTTTCTACATGAGAAAATCTCAAAGTGTCTGAGATTTGGTCAAAAAGAACCAGTGGGTGAAATTGTTTCCCTCTGTGGCTTGTGATTTGGGGAACTATGAGTTCCTCACCTCTCATCTGGACTGAGATGCTGGTAGACCATAGACTGCTGTCTCATGAGAGCCAGCTCCAGATCCATCATCTGAGTCCGGAAGACATTCAGACTCTTGCGTCGCATCTGGAGCTCCTGCAGCAAGTCAGCAGGGACAAAAATAATACGGATAAAGACTACCCAAAAACTATTGCACAAGCTATATGAGCATCTCAGTTTCATAAGAGGCTTCTAGTGATGCAACTCAGGGTTATGAAAATAACATGAGACTGCTTCATCTTTGGGAAATGATGTACCTCATAAAGCGGTTGGACAGAGCACGGTGTGCTGATCCTGTCGATGGGTGTGTCCCCTCCATGCACGGATGAGCTCTGCCAACAAAACCACAGATCGGTTATGACATGAGTCACACAGGAAAAGCATGTCTAAACTCAGCCCAAGATAATGCAGCATGCTGACTCGGCTGATTATTTGCATTTCAGGTGGGATTCACAAAAAACCGGAACACACTTCCTTGATCTATTTTATGCAGATATATTACTGTCTCTGTGCAAAACAAAACAGTTATTACAGGTCAGAGGCTACATGCATACACACCAAACATATATGTGTGTGTGTTTGGTGTGTATGTATGTAGACCTATGTATATGTTATTTTAAAATTATTTATTTAGAAATAATATATAAGAATAAAAGTAACTGTATTCATGCAATTATAACCGCTTTAATAATAATAATAATAATAATTAAATTACAACAAGAAGTGTTGATTTTGATTATACACAATTAACAAGCAGTGGTAAAACTAGTATTAATTTTAATAATATTATATTTAAACACAAACAATTACTGGTAAGAGCATTTCAGGCACAGCCTCATTAATAATCACGTTTACCACAGGTTAACATGGTTTGGAGGGTCATAAAATCACGTCAGGTCATGTAATACTCAAGTATGCAAAGACTTTTTTTTACCTGACCAAGGTTCTGCATTGTCCCACGAATCTCATGCAGGACCTTCCTGAGCTGCATCTCTGTGCTGCCCATTGCAGGGACAGGTGCAGGAGGCGTCTCAAAAGAGCAAGGGAAGGGGGGAGATGGATAGTATGGATGACTGTAGGGGGCGCCAGGGTGATGAGGAGAACCGTTGTAGCCCGGTCTATAGGGGGCACTGTGGGATTGCGCGAGAGGGAAGTGAGGTTGATATGGGCTGCCATGCATGTCCAATGAGGGGCCGTAGGGAGCTCCCTGAGGAACATTATAAGGTGAATAGAATGGGCTGAAAGGCACACTGTGAGGATGAGCATAATGCATATTGTGCTGGGGTGTAAATGGCGCCCCCTGTGGTGGAGTAAATGTATTGCTCTTAAGTGGTTGAGGATAAGGTGAACTCTGCGGTTGTGGGAAAGGAGTGTGGTGGGGAACTCCGGTAGGGTACAAGGAGTTGTAGGCTACTCCGTGTTGGGGAGAGTAGAAGGACCCATGAGGAGGAGTAGGAGGAGGAGGGTGGGGCAGACCAGTAAATTGATTAAGGTTTGGGACGCTACATGTGCTCCAGTTTGGACCTTCACCCAAGGGCCTTTGGGGCCAGTCTGCAGGGACGCTATAAAGCGAGCTGGAAGAGCGAGTCAGATGCTGGGGTACATTGAGAAGATGTGGTGGCGTTCCCCTGTCCATCTTTGATCCACCTGCTGGAGCAGATTTCAAAAGCTCAGACTGACCACCAGAATGATCTACTTCGTCTTTTTCCATAATGGAATCCACTTCTTCTTGGACACTGCGATTCTCCTCATCGTAGTGGTATGAGTATGAGGGTGGGGTACAGTGCTTGACCGAACCCTTTCCAAGTTGGATTCGCATGGAAGTGACCACTCGAGCTGGGCTGAGCGGAGAGGTTGGGAGGGAGCTGGATCTCCTTAAAGGACTCCTCTCCAAGCTTTCCCTCAGCAAGATCCTGTCCCTCACCCATACTCTGCCGGGACGTTCCTCATCCATAGAGGATGACCTCTGATGGGCTGTTTGGAGGTCCATTTGTCTTCTTTGAGTCGTAGAGTGGCATTGCTCAAGGTCCAAAGTCTCTGGAAGATCTGAAGACTCTGGCCCAGAGGATGGACGTAAATCCTCAGAGGAGTCTAGATCAATACCTAAACCAGGCTGGCCTATGTTGACTTCATGAGCTACATCCAGGTTGGAATCTGTTGCAGGATCTACCATTGTACTCAAATCCACTTCTGGAGAGTCTGTGGTGGGTTCTTGCGCTGTAGTGAAATTGGACTCAACTATGGAAGCCCTATCACAGTCAGGAGAAAGGAGCGGTCCATTGGGGCTAATATTGTCAGAGTTTGGATTGGGACTCTGGGGGCTGGTGATCTCAGGAACTTCTCGGTTTGTTCCACTCTGGCTAAATGTGCCTCTGTTGGACTGAGGATGGGCTTCCACACCCTGCAATCTCTCAAAGTTGGGGAACTCCAATGCTATGGGTGTGCGGACTTCTCCTGCATGCGATGTCACTGTGGTTTCGCTGTCACAGCTATCTGAGCTTTCTTGCACCTAATAAAAGTTCAAGAGTGAAAGTTTCACTTCTATTATCTGCTGAAGGACTGGTTCTTAGAAACATTGATGTTGAAAGTCACTTTTAATAGACACTTTGTATTTTACCACTTAGAACCCAGCAATTTATTTTTGTCCTCATTTATGTTTTGTAAGTTCTCCTAAGAACACATATGCCACAATTTTAAGTTCTAGTGCACCTTAGTTCATCATTTCAAAATCTTCAATTTAGAGGGCTTTTCAGAGATACCAAATACTGAATTTGTCCACTACTTATTGTATATTCATATTCCTATGAAATATTTATATAGAACTTAAAGAAGTCAATATTCTCACTCTCATTTTTTGTATTACCAGTAGCCCCCAAATGCATGTTTATAAATAACTAGACAATATTTATGAGGTTGAGACCATCCATTTTTATCAAAATGTAGTTTAAACCAATATTCAGAAAACCACACTTGATTACATTTCAATTAAATGGAGGCACTGCTAATTTATTTGATTATTATTCATATAATTTAAATTGTACAAAAATACTTATATAAATAATAATAATAATAATAATAATAATAATAACATAAAAATACTAAATTAAAATAATAATGACAATCTTCATAATACTGTAATATATATATTTTTCGTGGAGGATGACAATCTTTGTATTCATAAGCTGTAGAGAGTCCAGATGGTTATGCCCACACTCACGTACCTTCAGGTGATTACCCGAAACCTCTGTGGATGGATCCTCTGCAAACCCGCTGCTGTCAGACTGCTGGCTGGTAGTCCTCAAAAACCTCTCTGTAGGGAGACACAACGTGAGCACCAAAGCTGAGTGTGATTTCTCAAAATTCAAACCAGTTATTATAATTCACGCTTATGAGTTTAAAGGCTTAGATCTCATCATTTAGGTCGAGTGTGGTGAATATTACTGCCACGGTGGCGGTAAATTACTACTTTTTCTGTTTTCCTATCACTGCTTCACTGTAATTCTGTTACATAATTACCTAAATAAATGTTTCAATCCAAGTAAAGCTTTAGTGACATACTTTAGCTTATCAAGGAACATCATTATGACTATTATGACTATTTTATGTTGTAATCTACACAATGTGTAATGACACAAATGCTGTTGATAAAGAGCAGAAACATTCTTCTACATATCTGAATAGTGAACATCTACTGATTTCTACCACATGAGGGCAGACTTTATCTAAAACACAATCTAAAGTCCCCTTCAGCTCTTTAGGGCGGGGACATAAAGCAGCATGCTAAAACACATCACAGTTATGTCGAGTGTTTAAATAAGACACGTCTTCCTCTGTGTTCTTAGAAAAAGTGTCTGTGTTTTTCTTTCGGGAAAGAGAACCGGATTTGATCACATGATCATTGCATTCTCGAGAGAAATGAGTCTGCCATTCCCAGCAATCCAAATCTCACAGATGTTGTAAACAATCCCATAGCAAAACTAAGTGCAAAACCTGTAGCTAAGAAGTCTCTTTTACATGATATTTGTTTTGAATGCTTCAAAATTGCATATAGTCTTTGACATGAATACAAATTCAGTTTCCTGGTAGCTTGACTGATAACTGCAGTCAGTCCACACTCACCGCTGCCAGCTTGAGATGTGCCACCAGGACCAGGAAGAGCTTCATCCTCATTGGTCTGCAACTGCAAAGACATAAACCATTAGCATTTTGACTGATCACAACACAGCAGCATAAAAATCACACTTGAACACTACATAAGTTTTAAATACTCAAATTATGCAGCTCATGAGCCATTGTTAGAAAATACGGTATGACAAGAGGCCAGCATATAAAATGACCTGCTAAAAGTACTGGGTGGTTGGACAAACAGATAGTCACACCCCACACTCACACTATTGGTCGAGCCAGTGTTACTATATCATCCTGTGTCGGGATGCTCAAACGAATGGAGCTATAAGAGACAATGTTACAGAGACAACATGTAACAAGTTGTTTATTTGTAATTGTCTTAGCTTTTTATAGGGATAACTCACCCAAAAATTAAAGCTGTCATCATTTACGCATGTTGGTCCAAACCTATATGACTGCAGAGCACTAAAAATACATATATTTTCAAGAACACTGGAGTCCACTGAAATTAATTATATGTAAAGGAAGAAAAAAAAATAAATAACAAAATATCATCTTTTATGCTCCACAGAAGAAAGCCAGTCATACAGGTTTGGAACGACATGAGGGTGAGTAAAGCTTGATACACTTGAAAGCATGCAATGTTTCCTGATGAAAACAAACAAACCAAAAAATTATATATATATATATATTTATATATATATATATATATATATATATATATATATATATATATTTATGATATATATGTGTGTGTGTGTGTGTGTGTGTGTGTGTGTGTGTGTGTGCGTGTGTGTGTGTGTGTGTGTGTGTGTGTGTGTGTGTGTATCTTTAGAAAATCAGTAAAATAATATTAATTGCACATTTATATTACTATTACTATTTTCTAATATTAAATTACAAATAATATTTTGACTATTCAGTACTTAATATAATATTTTTACTGAAACAGTCGAACCACACACCAAATTTAGACTAAAATGAGAACAGGAGTCATCTTTCTGAATCATGGACAGAATCAGCTCACTTGCTACTATACTATAATATCAGACTCAAAATGCCTACAGAACTTTTTAAAAGCAATGTTAAAATAGCAGGAAATGATAGGAGGAAACATTTTAAATGTCAAAAGTGGCATACTTCAGCTTTAAATGCAAGTTTTGCAGGACATGGCGTTGGCCACTGATAAACTTGCGGCAAGCCGGACTTGAGTATCACTGATGAACATTGTCTGCTATCAGGCTCCAGTAGCATGCTTTAACATAATCAAAGGCAAAACCATAATCCCCAGAACATCCTCCAGGCGTTCTATGTTCCATACTTATTTTTAGCTCTGAGTGTCATGACCCTCTGCTGTTTTTACAATAAAACACACACACAAAAAACAACAACTTTTGGAGAAGCTTGGAGATGTTTTTCAGCGTGAGAACTGGACAAGGGAAAGCAAGGAGGATTGTTTTGGTAAAGTGAAAGCGAGAGGGAACCGTACCTCCTCCATTTCAAATGAGTCTCTGGGCTGGCTGAGTAAGTGGGCTATGAGCGGGTTGGGCAGCAGGTTGGTTGGTTCTTTATCTGGGGTGGAAGTGATGGTCTTCTGGTGCTCAAGTTCCTTGAAGTCACTCGTGTCAGACACCCGACTGATACTCACCAGGACCGGGGAAAGTGACATGTCTTTATCCAGAGCTGGTGTCTCAGTAGAGTGGTCACCATTCATTAATGTAGGTTTTGAGACGTTTCCATTGAGTGAAGTGTCTGAGATACTTTGTTGGGCCTCCTCTGTCACTGTGGCCAGAGATGAATCTTTTTTTCTAAAAACTTTCTGCTGCAGTTTTTGCTCAGTATCCATCAGTCCGGCCCGTACATCAGAGTTTGCACCCTCTTCGTTGTCAGCGTCAGACGCTGAAGGCTGTTTGGCTGTTCCTTCCATGACAGAGGCCAGTAGGTTCGGTTTCGTAATGTTCCGTTTTAGAATCTTGACCGCATTTAGAGCGGAATTATTCCTTTTTAATGGAGAGGGGGTTTTAGTCTCTATGTCGGCGCTGCCGATTCTCTCCATGGGTCTTCCAGACACTTGGGAGTAGATCTCAGAGAAGACGTTTGCCACCGTGGCCAGAACTTCTGTTTGACGGAACCGACCTACAGAAAAAACAAAGAAGAGCTTTAGAACAGACAATTTCCTATGCACAACTAACTTGAAACCTTTAAATTATTTACTCAAGAAAAAAAGAGAAAAAAAAAATTAAGAAATTACAATAGAAACAATAGAAAACACAAAAACTTTAAGCAGCTTTTCCCGCAATTCCTATGGCAAAAAAGTTAAAGTAATAAAAAGAACAAATATTAATTGCTCATAATATACAAAATTTATAATAATTATTTTAATATAATTATTTTTTATTATATATTATATTATTCTAATATAATCGTTTTGTTAATACTGTAATATAATAAATATAATACATTCTAAACATTATGAAGTGCAGGGCTTTAAACAAAGAATAATGCATTATTAATAATATAAAACATAATTGTTGTTGTTTTAATATTGTACTTTTTCATATTAATAATGAAAATAAATAAATGGATTGCATAACATAACATAACATAACATATAACATACACAATTTTAAAGAGCATCAACAAATGAAGGAATGAAAGAATGATATCTGTCGAAACTGTCGAACTCCAAAATAAGACTGAATTGACCACTGAATTGACCACAGGAGTCATTCTGAATCATAGACAGAACTGACTGTCTAAAATGAAAATTGAAAATGAGTCAAGAAGTGCTTCTGTTTAAGGTCAGGTCATATCTAACTTTACTCATTTCGCGAACAAAATCGAGTCACTCTAATAGGAATCCGTGCAATCTGGAAAATTCTAACATTTCCGGGCTCCCCGCTGCAAAAACAAGATCCTGTACAAAATACAGCAACTTTTGTGTGACTTGATGGGCTTTATCAACATCAAGCTCGTCATTTGTTCTGGCAGACATAAAGGAAAAGGATTCGACAATACTGCAGGCATGTAATGGAATGATAACAAGTGATAACAAGCCAGTGATGTGTGTTGCTCAGAAATCAATAGTCTTCATTTATCTCCTGCAATGCAGCCAGGCTGTCTGAGTCAGCGTTCAGGAACGGCTTGCAGGACATGTGCCAGAAAAAGAAAAGAGGAACAGAGAGTGTGGTTTTCTGTGAGAGAGGGACAAGCACGTCCGAATGGAGATCACAGCCCCCACAGACGAGCATTCGGGGAGGAAGAAGCATAAGTTATGTAAGAAAAGTCAGCGAGACATGGAAGAACAAATCCACAGAACACCTCACAGTAATGTGAATAAACATTCACATACACTTCTTGGTCAAAATGCCCACCTAGTGGGTATTAGCATAAACAGTCCATTAGTCTTAAGTAAGTGTAAACAAGTATTGTTTTTTTCAAGTCTCAAAACATCTGCACTAGTAACCTAAAGACCCGTTGTTGTTTGTCATATTGTTCTCTTTTCCTTGTCATTTTTTTCTTTGTTTTTGTCCTTTGATTTTAGTTATTGTTTACTTATTTGCTTTAACATTAACATGTATGTTTAATAATTACTTGAATTAATAATGCTAATGTTTATTTAAATGAATTTATGTAAGTTTTTGACGATATTTATTTTAATGTTTTAAGGTAAACTGTGCCGTTTTTTGAACATCAATTAATTAATATATATATATATATATATATATAGATATATAATGTTTGTCCACATTAAAGTGTGACAAACATGCAAAAAATAAGAAATCAGGAAGGGTGCCAACACTCTTTCACACCGTGTATGTATACACACACACACACACACACACACACACACACACACACACACACACACACACACACACACACACAGTGGTGTGAAAGAGTGTTGGCACTCTTCCTGATTTCTTATTTTTTGCATGTTTGTCACACTTTAATGTGGAGATCCTTCCCAGGAGTGGCCGGCTGACCAAAATTACCCCAAGAGCACAGCAACGACTCATCCAAGAGGTCACAAAAGACCCCACAACAACATCCAAAGAACTGCAGGTCTCACTTGCCTCAGTTAAGGTCAGTGTTCATGACTTCACCATAAGAAAGAGACTGGGCAAAAATGGTCTGCATGGCAGAGTTCCAAGACCAAAACCACTGCTGAGCAAAAATAACATAAAGGCTCGTCTCAGTTTGCCAGAAAACATCTTGATGATCCCCAAGACTTTTAGGAAAATACTCTGTGGACTGACGAGACAAAAGTTGAACTTTTTGGAAGGTGTGTGTCCCATTACGTCTGGTGTAAAAGTAACAACGCATTTCAGAAAAAGAACATCATACCAACAGTAAAATATGGTGGTGGTAGTGTGATGGTCTGGGGCTGTTTCCTGCTTCAGGACCTGGAAGACTTGCTGTTATAAATGGAAACATGAATTCTGCTGTTTACCAAAAAATCCTGAAGGAGAATGTCCGGCCATCTGTTCGTGACCTCAAGCAGAAGCGAACTTGGGTTCTGCAGCAGGACAATGATCCAAAACACACCAGCAAGTCCACCTTTGAATGGCTGAAGAAAAACAAAATGAAGACTTTGGAGTGGCCTAGTCAAAGTCCTGACCTGAATCCTATTGAGTTGCTGTGGCATGACCATAAAAAGTTAGTTCATGCTCGAAAACCCTCCAATGTGGCTGAATTACAACAATTCTGCAGAGATGAGTGGACCAAAATTCCTCCACAGTGCTGTAACAGACTCATTGCAAGTTATCGCAAACGCTTGATTGCAGCTGTTGCTGCTAAGGGTGGCCCAACCAGTTATAAGGTTTAGGGGGCAAACACTTCTTCACACAGGGCCAAGTAGTTTTGGGTTTTGTTTTCCCTTAATAATAAAAATCTTCATTTAAAAACTGCATGTTGTGTTCACTTGTGTTATCTTTTACTAATATTTAAATTTCTTTGATGATCTGAAACATTAAAGTGTGACAAACATGCAAAAAAATAAGAAATCAGGAAGGGTGCCAACACTTTTTCACACCACTCATATACATATATATACACACATATACATATATACACACACATACATACATACATGCATACATATATATATTATATATATATATATATATATATATATAATATATATATATATATATATATATATATATATATATATATATATATATATATATATACACACACAATACAAATGGTTGGGATCAAAACTATTTTTAATGTTTTTTAAAAGAGTTTCTTATGCTCATCAGGGCTGCATTTATTTGTTCAAAAAATACAGGAAAAATGTAATATTGTGTTTTGCATTTATTATCACTGCATTTTTTATCAGTGCTGGAAACTGTTGCGCTGCTTAATATTTTTTTGGAACCTCTGATTTTTCAGGATTCTTTGATTAATAAAAAGGTCAAAAGAAGAACATTTATTTAAAATAGAAATCTTTTCTAACAATATACACTACCGTTCAAAAGTTTGGGGTCAGTAAATTTTTATTTTATTATTTTTTTTGGAAAGAAATTAAAACTTATTTAGCAAGGATGTGTTAAATTGTTAAGAAGTGATAGCAAAGATTTATATCGTTAGAAAATATTTGTATTTTGAATAAATGCTGTTCTTTTTAACTTTTTATTCTTCAAAGAATCCTGAAAAAAGTATTGCAGTTTCCAAAAAAAATAAAAAATAAAATAAAAATTGCCAATGTTGCCAACATTGATAATTCTATTAATAAATCAGCATATTAGAATGATTTCTGAAGGATCATGTGACTCTATATACTGGAGTAATGGCTGATGGAATTCAGCTTTGCATCACAGAAATAAATTATATTTTTAAGGATATTAAAATAGAAACCATTATTTTATATTGAAATAACATTTAGCAAGATTACTGTTTTTTTCTGTATTTTTGATCAAATAAATGCAGCCTTGATGAGCATAAGAGACTTCTTTAAAAAAAAAAAAAAAAAAAAAACTTACTGATCCCAAACTTTTGAACAGCGGTGTATGTATACACAGAAATGCATGCGTAAATATTAATACATACGTATTAAATTTTATTTTTATGTATTTTTATTTTTAGATGTTATTGATGATTTTATTTTTGTATTTTCTGTTCTTATTTTAATTTTAAGTTTTAGTAATTTTGTTTTGTACTGTATTAGCATATCAAATTTCCAAAGTTTAATGATAGCTAAGTGTGAGATACTGAAAATAAAACCATTATTTATGAATGCAAATGTGTGATAGACAAAATCTCTCATGGTTCTTTTCTTGGTTTCGAATCACATACGGATGAGTAAATTATAACTTGCATATTATTGGTATTTAAATTTACATTTTGCCCCAACAGTTCATAGCCAGCCTATTCAAAGTCACACAAACACTTCTGAAAACTAAGCTTCAAAAGAATCCTGAAGGCAAAAGCAGTGCACTCAGGCCTTCATACAGACTTCACACATCCCTACCCTCACCCAGGTTCTTCCTGTTCCGCTGCTTTGTCTTGGCTCAGTGAGAATTATGCAAATGTAGGCCAATACACAAACTGGCACAAAGCTGGCACACAGGCCGAATCCTGATGTGAGCGGATGGCAGCCTGCTTGACACTTTCTCTCTCTCTCTTGCCGTCTGTCTCACCCTCTCATTTCTGTGCCCACGGAGGACAATGGCTTCGTTGTGCTTTACTTCTATTGAACGGAGTCTAAACAGCCCTTGCGCGCAAAGCGTTGTTGATCAGTGAGTGTTTGAGGGTTCGTAGCTCAGCGTTTGCTTGAAGATACAGAGTTATTGAAGAATGAGCACAAACACGTAGATTCAGTGTGTTTTGCAAAGTGGTCTTAACATCAAAAACACTTCTCCTTTAGGCATCACAACTTCTTTCAACTTCTCTATGATTAGAAACTTGCATTCAGTAGCGTAAGACTGTCTAGTGAGAACTTATTTCGAAAGTGTTGTTCTCTCTTGCTCCAAGATCGCTCCGACTTTATGTTAATGACCAATAACGAAATTAAAGACGCACTGTTTCTGGCTGATATGCAGATTAATATTTTCATTTTATGTTTGATAATAAAACTCCAACACTATTTTTTCAAAATGTATTAAAACAACTTATTTTAGAAGATACAAGTGAATTTGATAATTTTCATCATTACAATGTACAGTATAAAAAAAGTGGATAATCATTTTGAGATTTGCACTGTTAAATCTTTTCTGCACCATTAAACAGAAGTGCATTCTGTTTAAGAATATAAAATAACTACCTCAAAAAGGTATTTATAACAAAAAATATCATTTAAAATAAAAAAATATATTATTGTTATTGTTCATATTTTGAATTAGACTTTATATTTTAATTTTAGTTAAAAATTTAGTAATTTTGATGTGTTTTTGTAATTTTATTTTTTCAATGTCTATGTAGTTATTCATTTTAATTGATTAATTTGACTTTTTATAATACTTTATATTAGTTAAAGCATTTTCTATGTTTAACAGTGTTTTTAAACTATTCAAATTTTTAAAGATAAACTTTAAGTTAACATGCACAGTTAAATAATTGATTACAATATCAATAAATCTTGATATCAATAATTTATAATCAATGGAAAAAAATATATTGGTCAAAATATCGCTAAAATCAATTGCATGTCAGAAATATGCATTAAATTAAACAGCTTTCAGCAAATTTTGCTTTCACATAGGAGCAGGGAGCGAGCGAAGAGTGGTAAATAGAAAACCCAGAGTGGAGTTACTAGAGTTTTGCATGTGAACCAAAAAGGAAAGTAATTTCAAAAGGCAGACAATGTTATTAACTTATTTTGATTTCAAGATTTCTATGACAAACATTTTATTTGGAGTAACATGCACAATGAAGCATGCACAATAAGACTAGAACTTGCATTAAGAAAGTACTTCAACTTCATGATGACTTAAAAGTTGTCCAGTTGCCTGGCTACAATGTTTTTTTCTGTGCACCATAGCTATGCAAAACAAAACAATGATGTAATGATTATTTCTCAAATAAAAAAGCGAGGGACAAAAATAGAAATTAGTAAATGCTCTAAATGCTACACCCCTGCTTGTAACAATGGTAATATTTCCCTTCATGCCTCATTTTGATCATGACTTTGAACGTGCACAGGCACGGATGGGGGCTGAAGTACTATCAGGGCCATGGATTGTGTTGACAGCAGGGTCTACATACTTGTCAGGGCGTAGTTCGGGTTCTCCAGCTCCATGCGCTGAATCTGGGCTCCCAGGTAAACTTTGATGTCGATGCCCTTGGCGTAAGAAGACGAGTTGAAGAAACGAGAAGGGATTTTTGAGGCGATGTCGGGCTCCTCACGCCCAAAGCCGAGGTTGTACAAGATCTCCTCTGGATCCTCCTCATACAAGTCCAGAAGTTCTGACACGCTGCAAGTACAACAACATCCATGAAAGACACACACCTGCAGCTACATGCAAACAGACGATCGATGTTTACCAAAGTCACTGCATGCAAAGATCTTCAAATAACTCCACTGTGTGACATTAGAAATTGTATTTGTTTTTCTTTTACACAGATTTGATTTTAAAATGTTAAGATCAGTGTTCCTCAAAATAAATTGTTAATATTTATATTAATATATTCAAACCGAATATTGTTGAAACATTGTTAATTAGAGCAAATAGTGAAAATGGCTCAAAGCCAAAGTTAGTTCTGAGAACTTTTGTTTGTAGATGTAAATTGGTATTATCCAACTAACCGAAATTGGTTTTCATTAGTGCTGGGCAACAATTAATCACAATTAATAGCATCCAAAATAAACGTTTTTGTTTACATAATATATGTACACATATACTATGTAAACAAAAACTTTTATTTTGGATGCGATTAATAGTTGCCAAACACTTGTTTTCATATGCCAATGCAAATATCTAGCGTGCAGTATAATGAGCAGCATAACATGTGTTTTATTCATAATATTGTACTGCTGCTTACCAATGAAAGCCACTGGCACTGGCTTATTTATTATGAAACTTGCACAGTTGTGTAGGAAATCGGTTGCCGTGCAACATATATATATAAAAAAAAAAAACATACACACACACATATACATATATATACATATACATATATATACACATACATACATATACACACACACACAGACACACATACTGTACACACGTGTGTATATATATATATATATATATATTAAATAATGTATTATGTCTTATTCATATTAAATACTAAAATATTAAAAAAATTACTTATACAATGATTATATAAAATGTATAATCAGACTCCTTGTCCAATCACTGGTTGAGTTGTTACTGTTTCACAAGCCCTGAGATTTTGCATGTGTTAATACATAGTACATCATTCTTGTAAAGTACCTGGACACGGTGGTGCTGCTTTTTCCAGAGCCTGTGGAGTTCATACTTCTGCCCTTCTGCTTGAACTGGCTCCTTTTGGCCTCGGCTGCCATTTCATAGCTGTGAAAAGAAGACAGTGACCCACCTGTGACCACAGCAAAACAGAAAGAGATGGGAACATTTTGGAAGTCCTGCTTACCCATTGGCCTCTGTTTTCGTGCTGCTGTTCTGGAGGTGATTGGCTGTAGAGATGGGAGAGAGAAAGAGGAATACAGGCTTAACTGTGCTGAATTCCTACCTAATTTGAAACCAAATTCCCTTGAACTCACCTGTCGACTTTTGACAAAACAAGTGCAATTACCAAAAGCCATGGCTGCCATTTTAGCATAGTTGAAGTTGTTAGAACTTCTTTACTTAAAAGCCTTATTCATCGTTGTGATGATGTTAATTTCCAAAAGTGATTTATTAAGCGGAGAACCCTCCACTCCGGATGATGAACCACAACAGTTCCCTCAGCACTTAGCGCACAATGACAGAATTATACGTGCACACATCCTAACCTGCCAAACCATTCGCGTTACAAATCACATTAGACACCAGGTTTTAGTTCACTTAGGAGGACATGATTGAACACAGAGACGTGGAGGACATTAGCCAGAGCTTTTCTGGCCTGAAGCGTCCTGGCTTACATGCACTCATCCATCAGCTTTAGGTGAAAATGCTCAACCTCAAATTTCCACAGAAATTCCTACAACTGGTGCTGCCTGATTTCTGTGCTCTTGTCAGTAAGAGTGGAACCAGTCTGGACACGTTTCTTCGCATACAGACACACTGAAGGGTGAAATCTGCACCACTGCAATAGCACAATAGCTTGCGGAGAGACTGTAAAGAGCTTTTCCCTTGGCTTGTTATGTTGTTTAAACTAGTCATTCTAGAACTGTAAAAATACACCAACACATATATCGTAATTTACCAAGAAAATACAGTATAGTAAAGGTCCAATTATACAAGCAAATAGCGCAAGTATTTTTAACAATATTAATAATGTTCTTTAAATGTTAATAACCTTACATTATAAATAGTTTTAATAATTTTTTTTTTTTCACATTTAAAGGGATACTCCACCCCAAAATGAAAATTTTGTCATTAATCACTTACCCCCATCTTGTTCCAAACCCGTAAAAGCTCCGTTCGTCTTCGGAACACAATTTAAGATATTTTTGGATGAAAACCTGGAGGCTTGAGACTGTCCCATAGACTGCCAAGTAAATAACAGTGTCAAGGTCCAGGAAAGTTATGAAAGTCGTCAGAATACTCCATCTGCCATCAGACGTGCCATCTGGGTTATATGAAGTGATGGGAACATTTTTTGTAAGTGCAGAAAATTCCTTTGTCAACAGTCTCCTCTGTGTCTCTCCATATCACTGTATGCTGCGTATGCTCTTCTGTGTCATCCGCGCCACAAGGATGTGCTGTTACTACGTGTATTTAGCTTTGATTTGAAATATAACAGCGCATCCTTGTGGCGTGGATAACACAGAAGAGCATACACAGCATACAGTGATATGGAGAGACACAGAGGAGACCGTTGACAAAGGAATTATTGAATAAAGTCGTTATTTTTGTCATCCAAAATATCTTGAAATTGTGTTCCGAAGACAAACTGAGCTTTTACGGGTTTGGAATGACAGTGATTAATGACAAAATTTTCATTTTGGGGTGGAGTATCCCTTTAATATTTCTGAAACAAATTATTTTAGATAAATTTATTTAAACTGAATTTTATTTATATTAAACTAAATGTATTCTCTCTTTCTCTCTCTCCCTCTCTCTCTCTCACACACACACACGCACACACACACAAACATAAAAAAATTATACTGATAAATTTTAAAATAAATATATAACATAGGAAACATTTAGTTTTCAAACAAAAACTCAGCTAAATATTTTCAATAAATACATAAAATATTTATGACTGAAAAATGTTCCATTTTGGACCCTGATAATGCAAAACTCCACTTCCTAATCAAATGCTGTGCATCAGCATAAAAAACTCCTGACTGCAAAAAACTGCCAGCTAACACTAGAATTCTGTGACACATCTGACATTGAGACCTTGTGGAATAAAAAGTGAGATGCAAAGTCACTTTTATTATTGAAATGTTCCACTCCCGCTAACACATGGGCCATAGGGTCCACACCATGAAACCAGAGATAAGTTATCTGATGTGCCAAAACCAGTCTTTTAACCCGAGTATCACATGCAAGAGTCTGCATGTCGCCCTGTTTCATTGTGCAAACTCAAGGCAGCACATAAACCAAAGAGAAAGTAAACACTAAACAGCACTAAATTTGACAAGTGACATACTACTATAATACTTAAAAAAAAAAAAAAAAAAAAAAAACAACAGACAAAACAAAACAATGCCAGCATTCATTCTTGTTTGTCATTCGGTCCATTAACCTCAAAGAAGCTACGTGGAATTCTTGAAATTCTTTGTCACATTCTCACAAAGGAGCACACTTGAGAGCAATTACAACCGATTAAGGGAGAAAGTGGAGAGTACTTACCCTCAGCTCCCAGGGACAGGTCATCTTCAAAGCTACAGCCATTCTTTAATGGCACTGAAAGGCAAAGAGATCAGCTTTCAGAGAACAAACACTTTGTGCTGACCCATCGCGATGAAGAAGTGATCATTTCCCATTCTCTTGCCCATAAAAACACTTAAACACGTCCAAGTAGCACTTCAGAGCCTGAATGTGGCTTTAGCTCACACGCACTGAGAGGTTAACGGTAAATATTTACTCTTAAGTGCAATTACCTTACCTAAGTAGTTATCCGAATTATATGATGTTGATGCAGTTTTGAATGACATGATCCATAATACATTATCCTGCTCTTGGATTCAGTTCTGTTTAGAGTTAAACTCTGAAGAAATGTTAATCTAATCAGGCACTTCTTTGCCTGGAGTGTGTGGGGGTCTGCTATTGGTCCCAAAGCAGCGTGCATGTGTGTGTATGTGTGTGTGCCAGTGAATGTGCATGCGCTGTAGTGAACTGTGAGAGTTCTTGCTCCAAAGTTCACAAGGAGTGGTAGAGAAGAGTCAGCAGGCAGCTGAGTAACTTTTTGCAATGAAACCTACTACATTTACATTTTGTGCATTTAGCAGACTACAGACTATCATAGCTAACAAAATCTACTACAGACTATCATAGCTAACATGAAAGTGGAACTGCAAATAAACACACCATTTAGTCTGAAGAAGCTGAACTCACCTCTGGACGGACTGCCGCTTTGTTCGTCCAAAGAAGCTCCGAGAGGAGTCCTGTTGAAAGATCAATAACACGTCATATCCTCTTTTTACTCGCCAAATCTCTCCCTAAAAAATGTCACACGAACAGAAACACGCACACAGACACCCGTCCCTCTCTTGAAGTGTTATTTTCTTCATACACAACTGCCGACAGAGATTCTCTTGGCACGAACTTGTCGTCTCAACACTTACAAAACGCTGCCTTCGAAAGCCCCTTCCACTTTCATCCAGACACCTGGTGATCCGAACGACGTGAGAAAAAAAAAAAACACACCACGTAAAAACGAGGCTAAGAATAGCTTGTGCTCTGCTGGGTGCTGGCCATGTTTCACAACACTAGCAGCTCCACCACCACACAAGTCTTTTTAGCTCCGGATATCCAGCAAACTCTCGGCAGTGGAGACAATTACATTTCCTGTCAGGCTGTAGGAGGATGTCTGTCTGGTGTGTGTTTAATGATAATGAGCAGGAATTGGGAATAGGACGAGCACGAGGTATTTTTATTGACCTAGTGTGTGGCGTTGATACTCAAACATGCTGCATCTGGGTTCAACGGGGGAATTTACACTGGGAGCATTTAAATAAGTCAACTGTGAAGGAACAGATCAGCCAAAAATAACATTTTGGCATCATTTACTCATCATGCCATCTCGAAATGTTTATTTACATTTATTAACAGCTATTTTTTCACTTTTATTCAGCAAGGATGCATTAAATTGACCTAAAGTGACGGTAATGTTTTATAATGTTCCTAACACTTTTATAAAGTTCAAAAAATTGCATGCTGTTCTTTTTAACTTTTTATTCATCTGAATTGATGATGATGATGATAATAATAAGACATGTTTCTTGAGCACCAAATCAGCATATTAAAATGATTTCTTATGGATCACGTGACACTGAAGACTGGAGTAATGCCTACTAAAAATTCAGCTTTGCCATACAGGAATAAATTATATTTCAACATATAATCAAATAATGATAATAAAAAAGTTAATTTAATTGTAATAATATTTTACAATATTATAGTTTTACTGTATTTTTTATCAAATAAATGCATAATTGGTGAACATAAGACAAAATCTTACAAACTCCAAACATTTGAACAGGACTGTACAAGAAATTTCGGCCCATTTCAAATGCAATTTGGCTCCATTTGAATATTTTTACATAACAACATAACAATAATTCTAAACAAGTTGTTTAGACATTTACTGCACCAAAAATATAAGAGAACAGCCGTTGGCAGTGGTCAAAATGATTTTTGGATTCATTCCAGCTTTTAAACTCAAATATTCAGATAGCAATTAAATATGACATCATCAACAACAAATGTTTTTCACATGTTCCCAGAAAAAAAGTTGAGTAAATGACATTAAGCCAAATTTCCAACAACATTCAAACAAACATATAAGGTTTCCTTTTAGATCACAAGATGAAACGGCCATCAGGGACACGGGCCAGCAATTCTGGAATCTCTGTTTTGTTTTTCAGGTAGAAGGTTTATGTTGGTCATGAGGGACGCATATCTACAAAGTAAATCAATGGCCTTTTTCTCCTACGCTTCAGAGCTTAACAGTCGTACATCTTAAAAAAAAAAAAAAAGCGCCTGGCAGTACAAAAAAAAGAAAGGCTAAAAAGTCTCTGAGGAAAACTTCAGCATTAATGGGCCCCCACAGACCCAAACAAGTCACCAGAAAAACACCGGCAGCACAAAGGACAATAGTCAGTCCCCACAAGCAATGACTTTCCTGACTCTGGGAAGATCACGGTCTGAACTCACTGAACTATTCACACAGTTCTCTCAAATTTACTGCTTGTCAGAGACACCAAAGCCAAAGGACAGAATGCTTTTCTATGCTGCATCTAAGCATTTTGTTTACTTTCCAATTCCCGTCATACTGTGGCATGTACGCAGATCTTTCTCACACCATTTGCATTTGTAATATATGAGCAGCGAGTTTGTTAGGTAACTTACCTGCAGGTCCTGAGCCAGTTCTCTACTTGATTTGGTTTATGACCTGAGGAGAAAAAAAAAATACAAGTAACTGTTCCGTGTAATAAACAAATGAATTTCCCTAAAAGCAAAGAGTAAACAACAAATCTAACAGTGACAACAAACACAGAGCGGTTCTCTGAACTACCACTGTGGTCTTCGATTCTTTCTTTTTCCAGAAACCTTTATTTGCTCTTAATTTGGTTTATCATGATTTGAATGGAGAATCAAATGCCAAGCCGAGCAGCCAAACCTCTGTAATCTCTCCCTGCTGTGTTCATTAGCACATTACTGCTTCCAGTACACCTTCCCACAGAGCCTCAAACCCCCTAAATCCCAGAATCAAGTTGAGATTCTCAGATATAACTGACAAAAAAGATAAAGATGTATGGTTTGCATCTGAAAATATAAATCTCACGCTAAATTTGTTTATATTTTTCAGGGGTCAATTTATTAGAGCATTTACGGTAATTCTCCTTATTACTGAACCTTTATAGTTAGATAAATGTTGACAGTCACAGAATGAAGACTTAATTCATGTAAAAGTTTCAAATTCAACTATTTGTTTACATCGTCACTATATATCTGTGTGGTATTTTTATTTCAAAAATCTTTAATTAATAATATAGTATGGTAAATATTACTGTTTATTATTATAACTATGAATTGTTATATTTAAATGCACATAAATTAAAATGACGAAAAATCATTCTTAACGAAAAACTAGTATTTTAACTGGACTTCTACTATATTTTAGTTCTTGCATTCAATATTTTGAATCTACATGGCTGTGACAGCCGATTGGTTGAAATGTCTTCAAATTCAACTCTAAAACTATGTATGTAGTATCCGTTAGAACAGAAACAACAAATCTGAACTGCTACGACATTAACAGAAGCACCCTACCCGTTTCTGAAGCTGTCGAAGTCTTATCTTCCATAGGCTGGGCAGACAGCGGCTCCTCTGCGCCCTGGTCCCGAGACTCAGAAGTCTGCCAAGAGTCTCGGCTCTGAGCCCAAGCTCTCCTCCTGAATCTGGCAGGGGGGGACTCGCACTCCTCCATGTCCTTGGCTCGGACGGGATACTACAGTGGGGGACGGTTCACCTGTAGAGAAGCGGAAAGGGATAGGCTCAGACCTGAATGACATGACAATAGCCAGGCCCCCTCTCTCTGGAGGGATCGATAGCAGGCCCAAAGAGCGCTGTCTTGTGTCATATAAAGCAGATATGTAAGAATCTTCCTTTTCTAAACAAAGTCACATTAACCAAAACTGTGCACACATCAAATGCTCATTTGAGCACTTCAAGAACAAAACTACAAGAGCGAACATGTCTTTGATGCATTAGCTGCACATGAGGTTTAAGGGTGTTAACTGAAAACACAGTGTGTAATAGACAAACAAATGTTACAGCACTTTCTCCAATCGCACTAATACTCAAAATCAAGACTCAAAAAATGACCTTAAACAGACAGTGTTCCATAAGAAATGTGCAGAGCATACAGTACATTGCCTCGATCCAAAACAGACCCTGAAAATATATATGTACAGTATTAGCCTAAACTTGTATGAATTCCCACCTTCAAGAATAACTGCAATAGTTCTCATATAATAACAATAATTAATGTAAATCTGTAATCTAGAGAGAGTAAAATGCATGTCATAAAAGGGACTCTTCGCAAAACAAACAGACAGTGAAAATGATTTTGACTGATCACGGTGTTAAAGGAATAGTTCACCCAAAAATGAAAATGTGATGAAAATTTACTGACCCTCATTCCATCCAAGATGTAGACAAATTTGTTTTTTCATTGGAGCAGATTTGGAGAAATTTTGCATTACATCACTTGCTCACCAATAGATACTCTGCAGTGAATGGGTGCCATCAGAATGAGAGTCTAAACAGCTGATTAAAACATCACAGTAATCCACAAGGAATCCACATGACTCCAGCCCATCAATTAATGTCTTATGAAGCAAAAAGCTGTGTTGGTAAGAAACAATTCCATCATGAAAGCATTTTAACTTCAACCCGTCACTTCTGGCCAAAATATAAGCCCATAATCCATAATTACAAAGCCTCTCATATCAAAATCAAAACCTTTTTTGAACATTTTTGTTCATAACTGTTTTGGACTGTTTTCAGTGTTTGATATGTGCATATTTCTCTCCTGATTCAGACAAGATTACTTTTTCACTGTAGACAACAATATTATGGATAGAGACCTAGCCAGAAGCAACAGTCAGAACAATGTTTTAATTATGGCTTTATTACAAACATGCAACTTTTTACTTCAAAATGTTAACTGATGGACTGGAGTCATGTGAATTATTGTGATGATTTTATCAGCTGTTTAGACTCTCATTCTGACGGCACCCATTCACTCCAGAGGATCTATTGGTGGGCAAGTGATGTAATGCTAAATTTCTCCAAATCTGTTCCAGTGAAGAACTCATCTACATCTTGGTTGGCCTAAGGGTGAATACCTTTTTTTTGTTATATATTTTCTTTTTTTGGATGAATTATTCCATTAAAATAGCAATTATCTGTGGCAAGTTTTTGTTCACTAATAGATGATAGGTGCAGAAATGACATGCAGCTTTAAATAGCATAATCATCCTGACACAGTCAGAATAAATAGTCTAAAGAGAACTTTTTTAATGAATAAATAAATATATATATAAATAAATAAATAAATAACTATATATATATATATATATATATATATATATTATATATATATATATAGATATATATATATATATATATATATATAATATATATATATATATATATATATATATATATATATATATATATATATATATTATATTATAATATATATATACACCATATTATATATATATATATATATAGAACCCAAATGTTATAACCCAAATAACCTTAAAAAAAAAATAAAAATAAAATAAAAGAAAGAAAAGAAAGCACCAGTATATGAGAAGTTTTTGTTCAGTTGGTTAAAGGATCTGACCAATAGAACAACAAATAGAGGGATCATTGCTTCCAAAAACTACTGGAAAATCAAATGAGATGAAGGCCATGTGAAGGCTGGGACAACAAATAAACAGCAGAAACTAATAACATCTAAAGAGATTCCAAAATTCCTGTCCATAAGCAGCAAACCGAAGAAAGAGAGGGAGAAAGAGATGGGGGCGGGACGGGGGTCTTAACTGGAATAAATGGTAAAAAAGAAAAAGTTAAAAAACAAGTCGAGCAGGAAATGTCTGTTTAGTTGAAAGATTACAAGCTGGTGTGGAGTCATTTCCTGTTTTGGATCTAGCACTTTTTGAAGGAACAGATGAGCCTGACCAAATAGGATGGATTTATAACTTAGTGTTCTGATCTCCCACAATTCACACACGGCTATTTATAGCATGTGCCTATTTTCAGACTGATCATCGAAGTGTGACAAATGAAAACCACCAGGAACACCACCACATTTTATTACCAAAGGTGATTATAAGGAAACACGTCAACATTGGGGAATATACCTGCATGAATACACCTTACAGTAACAACAGTGGTTCTTAAAATAGGAGGAATCAAACATTAACATAAACTAAACCAACAACAAACAAAATCCAACAATCTTGGAAAACTTGGATATATGAGACTGATATATAAAGTGTTTTATATATCTGGAAAAATCATGGGAATTGATAAAATCTTAGAATTTTATGGGCATTTTTAAAATGAATATACATTTTACTATTTATGTCTAGCTCTAAAAAAATTTATTGGGTTGAAATTGTGAGCAAAAAATTAATTAATTTTGTGATTAATTCAAAATATTATTTTGTGTTAACATATGGCTTTTTATACATTTGCCTTCTTATTAAAACATGCATACATAAAAAAAAAAGAAAGAAATGCACATGAAATATTAATGAGTGGAATCTTCATTGTTCAATAAATAAAATTAGTAATACAAAAGAAACAAAACTAGCACAGCTACATTTGGAAATCACTTGACGGGGACAACATTCAATAAAATGATTTAACAGTCATTCTACAACAATATTTGACTGAAAAATGCTGCAAACAACCAATCACAATCAAGTATTCCATAGAGGCATTACCTAATATTGTTAAAGTCTAATAATGCAAACATGGTCTCAGTTTCAGCTGCATATCTGTTCACAGGTTCAAATCCCATCAGAGGTTCGTTATTTTTGGACTCCTAAAACAGAATTGATGTTCAGTCTATTTGGAGAAAGTTAAAAGGAAGCAAACTGTGTACAGTACTCCAGAATGTAGACTCCCATTTCTCATTAAAAACAAATTGTTCACTAGCAACACAAAATTATTATTTACACTAGCACACAAATAGGCTCTCTCTAACATCATGTTAAGCTTAATTTAAATATCTCATCAGCAAAAGTTGATTAACCATAGCAATTCTGACTGGATCACTGTTTCCACTGACATCTTTTATGTAGTTCAAGGGAAATATTCATTTCAGACTTGAAATATTACTAAAAAAATTTGCAAATATGAGTCCTAATACCAAGTTGATACATGGCCACTCTAGAATAAAAGAAAATGCTAACGTAAATGGCGTATTGATCGATTCAATTAAGAGACAACACAAAAGTCTTTGTCAATAAGCCATGCAACAGCAGTCAAATATGAGAGCAGTACGCTCCATTTCCTTTCACAAACAGCGCAGTTGTTTAATTCTGTAAACACAGGAAAACTCATGCTCTCCACTCCATTTTAGACCTGCGATTTGTAAATGGTGCAGACTGAGTTACATACTCTGCTTTAAATTAATAGAGACTTGGGGAAGAAGGATGAGAAAAGCAGTGACTTAACATAAATAAGCACTACTAAGTAACTTCAAGCATGCCACTTATCCATCAATCACAGAACAAATGCAAAATGTTAACTAGGGGAAACCTTTGCAGTAAATCTCACACACAGCTAACTGTAAACAGAATGTTGCAATATTCCCAGTAATCCAGCTGTTTTTTTCTTTTGAACCATATTTGCATTCATTTGGATGTTTATTCAAAATTCCATTTTTTTTTTTTTTACAAACTATTACAAACTATTTTGTAAAAGCATATTATAGATCTTACTGTGAACATTTCATCCATGCATTTGTTTAATGTTCAAATCAAAATGTCATAACCAAACACAGACCCCTTAAAATGTAGTATAAATATATATATTTTTTTTTAAAAAAAGAATTATAGTATAAGTGAACATTTTGGTCACTTTTGGTTGGAACTGTCTCTGGAACCCAAACTGAAATGGAACCCAAATTGAAATTTTAATATATTTAATCTATTACATACATACATATACTTTATATACACATATACACACACATATACACATACATATACATATAATATAAAAAAAAAAAATAACAATATACACACACACATATAATATATATAAATAAAAAAATAAAAAAGATATAAAAAAAAAAAAAAAAAAAAAAAATATAAAAAATATATATATATATAAAATATATATAACTATATATATAAACTATAAAAAAAAAAAAAAGATATATATATATATATAATATATATATATATATATATATATATATATATATACACTAGACACACACAAACATTAGGGCTGTGCAAAAAAACGAATACGATTTTCATGCGCATCTCTTCAGTAAAGACGCTCCTGTAATTAGTAGTATATCTCCAGCACGGTGTTAAGATCAGGGTGCAGGTTTGTCACAACAAATCCTGCCCAGTTGCTTCTCAAAACTAGTCCAAAATCTAGCCCAATTGCGTTTCCAGGAGGTTCCCCGATAAAAATTTCGCATCCCGGGGTTTTTAAACTATACGTTTTTGGCAGGTTGTGCCCTGGTCATATTCACATTTTTAGGGGCTAAATAATCACGTTATTGGTATTGGGGTCGCTTTCAACCCCGCAGACATGAAAAAACAACCGCAGACTTGGCAACACTGGTTGCCATTTACTACACAGAACCGTAATTCACTGACAGTCTACACAAAATTGATTTTAAAATCGCAGGCGATTCTTTGTCGATTTTGAAAGCGATTTTGTGTAGCTTGTGTCGGTGGACTAACGGCTCTGTGTAGTAAATGCGCTCTCCACCTGAACCAGGGGGGGGGGGGGGGGTGTGGGGGGGGGGGGGGGGGGGTGGGCCAGTGTTGCCAAGTCTGCGGTTGTTTTTCATGTATGCGGGTTGAAGCGACCTCAATACCAATAACGTGATATTTAGCCCTTAAAATGTGAATATTACCAGGGCAACCCTGCCAAAAACGTATAGTTTAACCCCGGTATGCAATTTTTATCGGGGAACCTCCTGGAAACGCGATTGGGCTAGTTTTGGGACTAGTTTTGAGAAGCCATACCTGGGCAGGAATTTGTTGGTTGAAAACCTGGTAACCCTGATCTTAACACACGTGCTGCGAGATATACTACTATCACAGGTGCGTCCTTTACTGAAGAGAGCGCATGGAAAATCGTATTCGATTTTGTTTGCACACCCTAATATATATATATATATATATATATATATATATATATTATATTATATATTTATTATCTTTTAATATCTAGCATATCCTATATATATATATGTAAAATCATTATTATGCGTCATCATTATCTAAATAGTAACCAGTTCAAATATCCTAATCACTTAACATTTCAAATATTTGGATATGGTATGGACTTGATAAATTTAAAAAATGTGAACCCCAGGGTCCTTTGTGTTCACAATGCATGTTATGAGTGAACAGACTTAAAGCTGGGGAGAAACTGTGATAAAACCCTGATCCTGTGCCATTAAAGAAGACTAACCACTTCAAACCTTGAAAACCAATGGAGTCTGTGACAAATATCTGGATGTCAGAGCTGTGAGGGAAATCAGTGATCCCCTCGGTTCCATTGAATAAACAAGCTGTCGCTATCATCATTCTCAAACCTTGCAACAACAAAAGTTTGTTCGTCTCGGCTAAAAATCCCCTTGAAAAACTATGACCTATTGTTAAAACACGGCATGCTCCCCCCTCACATCATGCTCTCACTAGTGACCTCTTTCTGTTGAACTGAGAATCGTTCCCAGACATCCCACCATCCATTCCAGGAGTTGAGGTCGGATTGCTTTGTTGTTGTTCCGTTCCCACCCGTACCCAAGGCCTCCAAACAAGACCAGAGTAAAACACCGTACAAACAACAGCACATCAAAGCACACTCCTAAAAAACAACCCACAATTAATGCATTATGCTTACACAGAGACCTCTTGATTAAGACCACTACTTGATTTTCTCCGACCATACCCGGTTCACTGAATATGCAGGATGACGTCACTGGCAATAAAAAACTTAAAAATACATAATGACTTAACTATTCAAGTATAACAAAAAAACATAAAAATTTATTAATATTTAGGATATCGCAATGTCATAAT
The DNA here is from genome assembly GCF_018340385.1 of Cyprinus carpio. Classification (NCBI taxonomy): domain Eukaryota; kingdom Metazoa; phylum Chordata; class Actinopteri; order Cypriniformes; family Cyprinidae; genus Cyprinus; species Cyprinus carpio. The sequence continues at coordinate 24,391,598 of NC_056580.1, read as the reverse complement.
ATTTTATTATGTTTTAAAAAAAAACAGTGTAGGGGTGGGCGATATGACCAAAATCTTATTTCACGGTATGAGAAATTTTATTTCACGATAACGATATGTACCTCGGTAAAGCTATTTTTATTTTATATTTGTTATTACTAAAATTTATAGAAAAAAGCGCAACTAACAATGCACATACCGCCCGGCCCAAAACAATAAATAAAATTCAGATATATCTGCATACCGCGGAATACATGATATAGCAAAATCTCTTAACGATAGACACTTTATTTCATGCTAACGACATACCGCCCGGCCCAATTGCTACAGGACCATTACCGCCCGGCCCCAAGACACGATTATTTATGACCACTTGTTTCATGAGTATGACAGCATGAAGACGAATTATTAGTGTTTCTGAATTAAACAAAGGGGAAATATGTAATGTATGTGCCACTAGCATCATCAAACAGAATTGCAAAAATAATAAATAATAATTTATGACCATTGGATGGACAAACAGAAAGTCCCAACCCAAATTTACATCAATGGTTGTTGTAACTGGCTAATAAAAATTATTAAATATTCTTCAAGTGGAAAAATTGCTGAAAACATGCCTTTTTTTAACTGCATGTATTTACTTATTGCTTTAAAAGTTTTGAATCTACTTGGCAATTACGGATGTTTGAAATGGTTGGCTGGTTGGTGGAAATTATGCTTCCAGACAAAGAAAATGCCTAAATGTTTAAATATATTTCATTATACATGGTCAAAAGGCTGAAAAATAATGAAATATAATTGCTTTTACAATTGTGTAAAGTCATAAATTTCAGTACAAGCTATATTAACATTTAAGAGGAGCTTAATCATTTTTACAGACATCTACAGCTGAAACAATATCCTAGTGAGGATATAACACAACTGATTTTAAGAAAGACTGGCCAGTGACCTGAAAGTAATGTTATCTTGCAACCATGTTGTGATGTCATGAGCTTTAAAGCAGAACAAGATAAGCCTTACCCAACAAGCTGCTCTTTTTGAACCACACCTGCAATGTTTTCGTCCCAAGTTAGAAACACAATATCCAGTTTTGCGCCAGTGCCTTGGTGAACTGCCACCCTCAGTGACCTTTGGTATTGGCTCTAAACACAAGCCCAAGGTCTAGCCTGTGGAATAACATGACATTCTTTTGATGAAGTCCTCCATTGTGATATTGTTTAGAGTCCACAGCATCTATGAAAGAAAAGGTTATTCTGTAACCCTCCCATAAGTCCCACAGGGGTGAAAAGTGCTGCTGCTGACAAATTTTAGGGCCAAATATAGAGCCCTGTGGTACACCAAAAGCAAAACAATCCTAAGCGATAATGTTCTGTGTCTCTACACAGATCACCAGAAGATCAATGTCTGCATGCATTGAACCATCAGATTTCTCTCTGAGGAATGCAAACATGAACAAAGGGGAGCTAAAAGACACAAGTGTAAGGCATATTTTGCTCAAACTGTAAAAATGAGAATTTACTTCACTGTTCATCAATATGCCGATAAATATCAGTACATCACAAAACTTTTTTTTTTTTTCCCAATAATGCATCAATACTACAGATTAATAACATTTTATGATTATTATTATTATTTATTTTTGCATTCAGGCATAGCATTTTCTACAGTTCCTTAAATGGTACGAAAATGGTACATCACAGGCTTCTACAAGATGCAGCACTGTGAAAAAGTGAAGCGAACTGAGTGAGAGAGATTGAAAGTGATACCACCGATTCACTCTATCTCCCATGCATTTGGCCCTGTGTCAGTTGCAATCCAATTATGTCACTGTGATGCATCTCAATATACTAAATCGTGACACATGAAGTGTATGATGCGGTAGTTGCTGATCCCCAAATTTAATTTTTAGGATAAGAACATTACATTACAGAGGAAGTTTCAGTAATTACATTGACTATGTTTCTGGTCTTTCACATGCCATGTGACATGTTGATATTGGCATCAAAATGTATGTGTCACCTATGCACCACAGACAGGAAATATGTAAAAAACCTGAACCTAAAACTGCCTCACTGCTTTTAGCTTAAAAAGAGATCAAAGGAGAAAAAGGGAGAATGCTTCCAGAAATCTCTTTGTTATGCAACCAGAAAAGTGTTCATCAGGAGGGCTAAAGTCTAAAAATCTATCTCCTCTGAGGATGTGACAAGCTTTAGTTTTGAAGATGTGACAGTGCTTATAGTAATGACACTTTGGGTAATTCTGCCCCCTGCTTACATTTGAATCTTTTTCCACTTGTCTTCTGACAGCGAGTGAGAAGAAGGATTGTGACAATACATTCAGACACTATCAAACTCAGAGTGTCCTCAAGAACCAAAGCTGGAAGTTTAAAAAAAAAAATTATATTCATGATCAGTTTCATTATCAGTATTTTGTCTTGTTTTCCAGTAAAAATACTTGAACAATTAAAGGACTCATATATATCAAATCTAAAGAACAAAACTAGATTTAAAATGATTTAATAATGTTATTTTTTCATAATTTTTTTGGAACATTATAGAGTATGTTCCTTGCAGATTTTTATTCAAATGTTATATATTCACATTTTATAGACAACAAATATTTTCAAATGTAACGTGAATGTACTTTCTTGGATTGAAATATATGGAGGGCAAAATATATTTTTAAATGCTATTAATTATGTATGTGTGTGTGTGTTTAAAATAAATGTTGAAAATATACAAAAAAAAAAAGATGGCAAAAAAAATTATATTGGCAGAAATTATATTTTTAAAAATATATTTACATATATTTTTGCTGTATGCGAAAAACAATAAAAAAAAAAAAAAAAAAATAATTTCAACAACTTCTTTTCAAAAAAACACACACACACATTACAGAAAAAAAAAAATTCATATCATGCAATTATCGCATGTGTTATTGCAGCAATCCATAACTGTTTTTCTTCAAGTTCCAGTATACTTTCAACATCAAGTGGCGACCCAACAAAATGCCATAACTGTTTATGATACACAGGTAAACAAAACTGACGGTTTATAAACATTTATTTTACCTTGCGTAGTTTTGTATGTTTTCGTCAACAAGGTTCTAATAAATTAGACATCTGCCTAATTTGCCTAGTATCTAAGAAACAGACGCACCAACATTTTAACGTCAACATAAAAAAAAACCCTGATTTTAAGATTGCTATCATAACTATTCCCCTTAAATCAGTGCAGAAAATGTGAGTACACAGATTCCATCTGGCCTTTCTCATTTTCCCTGTTAGTTTAATGCTAAATATGTTTCTAATAGCACAAGGCAGATAAAAACACTGATTTGTGTTCCCCTGCCTTGCTACACACTGATTAATGTTTTATTTTAATCCAAGTGTCTGTTTTATGACACACTTTGTATTCCAAACACTGTGTCCTGGAGCTTGGAAGTGAGCAAGCGTAAGACAGAGAAGGGGGTGCCAGGGTAACACACAAGGTCAAACAAACCATTTGATGGATCTTAATACTTTACAAGTGGCAAAAGCAACAGGACATTCTGACACAGCTACTCTACCACCCAAGAAGTGAGACGGGGATGTGTGGGACGTGATCTGTGTTTGGAGGACTGATAATGTAAACTAATTAAAGAATCAACACTGCACTTGTAATGCAGTGAAGTTAGTTAGATTATCTTAGACCTAAACAACATACCTCAAGGTGTGTGAACTGATGTCATTGTGCCACTTGTGGCAAAAATTAAGCCAAACAACACTGTTAGGTTTCCTAACAGTTCTTAACCTTCTACGCACACTTTGGCAATATAGGGCCCTATGAAATCTGTTGATAAAAAATAGAGGAAAAAAGTAATATTGTTAAATATTATTATGATGTAAAATAAAAAATTTCTATTTATATATATTAAAATCTAATTTATTCCTGTGATGCAAAGCTGAATTTTCAGCATCATTACTCCAGTCTTCAGGAGTAAGAAATCATTGTAATATGTTGATTTATTTTTAGAATTATCAATGTTGGCAACAGTTGTGCTGCCAAATATTTTTTGGAAACTGTGATACTTTTTTCATGATTCTTTGATGAATAAAAAGTAAAAAAAAAAAAAAAAAAAAAAAAAAAAAACAGCGTTTAGTCAAAATATAAATCTTTTCCTACAATATAAGTCTTTGCTATCACTTCTTAACAATTTAACACATCCTTGCTGAATAAAAGTTTAAATTTCTTTCAAAAAAGCAAGAATAAAAATTTACTGACTCCAAACATTTGAACTGTAGTGTATATTGTTAGAAAACATTTTAAATAAATGCTTTTTTGTTTTACTTTTTAATCAAAGAATCCTGAAAAAAGTATCACAGCTTCCCAAAAAAATATTAAGCAGCGCAACAGTTTCCAGCACTGATAATAAATCAGCATATTAGAATGATTTCTGAAGGATCATGTGACACTTTATACTGGAGTAATGGCTGATGGAAATTCAGCTTTGCATCAGAGAAATAAATTAACATAATAACATTTTGCAAGATTACTGTTTTTTTTTTTCTGTATTTTTGATCAAATAAATGCAGCCTTGATGAGTATAAGTTCTTCTTTAAAAAACATTACAAGTCTTACTGATCTCAAACTTTTGACCGGTAGTGTATATGTATATGGTAAACCATGTTTGAATGCATATTTATCATTTTAACTGAACTTAAGACTGGTGGTGGTGTTTAAAGGGGTCATCGGAAACCCATTTTTCACAAGTTAATATGATTCTTTAGGGTCTTAATGAAAAGTCTGTAACATAGACTGGTTAAAATTTCTCAATGGTAGTGTAAAAAACACCTTTTTTACCGGGTCAAAAACAGCTCTTTTCAGAGCAAGCCGTTTTGTAGCATTTTCCTTTAAACGTTAATGAGCTCTTCTGACCACGCCCCTCTCTTCCAAGCCGCTCTTAGAGAGAGCGGTTTACTTTAGTCATCGTGACATTCATCGTGAAACTTGCTAATTTGCATATTATTAGGAAAGGCGATTTCCAAAAATTCATTAAAAAAACCTAATACTCACTTTTTTTGTAGGTGAAGCTGGACCACAAATGATTCGTGCAAAGACAGACACATTTAGGTAGATCAGTAACGCATTCCCTTCAGAAACAAATGTAATCCACTGTGTCTTCAGCGACTCAGATGTCGGGAGTAAATGATGACTGCTACAGTATGTTCATTATTACATCCAACAATAGAAACTTCAATCGCTTAAGAGTCATTCTTGTCTACACCTGCTCCAGCATCGAAACAATGGCCGAACGGATGACAGCTTACACAGGACGGGTCTAAGATAAGACACCAGTCCAGTCTGTGCTGAAATGCTACTGTCAATCAAAATATCATGGGAGGGGCCTGTCTGTGTGATGTCACAAGGACAGACATCTGAGATCGGCTCGATTTGAGAAAGGGGTAAAGATTTTAGTAGATTTAAAAGAAAACACTGAGTGGATTTTTATCAAAGATAGGGTGGGAAAAATTTTTTATATAGGGTGGATATATAAACACACTGCCAACACACAACTCAGTTCAAACAACTTGTAAAAGTGCATGTTGCATCCAATGACCCCTTTAAGATATTGTTGGTCATTCAAGGTTTCTGTAAAAAAAATAAAAATAAAATAACAGTAATAGATAATAGTAATTATTATGAAAAGATAACACAACTACAAATTCTACTACTATATTAACAATATACAACTCGCTAAGGATTAATGTGCTGCTGGGTTCATGAATATTAATTACCTTGTCAGCGTTCGCTCGAACTGATTGGTTGAAATCAAAACAGGGACAATAATAGGTGAGCGCCAGCCAATGAGATTTGCACATTAGTCCCGCCCACTACCAGAGAAACCGGCGGGATCTTGTGGTTATTAAAAGCTGAATAATTCTAAAAGAAAATATGACAAAGAATATCGTTTACATGTAGCGCATTAGCGTGGTATCTAATACTCTCGCTCTCTCTTTTTGCATCAAACTGTACATATTACTCTGTGTGAAAAACACAGTGCTCTTAGCAATGCGACAGAAAGTCGTGCACCTTCACACTAGAGTTTACAGTGCGTCAAAAAAAGGCACGCTTTGCATCTATTGAGATGAACTGAAAAATAGCACAGATCGATTCGCTTGATAGAGAGTGAAACTCTCAAGCGTTCAGTCTAGTGTTCAGCGAGTGAAAATATATCTATGCTAAACTTGTAATTTAAATTTACTCGCAATGTAGAGAATTGGTTCTGGTACATTAATGATTTGTTTAGTACTTTACTTCAACAATAACTGATTGTAGCTACACTACCAATCAAAATTTTTGTACTCAGTATGATTTCTATATTTATTTGAAAGAATTTTATTCAGCAAGGAAGCATTAAATTGATCACAAGTGACAGTAAACATATTTATAATGTTATAAAAGATTCCTATTTTAAATAAATGCTGTTCTTTTGAACTTTCTATAAAGCAAAGAATCCTGAGAAAAATATATTGCCGTTTCCACCAAAATATTATGCATCTCAACCTGTTTTCAACATTGGCAATAATAAGAAATATTTTCCTCAGCATCAAATCAGCATATTGGAATGATTTCTGAAGGATTGTGAGACACTGCAGCGTGCAGACACTGCCACCAAAGGAACAAATGACATTTTAAAACATTAAACAGAGAACATTTATAATAAATTTTACAAATAAATGCAGCCCTGCTGTCTCTTAGTAAGAGATTTCTTTCAAAAATACTTAATTGCTTTAAAAGACTAAACAAAACAAATAAAAATGTTAATGGTAATTTTCTTGTAATGTTTTAAAATGTTTTTAATTAAGTATTTGTGAACAACGCAGTCATTAACTACTCTAACTTAAGTGTCATAATACTTTAGTACGCATAATACCTTAATAGTTCTTGGATTATTTTGGGTTGGACATGATGCAAGTAACTACTTGCACCAAGTCAGGAACCGCTTTGTGATTCAGTGATTCATTAGAATGATTCAAACCAATAACTGACTGGTTTTGATTGATTCATCAAAAAAAAATAAAAAAAAATAAATAAATAAATAAAATAAAAATCAATCAATCTGGGGACTACAATCGTCCAAAACAAAAACTAGGGGCAGAATAGAACAGCAACATGCAAAAGAACTGATTATACAAGCCTGGGCCTCCTCATCATCTGCCTGTTTGTTAAAGGTCCAGCCAGCCACAGAGACACACTATGTGCCAGCATTATGATAAAACCGTTTTAAATTTATAAAACGTTTTAATCATTAGCTGAAACAGGGTCAGCAGTTCCCAGGGTTTCAGTTTGCCCAATGTGAAACAAACATATGGAGCGCCCAGGGTGTTACCGCTAGCATGCTAGCACAACAGACACTGGGATTCAGTCAGGAACAGGTGAGGCTCCGATTTCATGCCTTTTAGCGGAACTCTTCAACTCTCAGCATCACACAGAGTAAAGCTTAAATGAGTAATAATGATGATTTATTTTTTTATAACATTACAAACACACACACCCTTGTGATGAATAGCACTGACATGGGACCCAGAGGAGGGCTGGCTGGAATCCCAGGAACTAAGCCTGGGCTAAGGATCTGATTATGGAATAAATATGAAAAGCAATAGGAGGGAATTGATGAGATAAACCAATGCGAGAGTCATCAGGACGCCACGCTTCTTCACAACAGCACTGTAAACATGTCAGCACATGGTCCTGATGGATTATGAGCGCACTACTCTTAGATGCCCGGTTTTATTCACATGCAGAACTGCCTATACAGCACTGCCTGAAGTACAAGCAGTGAATATTTAATAGCAGCTCTTTCACATGAATTTTAAGCAATTTCAAAGCTTAAAATGTAATAATAAAACTTTAAATTCTGATTCGATGAGTCGTTTTTAAGGTTACTGGAAACCGTAGATAAACACACTAGCGAATATTAAGTTGTTTGGCAACTATAAACGGTCTACAGTTAGGCTAATAAACTATATTAATTGGCACTTTTATAATAAACATAACTCTTTGGTGTTTAGTGAATGAAATTCTGTCCAAACAACAGTGAGCTCTATTGATTTTCATTGTATGGAGAATAAAATGTGAAAATGTGTTCTTAACACACACATATATGTATGTGTGTGTGTGTGTGTTTCAAAGAGAGAGGAAAGTCATACAGGTTTTGAATGACATTAGGTTGAGTAAAAACTGACAGAATTTTCATTTTGGGGTAAACTATCCCTTTAATGTAATTGTATTTTATGAAAGCAATAAGCTTTACTCTGACTTTCCCACAGTAAAGGGGGTATAGCAGGCTCTGTTTTGCTTTAGCAAGCAGTAGCCTTGGGGCTAAAAGCTTTTGAGACCATGTAAACTAATTCTCACTGTCCTAAAATGTCTCAAAACCTGTCAAGATCACGGTCATCCAAATGTAGAAAACTGTGAGTAATGTGTCTTAGCTCTGAAATAAGTCTCTTATACTCACCAAGTCTGCATTTATTTGATCAAAACACTGTAAAAACAGTGACATTTGTAAATATTATTACAATTTAAAAATGTGACAAAGCTCACATTTCATTACTCCAGTCTTCAGTGTCACATGATCCAGAAATCATTCTAATGTTGATTTAGTGCTTAAGAAACATTTTTGATTATCATTATTAATGTTGAAAACAGGTACGGCCTAATATTTTTGTGGAAACCATGATACATTTTTTCAGGATCTTTTATGAATAGATAGTTCAAAAGTAATATAATGTAGTTGAAATATTAGTCTTTATAACAAATGTATTTACTCTCACTTTTAAGCAATGAATCCTTGCTTGATGAATAAACCCCCCCCCCCCACCTTTTTTTCGCGTCTGCCCTGAAACAAAAACCTAAACTTTCAATGTCAATACATTCACAAAGAAAAGAATTCTGTGCTTATGGTCATACAATTTAATAGGGTTTATGAAGAATTTACTAAACCCTCATCTTACTAACAGTCATTGAGCGAGTGATGTAAACTGTACAACACAACAGTGTCATTTCCCTCGTGTCTCTTTGAAGCCTTTCTCTTGAGGTCTGTTTCATGTCCCTAGCTGAATTCATTTCCTGTGGACAAAGCCCTGATAGCATTCATTTCAGCCACATAGGACCTTTTCTGGTTTGTTTTTATGCATAGGGCAGAAAAACAACGGCATTCTTCTCCTGCATTAAGCTATTCGTAAGATGTTTCCATGAAGCAAAGCATGAGACAAAAATGCAATCAGAAACACATCAGAAAGCTTTCGAACCTGCTTCAGTCTGTGTTGTTTTAACTTCTTCATTATGTACCAATAACACAGTATCAGCAGTCAGCACATAACAACAGTTTTGCATGTCTAATATGGAAATATCAAAGCTGATGGCTTAGAAAATTGTTCTTTGGATCTGAAAAAGCAGGCATTCAGCCAAACTAATCTAGATGGCATCTAGACCTGGGAAGGAAATGCAATATGTAGTTGCAGTGACTGTTTCAAAGGCATCACTGGAAATGGTTCACTTTAATATAATCCAACTTCCCCATTGTAAATAACAGTACTTTGCAAAGGGAAACAGAGCCACACCTTTTGTTTAGTTAGCGTGACACATTTTCCACAAAAAGCAACTCGAGACCTGTTAACACAAAAACTCGGGCTTACTTTTTCAACTACTAATGCGGATTTCTCTTGTTAAAGAGATCACGCAAATGGAAATTTTACTGATTGCAATGCAGCGAGTTTGAATAACAAAATCGCAAATGAGTTTTCAAGCTCTTGCAGTCAATGACCGTTTTAAATTTGTAAATATGCAGTTGCGAGTAATTTTTTTGGATGCACTTTTCCTTTTTGAACGTGTTTACACGGATCTCTTTCTGGGGCAGGAATGCAGAAAATCATGTGACAACATGGATTCACCCATGTTATCTCTGTAAATACACACCAGTATCTCTCATTTGCTCAAACACAATCTCTTTTACATACACTCATATGTCAGCTGTGTTTACACCTGACAATGTTATCTGAAGAAACCCAGAAGACGGCACTCCTGCCTTTATGTTTGCATAGAACATAGCTGCCCTACTTTCAATATTTCACATAAAACTGTGGAGAAGTCACAAACACGAGAGAGGAGAGTGAACTTTTTAAGGAGACTTGAAGAGTCACAAGACTAAATTAGGAAACCTGACAATGGTTAAAGAGCACTGAACTTGAGATCAGTTAAAAAAAAAAAAAAAAAAAAAAAAAAAGTGGTTCTCAAACTGCTGTCAGTGAAGTATCAATGGTCCTTTAATGTTTTAGTAGATATACAGATATATACAGTAAATATTGTAATATTGTGAAATATCAATACAATTTAAAATAACTGTTTTATATATTTTAAAAGGCAATTTATTCCTGTGATGAAAAAGCTGAATTTGCATCATTACTCAAGTTTTCGGTGTCACATTGTCAACATGATCCTTCAGAAATCATTCTTATATGCCTGAGATTCTGCTAAAGAAACATTTCTTCTAATAGGGTAAGTGTGAAAAAGCAGCCTGAGCCATGTTATATTTTCATGAAAATCATAATACTTTTTTTTCAGGATTCTTTAATGAATAGCATTTACTTGGAAATAAATAAATAAAATTCTGTAACATTTTAAACAGTTTTACTGTCACTTTTGATTAATTTAATGCATCACTGCTAAATAAAAGTAGCGACCTTAAACTTTTGAACAGTAGTTCACATAAATAAAATAACAAAAAATTTGAGGAAGTGAACTGATAGGAAAGCACCAACATTTAATTCATCAACAGTGATTAACTACTAAATAACTGATTCAAAAATATTTAATAACATAACTGACAGTATTTAATTAACATAACTGATAGTTGTCAGTTGTACAAAAAGTTGGATCAAGCCTAAAAAGCCCTAAAAAGTAAATAAAAAAAAAAAAATAAGCTTCTCTTAACAGCACATGGATCGAATTAAATACATTTTCTAGAGAAAAAAAAAATGATGTAATCTGGGATGGTCAACATAACGTAATTACGTAAACACAATCAAAGCCTGCCTGTTCAGGTGAGCGCTCTGGGTGGCCCTAAAAGAGCCTGCTTTCTTCTAGTCATTTAGCCTGCTTCGTAATGGATCAAGAATGCAATAAGTGAGATACTGTCAACCTTGAAAAGCATGTCAGTATCATTTCAATAAACATCACAAAAGCTCAAGCGAATCATCTAATGAGTCTACATTTGGTCGCTTTCCAGACCTAAGCAGGAGGGTGAAGCAGGTAACACTGATATGACCCACTAATATAACCCACTATCTAACCACGATCATCAGTGTCAACCAAAAGAGACATTAAAAAAAAATAAAAAAAAAAAAGAGAGAGAGAGAGAGAAAAAAAAAACTTCACTGTCACGTCATCCGATTAGTTGCACAACTGTTATCCCGAGCCTAAAAGACCATTTCTTAAAGTGTAAAGTTCTCTTCACTTTGCTTTTCCAAAATATGAATACTACTAAACTGTTTCAATCACAAGCGCATGCAAAACAACTCCATTAGACTTTGTAAATAAACTTTAGAAATGAACCCGCGGGTTCTGAAACGCCACATTACGCATTAAACTAGCACGAGCACTTAAATATCTGTATTTCACTGAGCATCTGCCCGTAAAACAACCTCAATCCAGAGGCTAATGCATAATAACGCGCAAGACTAAAAACAAACACTAGTGAAAGCAACTGTACAAGCCCTAAAACAGAAGAAAAACACAACTTACCATCTCAACAGGACATGATGATGATCGCACGCTGATAGTTAGAAAGTATCTAGTGCGCTGAATCATCTGACAAAACTATTCCAAAACTTCAAGTACAATGCTTCCGCTTCCGGAAAAAAAGAGTGAAAAGTAACAACATGGGCGAGACGGAGCCCAAAAATATGCCTGGCCTGAAACCTGCTGGAAGAAGTTATGCAGTGCACCATTCCTGATCTAATCTGATCACCTGATCCAAAACTGATTTCTCAAAAACAGTCACACCTGGCATTTGTAATATGAAATCTACTTATAACACTGAAAATAAAATGTTTTTGGGGTTTTTTTTTCCACTCCACATTTCTAGTAAGTTTCACAATTATATAAAAAAGTTAAATAACACATTGAATTAAACGTTAAATTAGTAGAAAGACTGAAATAGTATTTTCTTGTAAAGCATACTCCAATAGGCTAATCTTTGTTTTAATTACAACTTTGAAAAAATACTTTTAGATTACAATATAGATAGAAAGATGGATGGATGAATAGATAGATAGATAGATAGATAGATAGATAGATAGATAGATAGATAGATAGATAGATAGATAGATAGATAGATAAATAGATCGATAGATAGATCACAATAACTTTATGTGTGATTAATATTAGACTTTCCTAGTACCAAAATCCAAGAAAGAATACAAATACTGATTGCTATGAAGTTATGAATGTAAGTACAAAATGCATTTCAGATTTTTTTTTTTTTTTTTTTTTTTTTTCGCTGTTTTGGTTATTGATCAACAAGATTCCTGTAAGCCTAAACAAAGTTAAGATGTCTTTATGAGAAAGTCAATTAAACCTTTAATGTCATACAACTAACAGCAGATGTCTGTGAATCAGCTCAAAAGGAAGTGGCATCACTATAAATCACTGAGCAAGGCAAGGAAGTGGTTAACTGAGCTATTCCTTTGTGATGAAACACCTGTGATAGAAGTCTAACCATGAGACTATGAAACCAGAATTGCTCTGATTCACTACCCTGCATGATGGTCAACGCATAAAATCTACAGCTGTAAAGGAGGCAGCTGAATTACAACACCCCTCGAGCTGTTGAAAGAGCTATTCATCAACAGAATAACACACCATGCTGTGTCTCCAGAAGGAAAAAGGTTTTAAACAGACATATATTAAAACTTCGTTAATGTAGTTGCTTCAGTCTATGTTAAGTGCTCCAGAATAATTCAAAAGGAATGCGTAGTAAAATATAAGACTGCTGGAATTTGCCTATGTGATACCTGTTTGTTTCAGCTAAATTGAAGTTATTGCTAATTCGATTCAATTGCATTGCCAATATTTCTCAGTGGTGAATCTTATTACTGTTCTTTTGCAATAAAACAGATGGGAAGCAGTATTGTGTTCATGTTATTACCCAGTGGATGGCTACAACTTGATTTATGGACCACTGTCAGTATTTCTGAAGCAATATATCTCAGAGGTGCACAACAATGGTTATTCATTTGATATTATGAATCCTAAATGTTTCCAAATATGATATATGAGTAGAACATATTATCTGCCCCCCTAAAATACATAATATACTTCAGTATTTGATAAGCAGAATATACAGTGCTGGACAGGTTTAGTCTTAGATGCAAGATAAAACACTACTCATGGAAATGACAACATATGCTATGAAACTGCAGAACTGTATGAGTTTGCTAGAATTTTTGGATTGGCCAAATAATGCTGATGACCTTTAAAATTTTTATGCATAATGTATATTTTATGTATAAATTATATTATATATATTATATCAGTATATTTCATGAACTGTCATTTCAAATATTCTATTCTATTCTATTCTATTCTATTCTATTCTATTCTATTCTATTCTATTCTAATTTAACCTTACATGCAGACATTTTGAAAAAGACCATACACTGTAACAAATAATTTTGTTCTAAGTTGTAAATAAAACAAAGATAATTAGATTACGTTTTACAAGAAAATACTATTTCAGTCTAATTCAAATGTTCACATTTAATTCAATGTTACTTGACGGTTTTTCAGTGTAGTTTCTCAATTTTAACAGAAGATGGCGATCGTGACCACAATTAGAATCGTAGCTCCGATCTCATACACATACACAGGGTTCCAGTGAAATGGATATTAAACTTAAAATGCGACTATAAGCATTTTAAATAACAATATATTAACAGTACATTTACGCTAAATATATATAAGGTCAAAGCCAACGTTATACTGTTTAATCTTTTAATCTAATGCCCTGGAAATTTATTTCATAAATGCTTGCTAAAGAAAACATTTAGGCCTGAACAAAATTATTTATAATTCGTAGAACTCTGGTGCAAAAACCATTTGTTTTTGTTAAACATAGATATACAAATGTTTTAAATATTTAATATTATATAATGTAATATATTAAATATTACATATTTTTATATTTTAGACACATGCACTTTTAATACAACATTAATAAGCATTATTTCATTAGATGACACACATGCCACACAGATCATTAGTTCATTAGGTTTTTTTTATTAGGCCGTATAACATTAACGACTTGTTAAAGGAAATCATTTTACCGGTGTAGCCGTTCATTTTCTTGTTATATGCGTGTGAATTGAAATGCTGTTGTAGCGAGCAGCAGACTGCCTCGAGAGGCCGCACTGACCCCAAATTCAGCAGGTGGCCTTACCTGCAACCCAAACGAGCCCTTGAACTAAAGAAACACAGAATCAACCCTCAGAGCTGCACAGATGGGTCACAAGCCAAAACGAGCGCCTCTGCATGATTTATTGCGCCAAAATACCACAGAACTAATCAGCGGACAAACTAATTAATAGAAATCTGCATTTTTGCATAAGTAATTAGAGCAACTCAATATGAATTAAGAGATAGGGATTTATTCAGTCGGGAGAGCCATTCAAGCTGAGAGAGAGAGATTTGGTTTGCATCCACTGTGCCAGTCTGAGGAAAGGTCTGTTGGTTTAAGCAGAGGACGTTAAAGGTCAAATAATTAATAAATATCATTGGTGTGACCTCATATTGTGTTGTGTTGGGAGCGGAAACTTACAGGAAGCGTTAAAGAAAGCGACCTACTTCTGTTCCTTTTGTATCAGAACTTAATTTATATATATATAGCATAAGTAGCCTATGTTTTTCAAACACAGAAAAAATACAAAAGTTAGAATAGTTTTCGCCTTTGCTGGTAACCGTAGCACAGTTCTCGATGTTTGTATCGCAAGCTACATCGACAGACAGACAAACAGACAAACAAACAAACAAATAATCACGTTGTTGTAGATTAGCACATCACAGATTTATGAGAAAAATCAGAGCAATGTAATATGACATCATACAGTCTGTAAGCTATATTTTTATGCCTGTAATTTATAATGCCATATACAATAAAGAGTGCAAATGTGTGGGATGCTGAAGAAACGAGAAATGCAAGAGCATGAACCAAATGCGACACAAGTCCTCTGAGTTGCTGTCAGTGGTGCTGAAATCACTTGGTTTGCATGGCAACAGGGAGATATACACTGCAAACAGAGGGCTTCCTTTCGGACCTTTGACCGGTACAAACTTGTCGATTTTTATGAGAAAGATTAGCAGCATTCAGAGCCCATGTTCGTGGACACTTCACGGTTTCCTGGTTATCAAATGTCCGCGGTAGGCCATTAACAGATGTCAGGAGAGATAAGCACAGATAAGCAAACAATGTAAATGAAATATTTTCCACGCATGAACAAACAGCACGGGAGTATAGAGACGAGAGACTCAACTCAGCCTTCGACAGAATAAAAATAACTGCATTACCTGAATCAAAACCTGCAAAAATCTTTAATATGCTCTCATAAAGTTGATCAATTTAAAGTTGAGCATGCCTACATTATAATAATCTCTGTATATGTTCGGTGGTCTGGTTTTAAGGTGTTTTTCTGAACTGATTCTAATGCAAAACTAAATCGCATAGGCCAATATTTTAAAGACAATACTCTCAAAACTAACAACTATAGGCTAGATACATTATTAATTGAGGCATGATTAAATCATGCACCCACTTTTATAGTGAAAATGGTTTTGTTACTTGCCAGATGTCTTTCTGTTGATATTAAATAATTCCAGATTTTTTTTTTTTTTTTATTATAGGCTAATTTCCTCAAAGCACAAACGCTCCACGTGCGTTTAAATGCCACTGTCTATAGTTATTCCCTCGTTTATGCACTCGCCTTTTCGACGGTCATTGCGTTGGTCTATCGGGTTTTTTTTTTTTTTTTTTTGGGAGGTGGAGGAGGCAGTGATATTAAATTGAATAGAAAACAGCAGATTTCGGACGTTGGATCGGGTTAGTGAGCCGTGAAACAGGCTTTTTGTCAGTGCGCGTGCGACTCGCGTGCCGACCGACCAGCACTGAGAAGAGGGGGACTCATGACCGGGGTCTCGAGCCAGACTTTGCAATTACTGTTTACAATCAATATCACGAGATATTTGTAAAAGATTAGCATTAAATACCCCAACCCCCACAGCAAACCACAAATTTCTCAAAAATCAAATAATCATGTTTATAATCATTCGATTTTTGTATTAAAATAGGTCTAATTATAATACGTCAAATAATAAACAGTAATGATAACATAATAATATTAATTATTTTTATTATTATACAATTTAGGCGTATTTATATTCTTTCAGACATGACTTATTTCCACTGATAAATAGTGAGAAAACCTACTGAATGATTATGAGCTAATTTATGGACACGCATAAAGAATTGTCCGCATTAAGACAACGGGATGTAGCTAAAGAAAGAGCCGGTCGTGATTGAATGTGTCCCACGCTTGAGAGGGTTAATCCATCCTGCGGGTACAAACAGGTCCGCAGAGTCTCTAACTGGCGACAGATGGCCACTTTCTTTCGGCCACAAAGGGACGGAATACGGAGCTCTGGCGAATACAAATGGAAGAGATCACGTGACGCTTGAGGCCGTTTTCCTGACGTAGTCGGCCATATGGCGCGTGCCGGGGGAAGGGGCGGGGCCAGGTGCCAATCACGGGCGAAGGGTGGGACTGTAGAGGCAGCCACAGACCGACTTCACTCGCATCTTCCAGCATCAGCAGCACCGCTATATAACCAGAGCATCCCATCGGCGCAGCCACATTAGGCTTCAATCCACAGGACTTCCCACACCACAACGACGGGCATGAAACTGTCATAACAAGACATTCAACAAATCCTAGGTATGTCATGTTTCTTTCTTTAATAATACAGTCTGTATTTGACATATTTATGCTGAACTGACAAAAAGCTGGATATCATTCAGATCATTCTTATGTTGCTGATGATGAAAGTATTGTGGTAATCTCAGATGAACAGACGTTTAATTCTCAAGCGCATATATTTTGTATAACTGATCCACTATAATGAAGCTTATATTTCGTAAAACCCTTAAATCAATCTACTGAAAACGTAAATTAATTGTTACATTAAATAGTGAAGAAGTGCCAACTTGCAATGACAAGTTATTGCGCTTTTCACATGAATACAATTAAGTACAAATTTGATGCTGTTAACATAATGAAAAATTTTCTGCAGTGAAAAAAAAATCCTGTAAATGGACTAATTAATACTTTTTTACAATATTAATGTCTAAACTTCTGCTATACTGTACAATACTTGCTTTTAAGAATAAAATTCAAAACTATATTTATATCTTGCTGTTTAGTCTCGTTAAGCAGGATTACGGCAATACCAATTTACTTATGAAAATTCAGACTACTGTACATTCAGACTAATTGATTTCAAACCTAACCAGAAATTAAATTTTGTTTCTGAATACCTATGGAATAAAAATACCTATATATAGGCTATATTCCTTATTAAATTCCTTCATACTTTACTTCAGAATTAACAACAAGGACTCCATCTGATTAGGAAACACAGATAATGTTACATAATAAAGCTGCATAAAGTAAGCAGCTATGATTCATCCACAGGTCATGTGTTGTTGCATTTTGAATGTGCAGCGTAGTGCATTTCATTTTTTTAAGGCTTGCATGGCTCTCATTTGAAAGATAATACAGAACAATGTGATTGAATGGATGTTTAAAGGCTTTATTTATCGCTTTGTAGAGTTCCAACATGACGAAATCTTACACCGAGGAAAGCATGATGCTGGAGTCTCAAACTAGCACGAACTGGACCGACAAGTGTGACAGCAGCTCCCAAGACGAGCGCGACGTGGAGAACACCAGCGTGCCCATGCACAAGGATATGGAGGACGACGAAGTGGGACTCAGCCGACTTGAAGATGAGGACGACGAGGAGGAAGAGGAGGAGGAAGAAGACGGCGATGACACCAAGCCGAAAAGACGAGGACCCAAGAAGAAGAAGATGACTAAGGCGCGTATGCAGAGGTTCAAACTAAGGCGAATGAAGGCGAACGCCCGGGAGAGGAACCGCATGCACGGGCTCAACGACGCGCTCGAGAGCCTGCGCAAAGTTGTGCCCTGTTACTCCAAAACGCAGAAGCTCTCCAAGATCGAAACGCTCCGACTGGCCAAGAACTACATTTGGGCGCTTTCGGAAATCCTGAGGTCGGGCAAAAGCCCGGATCTGATGTCTTTCGTGCAGGCCTTGTGCAAGGGCTTGTCCCAGCCCACGACCAATTTGGTCGCAGGATGCCTCCAGCTGAACCCCAGAAACTTTTCTCCCGAGCAGAGCCAGGAGATGCCCCCTCATATGCAAACAGCAAGTGCTTCCTTTTCCGCTTTCCCTACTCCTACCAGACGCCCGGTCTTCCCAGCCCTCCGTACGGTACAATGGACAGCTCTCATATCTTTCACGTCAAGCCGCACGCGTACGGGAGCGCACTAGAGCCGTTCTTTGACACCGCGCTCACAGACTGCACCAGTCCCTCGTTTGACGGACCCCTTAGCCCACCTTTGAGCGTTAATGGGAACTTTTCCTTCAAACACGAGCCGTCGTCGGAATTCGAGAAGAACTACGCCTTTACCATGCACTATCAGGCGGCGGGCTTGGCCGGCGCGCAGGGACACGCGTCTCTTTACGCGGGCTCTACGCAGCGCTGTGATATACCGATGGAGAACATTATGTCGTACGACGGGCATTCGCATCACGAGCGGGTCATGAACGCCCAGCTGAACGCGATATTTCACGACTCGTGATTCTAACAGACATTTGTGATACTGCTCGTCACGGTATTCTGTTACGGCTGATGCAAAAAGAGCAACAACATTATATGCTTAATCTTATGTACTTATTTATTGTTGTTACTGCCTTTAGGAGAAAAGAGAATTCGTTTATTCTCGTTCACCTTATGTATTGTATTCTATAGCGCTTCTCCGTTGCGGTCACACACAGGTGGGAACAGGCGTGACTTTCTTCAGAATGTGTTAATTATCCATGCTACAAAATCACAAGCAATAATTTGGAATCTATGCAATTTTTAATCCGATACTGGGCCAATTATAGAAATGAATAGAGATTGATATATTTTTCAACCTATTACATTTTACTACTTATCTATCCCATACTGAATTATTTTGTTGTGATTTTGTATAGAATTGTTAATTTTTATAAGTCAAATCCCTGCATCATTCCATGCAACCCCTCATGTTAATGTTTTATAAAACTGGTTTATCTCTTGTTTATATAAAACAGTACTCAATCTAGTAATAACCAGCAGGCAAGTGCTTAAAAATCTGTAATGTTGCCTTAGCAATGAATTACTGTAAAATCATGCAGAGTTGCACAAGTCCAATTTTCTGAATCCCGTCTAATTTAACGTCCAATCAGTGATCCTTTGTGGAATTTCGAATTGCTTGAGTGCTGGGAGAAAGAAAATCGGTGTTAGAGTCTTAGTGTTGTACATAAAAGCTTGACTATCACCTTTTAAATTCACCCTGTGTAAATTCTGATCGAGAGGCCTGTCTTTCTAAGATGGAAAATAAATAATGGACTGAATTAGTCTGCTCAAACTATTCGGTTATTCTCGACTTGAAATTTTATTGCTTGTGAAGAAGGAACAAACAACGAAGATGCAACCAAAAAGAGGTTGATTTTAAAGTGATTCTAGTTTTGAGAAGTTGTATGTGTGTATCAGTTCATGATGGAGGTTTACGAAATAAAACAAATGGTTTGGAATTTAACATTATTATAGTCATTTATGTAAAATAATTTAGAGATTCATGCATCACTCCCAGCACCTTCAGAATTTTTGTCTTTATAAATTATTATTTGAATTTCTTTAAAACACAGACTTACTCTAATCTGATTATTCAGATGGAAATATAGATTTTTAAACAGGTTAAAAAAGGTTTGAAACAGTTGGCTACATTTTATAACTATTAATATGAAATCTCAAGGTCATGTGAATTTATACCATTGGATATAATTAAACATATATTTTTTCTGTCCTAAAGGATATTCACTGTTAGTAGGCTTTAACTAATCTTCTCTTAAAAATCTCCTCAAAATAACATGACATGCAGCATCACGAAAAATGTCGGTGAATAGCTTAATGTCGCCATTCCTTTTTGCGCATATCGATACACTTATAAAATGTTTTCATCTCTACAAAATGTTTGAAATTGCTCCATACATCAGTGTAAATGAGTTTGTCCTCGAATCGTTAATAATCCACAACTGTTCATGCCACGCCTGCAAAGAAATCTTCTTAAAATGTATCGGATATTTGTGTTTTATTTGAAGTGCAGAAAAGCCTTCGTTCATTATATAAAATGTCCAAGTTGCCACACACGCAAAATATAGATTATAATGAAGATTAAAAGATAAAGGTGTAAAAGAGAGTTATTGAAATGCCCCCACATATTTTAGACACGTGTACAAAGATAAGTTAAGCAAAATACATACTTTTTAAACGTTCTATGTAAGGATGAAAGTATTTAAAGGTAAAATAAAATAACACAAATCCTTTAGAATCCTGTAAAATAGGCACAGGTGCGCTGGGTGAAAAAGTTTTGGATGCTAGATGGGAACAATTTAGGCATCACGACTAACATCGTCCTTTAGAAATATCTTTCATTTTTACGACTTCATTGAGACTGTTGCATATATACAAAACATTAAATAATAAGAATAATAATAATCTGGCAAATAAAAAAGGGGAAACATCCACTAGAACTTAACCGCTTAGTCTCAGCAGCTTTGGCCACTACCGGGAACTGTCCAAGGTGCTGTGTGAGGACGACTTTTTCACACCTAGGGCTAATTGTTTAGCACAGCGAATAGACCAGGCCTGCAGTCATTAAAATATGGAAACAAATTTAGACACGCAAGTCTGAAGCAGCCTATGTATTAGCTGACATTAAAACAAATTTAAATCCGCAGGAATACTATTACAGAAGTGCCATCAGTCTTTGACAAGATTAAAATATTTTTTTAACACATTTTCTATTGCAAGCCGTCATTTATTTAACTAACTAGTATCTATGTCTAGTACTTTTAAAATCAGTAACAATAATGCAATAGCGATCTTTTGCTATTTAGATTCTATAGAAAATTGTTTACGTATTCAGCTAGGCCTATGAATTTCTAGCAGGCCTAAGCTTCTAGTAGAACTAGTAACTAGTATCCATTTTTACGTATTTTTACATTTTTAGTAGGTTTTCCAGTTGTGATTATCTTTTTTCAGTTTCACTAATAGGCTAACCGTTTAGACATGAAACATTTTGTTACTAGTCTACTAGTAAAATAAAAATGGATAGTTTAAAAAGGAATACATGTTAAAATGGCTTGTCATAGTATTTCACATTACCACACAAATTTAATGATTAGTTGAAACAGTAATAACACTAAATGTGAGTGAGGGCAGCGCGCGTGCTCGGCTAGGAAAGCCCAGCGGGCGCGCGCGCTCTAGAGGTGCATGGAGACGAGGAACTTCCTCAAGAGCCTAGCGACCGGGAGCGCGCCGAGCCGGTAAATTAATACACAAAGGCGAGTTCACAACATTCACACGATGTTTGAATCCCCGTGTAAATCGATAAATGTCCTGGACGCGTGGTCGGAGAATCAGGAAGAGTTGCGCGAGACGCAACCGGTGTCTTCTCGCGGGACGAGAAAGCGAGTCAAGACAAAAAAAAAAAAAACAAAACAGCAGCAAAACGCGACACTCTCTGTCTCGGCCCCTCAGTTATGCGCGGATGACGCCGATAAGGAGCGAAAAGAAAAGAAATATAGACCGGACGAGCCGATTGTAAGAGGAATCTTCCAAATCGGGAAGAAGAGCCACAACGTGGTTCTCACGGCAACGCGGGTAACATGGACGCCCATTCAGCCCGAGACCCCTACAGGTGAGCAGCTGCGCTCTGTTTGCCGCCGTTACCATGGTGATAGTATGCTACCCCTGTTTACGTCATGTGTGTCTGGCGCTCAAAGTCATATACCTTAAGCAAACATTTATAGTGTTTTATAGACACGGCTACGCCTCGTGTACAATGCACATGCAATCGCAGCATTGGAAAAGTGCTTGCACGTGGACTCAACATAAGCAAAGACTGTAGCTTGTAAACTTGGTTTAATGAACGTTTTAGAATGTAAGAATGAATTATTTCATTCGAAATGTTACAATGAATAATTTAATTTCATTCAGTCTTTTTCTTAAATTGGTTATGCATATATTTCTGTCTTGAATACAAAAAAGAGCAAATATCTTACCGAGATTTATTAAGACAGACTAATCAAAGACTGTAGAAGCTTGGTTTTATGAATTTAGAATCATAATGTGGTGTCTCTCTCACGCATATTTTGGTTATGTATGTATATGCCTAAACACATGATGCACACATAGGTCTACAAGTAACACAACAACTCTAGACCTACACATCAGAAAGTTGCATTTTCAGAAATATATGGATTCTTTGACCACAGCACATTCATTTACACGACAACACTGTTTTAGGGGGACTGAAAACTCAAACTTTTGAAAAAGGGTGCAAGTTTTTGAAAACAATACTGTTATCTTCTCCATGTTACCTATGAAAATGGGAATTGGAAAATGGTGATGACATATAGGAGTGAAGTGGTTCTAATGACATTGCCAACTTGTGGCCTGGCATGCATAATACAGCATTTCTAGTCATTTTCGTGGATCTGTGTGAATTAAACAATCCCCCTTGTTGCATCATTAAAAAAGTCCAAAAAGATCCTTTTAAAATGCTTTTTTAATAAAAATACACTTCTTTATTATTTATTTTCACACAAAGTGTGCTGCTCCATCAGTATTCAAAAAAACATTTATTTTTTCCATTGTTGTAAACATTAGAACCAGAAACAAGCAAATTGCAGGCGGCCTTTAGCTCCCTTGTATCCTGTAGTAATTACATAAGCAAAAGAGGGCTACAACAAAAACAATCCAAAAAAAGGGGGAAAGGGGGTAATGTCAGTCCTGCCAGAAACTCATGTGTAACAGCTGTGTTGGTAATGGACTCCGGCTGACTGTTGTGACCACCTAAAGTAGGGCATCTGTCAGTCTTGTGGACAGTTAGCAAATGTCCAAGTAAATGATACTCAAAACTACCATCTGCATCATTACACTAAGAAGATAACCATATGACTGTAGAAGGATTTGATTTCATTCAATATCAGTGAAACTCTTAAGCTGTGCAGTTTTTCGCTTTGGGTTTTATTTAAGGAATCCACTTACATTTTGAGTAACTAGAAATATATGCAAACATGTCACAGGGGGGCTTTATATGGGAAATGCAGCAGCATCAAATATAAACATGCATATATGAATGTAAGTCCACCTTTAAAATAAGCCCTCCAAAATTGCTCTTAGAGAGCAGATTCCTGATTTGATTGATCAGGAAACAAAACCAAATGGGGAAAATGAAACAATTTTGAAACACGCCCAGCAGTTTGAAGCTGAGGCATGTACTTCCTGTCTTTGGCTGTTGTTTTGCTCAGGCACTTCAAAGTGTGAGTGCTGCCGAGTGCAAGAGAGACTTTCAGTCAGCGTAAGCTTTATAGACAGTACTTTTCATCTGTGATCCAAGCTAATGTTATTAAGCCAGAGCTCTCATTACACAGAAAGCATTCATCTAATAACCCCCTATGGCCTTTACCAAATGTTCTCTTAAAATTGCCAAAAAAATGACTGCTAGATCCCGATATGCTGGGGTTCTCTAGTTGACACTCATGTGCTTTTTTTCTGCCGAGGGATAACAGATCAGAATATTGCCCCTGATCCTTCACTACAGACGCCTGAGAGAGATTGAAGGACATTAACCAGCAGACAAACACAATATCAAATTACATGATTGCAATGTGGCATTTCAGTGCTTGTTTCTATGACAACACTGAGTGTTGGATTTCAGTGATGATGTGATACCTTTGTTTACATCTCCCATTGCTTAATTTCTGATTATGTCACATGCTTTAAACCTACAAAACAAAAACAACTGTGATCAAATGAATTTCTTAACATTTAAACAGTTTGCTTATGTGTGTGTGTGTATATATATATATATTATATGTATTCACAAAAATAAATATTATTTTTCAAAATTATTTTTATAATATATATTAATAATTTATTAAAAAAAAAAATAATAATTTTTTTTATTTAAATAACTTATCTATATATTTTAGTAAAGTAAAAGTTATTTTATATATATATACAAATGGAAAAAAGAAGGTTATTGTAGATTATAATAATGTTTCACAATATTACTGATTTTTCTGTTTTATATTAAAATAAATGTAGCCTTGGTGAGCATAAGTGACCTCTTGGAAAAACATAAAAAAAAAAAAAATATTCCTAACTTTTGATCAGTATAGTATATATACTCTGTCATCATTTACTATGATGTTGTGACTTTCTTCCTTGGATCACAAAATAGATTTTATTTTTTATTTTTAAGTATTTAGAAGCCATATGATAGCTTTATTTGATGATAAACTGAAATGTCGTTGTTTTTCACCTAAAAGCCTGCCCTTTGTCCTTTTGTGACACTTCTTTGTCTTTTGTCAGAAGAAAGGTTTGAAATAACATGAGGGTAAATAAATGATGATAGAAGTTTCATTTTTGGGTGAACTATCCCTTTAAGCCACTAGCAACAGAGCTGACAGCAGTCTCTTTTTTTAGAGGTCAGCACTATATGTTTCAAAAATACCAATGAAGAATTCTCTTATTGCATCACCTACAGCTGATCCAGAGTGAACAACATGCCAGTTAGCTCACCTTTTAGAAATGAAAGTAGAGCCGGGTGAATTGGCCTCATATTCAGCCACAACCACAGAAAAGCGCGGGAGACTGGGATTGTTTGCCAAAGGGATCTGGGTTTGACTTTTTGAACCCTGAATTTGCTTAGCATTGGCCTTGGCTTTACTTCAGTTTGTCTGCTGAATGTACAAACGCCGTGATTTGATCTGGGTGCCAGAGCAGTTCACGCCTCCAGTCCACGCAGTTCATTTAAAATACTCTGGTGGGTTCATGCCATGTGTGCGCTGATTTTACCTCTGGCTCTGTAGAAATATACAAACAAAGCTCCTGGGTCAGAGATTGCAAATGTATGCTTTTATTTATTTTTTAAATCATGAAAATGGATACAAAAGGCAACAGTTTAAGTAAATGATGCATATTGCATCGAAAGTTGTGTTCCACTGCTAAAATGTTTGTACTGAATTCTACTGCTTAAATGATGGCTTATGCAACCCTCTACATTGCAAATAAATCACTTGCATATACAGTATGACTAAATCTTCACTCTGGGCTACTAAATGATGTCTAATATTAGCCAATGGCTAATAAATTCTCAGATTTTACTCTAAGTTAGGCTAAGTTTAGCACATATATATTTTCACTCGCCGAACACGCTGATTGAGTGCTTCAGAGTTTCACTCTCCATCAAGCGATCTCTGCTGTTTTCCAGTTCATCTCAATGGATGCGCAGCGCACCTGTATTTGACGTACCGTAAACTCTAGTGTGAAGGCGCACGACTCGTTTACCATACATGTAAACAATATTCTTTGTTGTATTTTCCTGTCAAAATAACGGTGTTCCTTTGGAATTCTTCAGCGTTTAAGAACTGCCGGGGTTTTCCATTAGTGGGCGGAGCTAATGCGCAAACGGCAATCTCATTGGCTGGCACTCACCTTTTATGCATTCAAACATGGTTATCAAGTTTATTTCTAATTACTAAAGTTCTATTATTAAATAATACTTGATTATAATAATGCTTGACTGTTCTGATGTTAAGAGTGTACTTTCAGATATTTTAATATTTATATATATATATATATATATATATATATTTACAATACAAAAATATAAAAATACAAAAATAAATATATATATATATATATATATATATATATATATATATATATATATATATATATATATATCAGTCTGGCGAGTAAACTAAAAAATTTACTAGCCAATGGTGATTCACTTGCCAGGGTGTCCATAGAGGGTTGTCATGTCAGGAAATGAACCTATAGGAAATAAAATCACACATGAGGTCGCTTCAGTATCTCTTTTTTTTTTTCTTGTGAGACCAATGATATTATATGTAGTATTTTGTTTCTCAGATTTTTATACTGACAAAACCCTTATAATCTCAATGTTAGAGTTTTAGAAGTCTTAAAGTGAGTCAGCATGTAAAATCTGAGATTAATATGAACTCAGATGTTATTTAATATTAAAGTTGGCATAAAACGAAAGTTGTGGTTGTCTTTTCTTCCTTATTGTGATGTATATCAGAGCGAAATGGCTTCTTGAATAAGGAAGAATGTAGGTTGGGACTTAATTTTGTCCAACTGTAATTGACTGGATTGTTGGATAATTGTCTTTTGCTATTACTTCAATATCACCTGACTTTAATATTTTTTTCTACACCAAATTATCAGAACTATATCTCAACATTTGTCTCTGTTGTGTCTTAAGCAATTTTAGGAGAAACATCGGTAACACTTTATTTCGATAATCCACTTGAGACATTCTACTAACAGTAAGTAACTTTGCAACTACATGTCAACTAGCAGTTAGTAGAGTATTAGTAGACTGTCTGCTTAATATCTTCTAACACTTTCTTTGTCAACTTATTGTCAACTTATACTAACCCTAAACCTACCCCTAACGTTAACCCTTAACCTACTCTAACAGTCTACTCTGAGAGTTAGTAGACATGTAGTTGCAAATAAATAAGAATTAGTTGACATGTACTTACAAAGTTACTTATCGTTAGTAGAATGTCTAAAGTGGACTATCGAAATAAAGTGTAACCGAAACATCTGACAAAAGTCAAACTGAGAACTCGATTAAGTCTTCTGAGCTATGAAGAATATCTCTGAGCAATAATAAAAACAAATAATAAGGTTGGATTAAACTGCTATTTTTAAATCTATAATCAGATATGACCACTGCAGGGATATTCCTTTCTACGCAGGAGAATCTAATTACTTTATAGAATGTATCCTGTATGCATGCTCAGTTATCTCTGACAGGGAATAATACATTAGATTAGAGATGCACAATGCCATTCTACTTCTATATGCGTTTTTAAATGATTTTGTTTCAGATTAGATCCTAAAATATTGACTTTAGTTCTCAGCTTTTGTTTTATAGATCACTTTAGGCATTTGTATGAGCGCTGAGCTGAACGAGCATGTCATGCAAGCAAATGCTAGATGGTTTACCATACACAAGCTGTGGTACTAGATCTTTGAAAATGACCTGTTTTTACCAGAACTCTGAGGACTTTGGTTGACCATTGCGGTCAGCATGGAGCATCTGCCCTAGTGAAGCTCACTGGAACTGGACTGACTGGCTCAGCCTCAGATTTCTGAGGCTAATTGCACCGCTGAGGTTATCTGATCCCATTTCACAGCACCGAGGGACAGAAGGGGGACATTTTTTTAGTCCAGACACATTCTCCATCCTCCACATGGAAAAATGCTGGGCAGAGATGAGACCATTCAGTAATGTCATATAAGTCAACGTCAGTTCTTAATAACGGTATGCTCTTCAATAAACATCAATCAAAAAAAAAAAACATGTTTTGCAACTTCAGATATGCTGATAAGTATTGTTAATTTAGCAATTTAGCCATATTAATGAAGTTATGTTACACATTTAAGCAATCCAGTCTCACAGATCAAATTTTTTCCCCCTTTCATGTCCACACATAATTTTGGCCGGGAGCATAATGGAAAGTAGGTGACTATAATTGTTTATTTCTAGAGCCTGTTTAAAAATAATGAGCAGAACATCATTAGCATCAATAATGAGTTATTATGCTGAGACATGCTCAGCTCTTCTACTAACACCTGAGACTCAGAGTTGGAGCCTCTGGTTACAGATCCAATGAGATAGACGCACAGTACATGCTTCCAAATCATCACAACAGCATAAGAATGAGCATAAGAGCAGTTTTGCATTGTATGAAAAGCATCCCGCCATAACCCTGCCATGTGTTCACCAGAGCAAATTTAAACACAAGTCGTTCCAAATTTGTATGACTTTCATTTTTTTGCGGAACACAAAAGAAGTTATTATGACGAATTCCAAACAACACTAGACCTTACTGACAAAGAAAAACAAAACAAAACAAAAAATGTGGCTATAACAAAAAAACAAAAAAAA
The DNA here is from genome assembly GCF_018340385.1 of Cyprinus carpio. Taxonomy (NCBI): domain Eukaryota; kingdom Metazoa; phylum Chordata; class Actinopteri; order Cypriniformes; family Cyprinidae; genus Cyprinus; species Cyprinus carpio. Next base: position 24,363,205 of record NC_056580.1, on the reverse strand, counting down.
CAAAATGTTGCTAAACAAAACAAAAACAAACTGTGGCTAAACAAAGCAAAACAAAATGTGGCTAAACAACACAAAACGACAAAAAACAAAACACAAACACACACAAAATATCAGAAGAACCTTGGCTGATAATGGAACTTTTTATTGCATTTATTTTTCCACTGATATTAACAGAACAATCTGTGAAATGTATTTTAATAGTAAAGCAGAGAGTATTACACTCTTATTGCCAAAATATTTAATTTAAGTAACAAACACAAAGGGCTGTGTACAAATATGGGGTCATTGTATATAAAAAATATATTTCATTTAATTAACCATATTAACCAACAAAACAAAACAGAAATCGAAACAAAACACAAAACAAAACAAAAATATAAAAAATTCCAGGCTCGTCCAGAACCACAACTGGATCCTGATTAACTTTTAAAAATTTTTTTTTTTTTTTTTTTTGCATTGCACTGACCTTGACATAAAAATCAGTAAAATGCATTTAAACACTAAAGTGGAGAGTATTACACTCTTATTGCCAAAATATTTAATTTAAATAACAAACACAAAGGGCTGTGTACAAATATGGGGTCATTGTACAATTATGGACTCAAACAGTAATACGCTGCATTGCACATACAAAGCAATGTTTGAGTTTTATAGATTCTTTAAAACGCTATTTATAAAGCAGATTGTCCTATGCACGCCAATCAGCTGGCTTGTGTACCAAACACAGTCAAAGTTCAAGTGTGTGACCCCTCTGTATTGCAATAGGGATATACAGTGTCACAGTCTAATTGCACACAGGGAACAAACAGACGCTGTCTCCTTTGTTTGCATCCTGGGGGCTTGAAAACGGTAATATAAAAATGTAAATATTGGGTTTTGGTGTGTGGGTCTGGGCACACAGGCTTCCACAGGCACAGGTGGAAAATATGCTCTCGGATGCCATGCTGGGAACCACATGGCCCCACACAACATGGGGGCAAAGAGTGGCTTGCTGACCTGGCACAGGCTTTCCGCCGTTGGACCCTTTTCAAACCACGGTATTAGTTTCATCTGTGAGAGCGTTGCAAAAACAACAAAGTCTTAAAATATTATGCAATGTTGCTTAAGTACATTTATATTGTTTTAATGATATTTAGATATTTTTACTAAAAACAAGTCCAAAAAAGTTTATTGTATTGTGTGTAGTCGAATCACTTAAAAAAAAACAAAAAAAACACTTCTCCTCAGCTAGCCGCAGGCCGATCATTTATGTCTGGATCACAAACAGTATGAGATGAGTTACATGTTGAAGTGTGATACTTGGTTTGTTCATACCACTAATGTTAAGTACGAGCAGTACTAAAAGTGATTCTTCAAGCACCACCTGATAAAATCAATGCATATGCATCAGACCACATGTATATTGAAATCTCACTGTTACAAAGTCTAGCAGCTCAAATCACTGCCGGTGCAGAATTGATTCTTTTTGTCCATACATTAGTTGGATGATGACATGACGCCGGGCCCCCTGCGTCTCGCCTTTGCCGGAGAGCTGCTGAGAGGAAGCTTGTATCCATCTGGAAGCAATAAAGTTTTCTAGAAGAGTGCACAGTTTTATTTAATCTCCCGATGTCTTACTGTGCCTCAAATGAAGGGCTGTTCCCATCTTGTCATCTGAAATCAGCCTCATGTGCGCCAGAATATGACACTTGCCATGCTGGGGGCCACAGACACGTTGTTCCCTGCTTTGTTTTCTGCTCTCTGGATATCTGCCTTGCAAGGTTCAACAGAACTGGTATTTTCAAAATAATTAATTTCCTAGTATGCAAAAGCTTATGAAAACCAGCAATTCTTAACTGAAAGAGATCATTTAAAGTCAATTTCAAATGCTTTTTGTTGTACTGTACATGCGTGATGCACATGCAATTTTGGCATTTCATTTTTGATAAGACAGGCACCACTAATAATATTTATCATATTTTGGGTTAGTGATCTGAACAAATCCTTAACGTAAGGTACTAAAATTTGGCACATAAATCATTCTGCATCATTTGTGCAATGGGCATGAATAATCTTAAATCATGCAGCTTCTTGAGGAAATTATAGATACTTGACCAGTAAACATTAATGATAATAAATCTCAAAGATGTTTGAGACAAAATTCTAAGATTTTGGTCTAAACATTTTCAGAAAAAAAATGAGCAAGTGTAACAACTCGTCCTACTGTACTGAGTTTCTTTTCATCCAGCCTGATTTCATAGTAGCCCAGAAAACATGAATTGGCAGCCGGTGAGTGTGATGAGAGCATGACCGTGTGTGTCAGTGTTGGCTGAGAGTGGTGTCTACACACAGAGATGCATGTAACTGTCAATGAGAGAGATGAGATCTCTGGAGACAACAGATCCATAGTCAGTCTTAAGGAGGGCTCCGTGTTATATGACCTCGTGTGTTACCAGACGTGTCATATTGATTTGGCCCTTTGCAGCCCCTTTAGACCAATGACCCTGAACATATGGCCCTTCTTATTTGTGAACTTGTGTGCCCTGCAGCAGAGGTACCAGCGGCCAAAATCTTCTTCAATCCCCTTCTCTATCCCCAACTTTGAGTTTTTGTATTACTCTCAAATCCCTTATAGAGCACACAAAAGAGGCATGAAGACTTTTACAATAAATTTACAAGAAAAAGTGCGTTTTGCCTTTTTGATTATATAATCTTGCAGATTATATACTGTATGAACTTGTGAGTGTGTGTATATGCCATAGGTAATCACCAACCACATGATCACATGATTACCTGTGGCATACAAAGGAATAGTGTATCCAAATTTCATCATTTACTCACCATTGTGGTGTTCAAAACCCATATTCTGTTCCTTTTCCCCCTGAAACATAAAATAAGAAATTTAAAAGAATATAAAAAATATTCTAGTGTATAGATTTCCATTTTCATAGTGACCTTTTATGTCAAGCTCTAAAAAATCAAAAAAATTTATATATGCAGAAATATATATATATATATATATATATATATATATATATATATATATATATATATATATATATATATATATACAGAAAAAAATCTATGCACAGTAATGCAGCTACATCCCTATATATATATATATATATATATATATATATATATATATATATATATATATATATATATATATATATATGTATATTTCTTAAATATAGTTTTATTTGGATCATGGTAATTGAGTAACCACCTTCACAAGATGCATACATAATCGGAATATAATCAGTAACTTTTACTGCACAACCTTATGAAACTTAAGTAAAACAAGTAGTTCTTTATGTTGTTTTTTATTTCTTCCTAGCATAATTTCAGCTTAAGTCAGCTTTCTAATACTTGTGTTAGCTTTCAGCAAAGCCACGTCAAGAGATTAATTTTGCTGCCAATTTTAATGTAGCTGTTAAAGTTGCATCATTATTTACTTAAAAATAGATTAGCAAGTGTGGAGCTGTAAAGTGGCTAAAATATAATAGATATATATATAAAAAAAAGTTTGCGTAAGCAAAAATTTAAGGGCTCCCAAAAATAGAGAGAGTACAGTATTAGCAAAAAGTAAAGTTTCAATTGTGTGGCCTGTTTTTGAGCATATCAGCAGGAAACACCAGTCAGACTGGTGCTTTAGCAGGTGTATTAACTCAGTCTACATTGCTTCTACTTAGCGGGCCACTCATTTAAACTCAATTTTCCTGCTCTTAATTCACTAATTAGGTCCTATTGCCAAAGCCTTTAAAAAAAGAAAAAAAAGCCCAGAACAACCTGACTAGTGCACATGGTGCAAGTGCTGCCTGAAAAGGGCAGTTGTACAGCAGCGTTTGGAGTCTCTCTTTTAAAAGGGTGGACATGTGCAAAAACTGCAACACAATTAGCATCAAGCAGATAAGTCCTTCTCTAATCCTGTTTACGGCTGGCATCAGGCAGATGTGCCAAGATTGATTTGGACAAGGCGTCAACTTACTCTAATGTAGCAGGGGAGAAGGCCCCCTTTTCCCTCTTCCCAGTCCCTTCAGGACCCTCTCTCGCACCCTCAGAGGAAGCTTCCTGTACACGGCCGTTAACACGGGCCACTTTGTCATTTGCCCCGGCCCTCGGAAAGCTCTGCCGGGAGAGATTATCTCCTGTTTCCACTAATTCAATTGACTCAGGGTTTCTGTAAAGTGACCACAATGAAATGAAGGTTTGGAGTTAAATAAATAGAGTGTTGGAGGTATAGAGAGGTTGGAGCAGAAGCCTGAGTAGGAACAGATGGCGGTGGGTGTCCTGCGCAGTAATGTGAGAGGGTAGTTAATGTTCTGAAATGCGGAGGTGCGGCTTGGGGTGCTCTTAATGAAGAAAGGCTTTCACACGAGGAGAGAGACTGTCATTTAGAGAGGCAGCTATAGAATTCAGTTCATCTTGAGGCTCGGAGACAGATTTCAGTTTGGTTTAATTGAAGTTTGCCTGTAGGTAATCGTTTACAGCGGGGAGAGAACAGGAAGCTCGCAGTGCAGTTCTGTTGAAAGTCTGAATTCTCACCCATAAAAACTGTACTGGTTTTTATCAAAGAATTAAAGGAACAGTTCACCAAAAAAATTTAAATTGTCATCACTGAATTATCATTATGTTGTCGCAAAGAAGACATTTTAAACATATTTTGTCCATACAATAAAAAGTCAAATAGGTCTGATATTGTTTTGGACCCCACTGATCTTGATCTTGAATGGGCAAAAACAGTTCAAGCGTTTGGAGTCAGTAAGATTTGGAATAAATGAATAAACTTACCAAAAGTGACAGTAAAGACTTTTACATAGTTAAAAATCCTACTTCAGATAAATGCTGTAACTTTCTATGCATCAGAGAATTCTGAAAACATGCATCAGTTTCTGCGAAAAATATTAAGCAGCACAACTGTTTTCAACATCAATAATAATAAATAATATTTATTGAGCACCAAATTAGCATATAACTGTAGAATGATTTCTGAACTCTCATGTGACACTGAAGGCTGAGGATACGCCATTGCAAGAATAAATACATTTTTAAAATATTAATATATATATATATATATATATATATATATATATATATATATATATATATATATATATATATATATATATATATATATATATATATATTTTTTTTTTTTTTTTTTTAACTGTATTTCAAACTTACTTTTATTTATTATTATTATTTAATCCCATTAATTTTTTTTTATTTTTGTGGGTAGGTGGGTGAACTATCCCTTGAAATCCATTTATTTTGTGCTGAAGTCAACATAAAGAGCCAAACTGAAATAAGGTGTCATATTTTTAGTAAATAGTTTTTACTTGTTGTTTTGAGATATAAATTGCTCCCCGGCACTTATGAAAACTACTAGATATAAATGCAAACCCACTGCCTGTGAATACAGTAAGTACAGAAAAGTAATGAACCTCGATTCACACTGGCATTTTTATATTACAGTCTTAAATTAAACTACGCCTTTAAAGGTGTAGTAGCATTGAAAATTATTTAAACAATTATTTTTTGGCATTTTAACACATAACACGTAACATTTTGGCAGTTAAAGACATAACATTAAAACCCATTACAAGAGGTCAGGAAGGAAAAAATGTATAATATGGCTTTTAAATGTCTCTTTGTGTTTGCTTTAGCTGACCATGATGTGAAGAGGCAGGAAGAGTATGTGGAGCTTAAGGACGTGTTTGCTGTGAAGGTAAAGCGGCGACGCTCTGCAGGGCAGCAGACGGGTGGAACTCTGCTGGGCATCACACTCTTCCAGTGCAAGAAGAAAGGGCTCAAACTCAAGGAACATGCCATCCACCTCAATAACCTCAGTGAAGACCACTGTGAGATTTGGTTCAAAAGCCTCAAAGAAATCCTCAGCGGTATGTTCACATGCCAAATCAGCTCAACATCTACCATACACTGAAAAAATCAAGTCACAAATCAAACATTAAGCATTTTCGAATTATTTTATCTTGGAGCTTCAGTGAATTTTATGATGTGCAAACATTAACCTGGTCAACATTTGCTTCACTTTATATTTTATTGTGTTTGCTGACATTTATTGAATGAAGATTGCCCAACCCAGTAATGAATTGAATACAATTACTCTGTTCCTAAACCTAGTGAGTGTAGCATTTTAAGTGCACTCTTGATGCAACTCTAATTCAAGAGGTAGGCAGCATTAATTATGCTGTCTTCTAAGATACTTTTTAATGCCGATTTCTGTGGTAGCATTTATCCTTTGCAGTGAAGGCAATCTCATAATGCACGGATGAGAAACAAATATAATAAGACTGATGGAGAAAACGAGGGAAAAACTTACAACAACTTAATTAATCTAATTTAAATATGAACCATCTAATAAAAATATGAACCATTTTACCCAATATTTTTTTGTGTGCTATGTTGACAATAGCTTAAAATTAAATCGATCAAGTGACAATAAATATGGTTCTAACAAAAAAAATTAAACAGCTTAACTGTTTTCAACATTGTTGATAATAAGAAATGTTTCTTGAGCACCAAATCAGCATATTATAATTATGTCTGAAGGATCATGTGACACAGATTAATGGCTCCTGAAAATTCAGCTTTGCATCACATAAAATATATTAAAATAATATTTCACAATTTTATCGTTTACTGTGTCTTACTGGGATCAAATAAATGCAGCCATGGTGAGCATAACAGGTTTTGTCAAAAATATAAAAAAAAATCTTACGACACAAACTTTTGAACATAGTGTATTATGCTTATTAGAGTACTGTTTAGTAGTTTAGCAACATGTGAACACCAAACTCAAATCAAGTTAGTCCTTTGCATGAGGAGATCTATTTGTATAACTCATTGAGCTGCCTATGTAGAGCATTAGATTCGCTCATTAGGTTTTGCAACAGAGCCTTTTTATCACAATTAAATGATTTCTCAAGTATGCATCAGACCAACAAATATGATGCGAAATAATGTTCAAGTTGTGTCAGCGACATCCTGGCTACACAAAAAAGTCACGAATAAACTCCACGGACTGGATTATAAGGTACTCTTATTGAGAGAGCCGAGGGGCACCATCTCTTTTGTGTGATAACCGTATCATTGTGTGGTGTGCCTTAAGGGGGGGTCGGAGGGGGTCTTGAAAGAGGTGGTGTTGGCCGCAAGGACCTGCTGGATCAGACTAGAGGAACAGGTTGGTCCTGCGGCCTCCCTGGAGTTTGTAATTATCTGTGCTCATCTCACAAGCACTCACTGCCAAGACGGGCCAGCGGCCTGCCTAGTGCTTCGCTGTGCTGCACGGGAGACAGGTGTCCTTCCAAATGCGTCAGAGCTCTTCGTTCTCCGGTTCTCAAAAACCAGAGGGAAGGATGCAAGGAGGAGATTTAATATTTGGGGATTCAGTAAAAGCGCGTCTGAGACTCTCCCGAGGACCAACAAAATGATTTAGTATAAACTTCCTTCATCAGCTGAAACGAGCATTGAGCATTTAGATGCTGCTTTTGTGAAAATGAGCATGTTGTAATCTCTGGTAATCCCGGTCTGCAGACAATGCAGCGCTGCACATTTGCACGGATTTAATCTAGCATCACAATTAGGCTGGAAGTTCAATTTCAGAAATCCTTCTTTGCCCACTGTGCGTCCCACATAAATACTGGACACCATACAAGTAGTAGGCTATATTTAAAACCGGATTGGATATGAGATACGAGTTTGGGACTAGAAAATTGTGTTGGGGAAATCTCTGGAAAGTGTTTTTGTCTGATGAGGGCCTAGTCATAATGCTGTATTAATGCCAGCTAATCCTTGGAATTTCAGTTACAGCACTGAATAAGAGGTGATGTAACAGCAGCAGTGCTCAGGAGGTGCATTACTCACTGGGAATTAGGGAGGGGATTGTCCAGGCCTCACAACTTTATACTGTCAAACCCCTCCCCCACCTCGGTGAACCACTTTGGCCATGTAACTGTCTTCACACGAAAGTGTTTCTGAGCTACAGCCCTTTAAAGATTTAAATGCTGGCTTTTTTGTGGGTAATTGTGAGTGAGGGCTGCGTGTACTTTGGGTAGAACATGAATTAATTAACATAATTAAAGAATATGCCTTGAGGGAGCCCAGAGGAGAGAGGACATGCTTATTTAGTGCTGCGAGGAGAAAAATTAATACACAAAGATGAGATTCATTGTGGTTGTTTTACAGTGGAAGTGTGTTAAGACATTTTAAAACCATTAAAATACAGTGTTTTAAAAAGTATATAGCCTGTAGATTTAAACTGTATATGTGTTTACATAAAATTAGAATCCCTTATGAATCTTGATGTAATGTAAAGTTACATCCAGCCTCCCATCTTCATGACCTTGTAATGCTGAAAACTTAGTAATTTTCCTCTAATAGGAATTGTGTCCACCTAGAAAAATAGCCACACTTTACACAGCAAAAATCACTTCTTAATTAGATTAATTTTCAGTGAAAATATCTAAAACTTAATTCTTAAAATAATATAAATTTACTTTTTTACTTCTGCATCAGATTTTTAGACTTGTAATAGTGTCTATATTGGAATGAGTGTATTTTGAGTGTATTTTGTTTTACTTTTTAACTTTTTTATAAGAACTGAAAAAAATATCTGCCTGAAAACACTTTATTAAAAATGCTATTCTCTGAAAACAAGTAATATCACAATACTTAATATCCTATGCAATGTGCTTTGGATGTAAATGTAAGGAGTTTTAGGAATTTCAACTGGAAGATTAGATCAGGATTAGGATTATTTTTGCAGTGCAGATCAAATAATAAACAGGTTCATTAATGGTTCATTAATTTACAGCTGATGTAATTTCAGCGATACTAACCAAACAAAATTACAAAAGCAATTAAAAAAACAAACAAACACTTGCATTAACTTGCATTATCAATTTTTTTCCCCTAACCCAAAGAAGGTCATTTGACAGATATGAGATATGTTGCTAAAAAAAATATTTTTATATTATTTTTTATGATGATGGTTGAAGTCTAAGTAGTGTGCAGGAATAGCATATTAGCATAGTAGTAAACCATTCCAAATAGTATATTAGCAATAGCAAAGGCAGAAAATGATAGTGTGCTTTTCGGATTTTAGCCACAGTATTAAAGCTCAAGTAAACATACAAATGGCTGAAAAAGAAAAAAAAAGTTATTTTTTTTTCACTCTTCACATTCAGTAGAGTTGTGCATCACATTGTTCTTAAAAAAATATGTATTTGTTTTACTAAACTCCAGAGCTATGACGAAATCACTCAAAATAATTTGTTGAGTTCTAAAATAAAGAGATTTTTTTTTTTTTTTTTTAAGTAAGATCTGATTATTTAAAGATCAGATTTTTTTACAGAGTAAATGAAAGATTTCAACCATTTTGGGCTATGATGAATCTATATTTTAGAACATTCTCTCTCCTATAGATGTAATAAAGGAACATTGATTAGGGCCCATGTCTTTCCTTCTACAGGTTCTGATAAGCAGCAGCACAGCCGTCACATGCTACATATTTATACTGTCACAAACTCATACAGTTGTTAATAAAGCAAAGCAGTTTGTTTGGTCCTCATGGAAACGTCCACCCCACCCCCTGCATCTCATGCACATGCTCTCTCACACACATAGACGCATGTTTTCCATAGCTGGATTATCTCTGTTATTTTATTGGTAGTTAAGGGAGTGCTGCCAAATCATTCTGCCAGAGGGGAGGAAAGCGGGCACTCTAGATTTTAGGGGTGCTCACCTGTTACAGTGGTGTTTCCCAGGGAGGCAGCACAATGGAGGGTGTGTCCCAGTTGACACTCAGCACAAAAGGTGAACGGACCAAAAAAACCCCAGACCCTCAATACCCGGTATGATTTTATTCAAGGTGAGCTCTGAATGCCGTCTGCAGCATCGCAGTGTTTTTCTGACAAGCCATGTGATGTGCACTGACACATGAGGTGCGGCCGCCCAGCTGACAGATTAAACCCTGCGGTCAGAGAGCGAGCGGTCGGGCCAGGCCACAGACCAAACGTGTGGGGAGACGGCCGGCAACAATAGTAGCACCTGTACTACAGTCTACTTGGGTCCAACATAGTCGTCGAGTTGAACTGGAATAGACTCCTTGTGTCCTTAAACCCTCTTTTGAAAGATTAGTCTTGGCGGGTCAATCAGAGCTGGGAAGCCCTCCGCGCTCCACTCCGGACACATAATGTGCTCTTGGTGCTCTTGTCAAAGCGCATGGTCACACTCCTGCGTCAAGCTGGACTTTATTGTTGTAGCCCTAAAGGGAGGAGAAAAGACAAACAGAGAGGGGAGAGAACTCAAGGGTCAAGCACTAGGTCCATCTCATTCCTCAAAAGGCTTTTGTGACCTATCTGAATTCATATGTGCATTTGGCATAAAGCACAACAGTTGCTATTGTGTGCCGTGCATGAAATTGCTTTGAGTTGTTTAACAAGATAATAGGGGAAGCAAAATCTCCCTCGGAACGCGATTTTAAAAATGCGTTCAATTTGAAGGACGCTGGGCCTTTGGCTGAGCTTGCGTGGGATTTACATGAGCTGATGTACAATAGCTCGATAGCAGAGTGGATAATGTTACACATTAACAGGTTTTCCATTAAGTCAACCTCTGCGTATCCATGGTGACTCTTTCCCCTTGGCTCCTTGGAAACGGATCAATCTGTGTATCTTATTGACCGGAGTGCTCTTACTTCAGCTGATGTTTTCTGGCCAACCCAAACTCTGTTTATATGCTGGTTAGAGTTGCTTGCTTTGATCCTGTTTTATATTAAAGACAAAAACATATTAATAAAGAGTTAAAGTTTTAGTTCAAGTCCACAGTGACATATTTAAAGGAATGACAATTCTGTCTTCATTTAATCACCTTCATGACGTTGCAAACTCGTATGATTCCAATTAGCAATAAAAATTCATAAATCACGATTTTAAATTGAATAATAAAACTAAAGTGTATAATATCTGCACTGCCACACAGAATTAAAATAAATAAATAAATACATAAAATAATTACAAGTTTCTAAACACTTCCTTGTCTTCCATTATTCAGACAAGTCAGTTTTCCCTCTCAATATGAATGTTATGTGCAGCCTAATCGTGCCATTTAGAGACTGCAATTCCTGTTGGCACTTCTAGTGGTGTAAAAAATAACAGATTTGACCTTTAAAAAGTATGTTTAATGTACCACATCAGTGTATTTATTTAGGCTTCACTTAAAAGTTGAGCAGATTCATGCACGACTTCAGAAAACAAAGATGCTAATGGACAACACTGCAAAAAATCATATATTTAGTGAGTATTTATGTCCCGTTTTATACTTTCAATATTTAAAATTTTACAATATTTATGATTTGTGGTTATATCTTAAATATAATTATATTTTGTCTTACTAGTGATTTTTCCCCCTTGGTTTTAGTTTGATTATAAACAAAACAATGAAAAAAAATTGCCAGTGCACTAAGATGAAATACACTTATACAAGGTACAATCTGTGAAATAGGTATTAATGTATTTTGCTGCATTTCTTCTCAGGCAAATTAAACTTATTATAAAGATTTTACCTGAAAAAAATTAAATTTAAAGTCTGATTTACTGACTATATAGACTATATTTTTGAAGTAATTTTCCCTTTTGCAGAGAAATTTAAGATTGCTCAGAAACTGTTAGATCTGTTTATAAAGGTTCTTATACCATTGTATCTTTGGGGTTACAACAACTTATCACTTGGGCAGTAACCTTAAAGGGAGAACTTTGTATTTTATCTACCACTAAAAGGTGTATATTCATACCTTAGAGTAATATGCCCTTAAGGTACTACAATGAACATTTTGGGGGTACAAAGGTGTCCCTTTTAGGGTACTGCCCAAGTAACAAGCTGTTGTAACCCTAAAGGTACTATTTTTGCACTGAAATTTTGGTAGAACTTTATTTTACAGTCCTGTTCCACATTCTTATTATAGCAATTACAATAACTGGGTAATGACTAGGTACTAACCCCGAACCCACCCCTAAACCTAAGCCTAACCCATGTAGTTATCACCTAGTACTGTATGCATGTACTGTAAAATAAAGTGTAAACAAAATTTTTGCTAACACTTTATTTTAAAGCATCCTTGTTACACGTTACATGTACTTACTATTATAATAACCATTAATTCTGCATAATTACATGCAAGTTACCCTAAGCCAAACCCAAACCCAAAATCCTAACCCTAACCATGTAGTAAGTACATGTTTTTAATTAATACTACTCAGTACTTATATGTATAATTACACTGTAATAAGGACACTAAAATAAAGTGTAACCATTTTTTTTTTTTTTTTGAAAGCGTCAAAATCAAATCAAACCTTGAGGTGCCTAAAGATTCCCATCCCTAAACGCCACCGTGTATCTGGGGCTCTGTCGGGAGGTCTCAGGGTGGACAGATGCTCCTGTGGGCTCTGCTGTAGGTATGACTGCAGTATCACTTTCACTGAGTGCTGCTTGTGGATTTTTTCTGCGTATTCCCAGTGGATCTTCCCTATTTCTCTGTCTGTCACACCCGCCCCCAGATAGACGTGTATGCAGACATAATGGAGGCACCTAACACATGGTGCTGTTTTTCCCCATCTCTGGCTAATATTAGGAAAGGTGCTATTGTCCACACCAAGTGGAAAAAATCTGCATGTGCGTCCCACGTTTTAACATGGAATAATTAATAGAATGCATTACACGTTTAATTTTATTCTCAGAGCATCTCTGTTCATCTCATTATATGGCGCCTGTGTCAATTAATTGTTCCAATGAAAGCAAGTGTATTGATTTGAAGCCCAAACCTCCATTGCAGTTCCCCACCTCGTCTAGTGGTTGAAGCAGCTCCTGCCTGGTGATGCCCCTGCTGGAGGGGACAAATCTGGAGAGGGCTGGGTCTCCCCCACTGCTAATGCGCGCTAATGCCAGTTCCTGACACCATGCCAGATGCTCCACTCTTGGCAGAGGATCTAAGGAAATGTCGAAGCACTCGTCCCCCGTATGGAGATCTTACGGCTGGTAGGAAAGCGGGACAGGAGAGTGACGCTCTTTTTCTCTCTCCCGTTCCATCTCCTGTATGGCCGCAAGATCTCTTACCTCCCCTTGGGCCTGCCGGATCCAGCTCCTCTCCGATCCTGACCTTTCCCACTGCAAGGCCCCAATCTGGGCTTATCCGTTGGAGGGCTCACTCCCCTCGCCAGTCAGCCAGCCAGCCAGGGATTTCAGGGCAAAAATAAGACATCTGTTCTTGAGGATTAGCAAATATTCTGTGCACCCCAGAAAGCCCATTTGGGTATTGTGGGCTCAGCGAGTGGAACGGTTTATGGGTTTTATGGGTTACTTAAGTGCAATTTGATGGCTGTGTTATGTACCTTGTGACTCTCTTGTCCTCTATGTGCCTTTTTAACTGGGCTTGGCCAAATCAACATACTGTTATTGTACAGAAATTACAACTTAAGACATTTCAGAGCCCATTCAGACTGTTTTATCCATCTCTGGTGGATTTAAAAAATCCAGCAGATACCTATTGTTCTCTTTCTATCCATCTTTATGATCCATCTTCAAATTACCATTGAACTAAAGTTTTTCTTGACAAATCTATGAAAAGCCTATACATCTTAAAGTTTGACCTGATAAACTTTTTTAGTTAAAATCAGTTATGAAATTCAGTTTATTTTAATTCTACTTCCTGTCCTTTAAAACCAAGTGATTTATTTTGAATTTAAAAGCCTTCTCATTCTGAATTCTACACGGCACATAACCCAGAAACAGGGTGAATTCACTGTCACACAAATAACACTACACTGTAATATGAAGCATTGATGCCTTGCAATCAAACCATGACTGGACCGCATGGTCAGTCCACTCATTAGCGCAGTGGGTGAGTGTTTACGGGCAGTCCCCGGGCTTTGTTTGTCTCTGAAATCAATGTGTAACCTGACCCCGCTTTCAGGTAATTTACCCCGATTATGGGAAAAGTGCTCCCCTGTGCCGAATCATCTTCTCCACAGGGAGACCATCAGCCACACCATTCAGATGCTGCTTACCTTTCCTATCAGCAACCTCTGTGCCTTGAGATGGGGGCTGGACAGAGACAGATGTAGCTACTGTGTTGGGTGACATTAGCTGGTCTTGATAGCCCTCAGGGGTAAAACAGCCTTAAGCCTCTGAGTCATAAGGTGACTGCATCGCTGCAGAACGTGCTGACCTCATGGAATGTCCGCAGGTGGCAGAGACACATGTCTGAAATGTGGACATCACTACAAAGCTACTGAGAGGACAAACAGAACCAACTTGCTCACATGAAGGGCACAATACATGTGGATGAGTGTCAACAAAGACATATACACATTCAGAAAATAAGTGACAAAGCCTTCATTGGACGGTACCCTAAGGTATAAAAGATAAAAGGTACATATTAGATCCTTATTTACCCGTACCCTAGTACCTTAAAAGTATGTATTAGTACCTAAAGTCTGTGATATGTGACCTGGACATGTTCTAAACAGGTTTTGTGAAATTCACCCATTTAAGTGAAAAATAGGAATAAATCCCTTGCAACTTTACCTAAAACAGACTACAGAAGTGATTAACGTCAGAACACAATATTTAGATGAGTGGTCTGGTGTCCCCAGAAGGTTATAATTAACGTGTGAACGCAGGTTGTCTGAAGTCTCTATCAAGCTGCTAATCACAGTGGCCTTTTGCGGGAACATAAACAGGACTCATGGAGGTGAAACCTGAGTGTGGCCCCTTCATCTGGATTGTCTTTCAGTGAGCTCCTGGGATCCACCATGCATCACTCGCACAAACATGGGATTATGTGCCATAGTAACACGGTATAGTGCATGCAGACGGGTTACGTCCTCATTCTCCCTTACTTGATGTTTAGATTTATCCTGAACTCCAGCTCAGATATGATCATTAAAACAACAGAAATATAGTTTCCTGTTTCAGTGTAATGAATTAATAAGAGATGAGCGCTCTGTTCCAGTATCTTATGAGTTGTCTTGCTGTCTACTGTGTACAAAGACAGCTGACTTCTAAGGCAGGATCCTAACTGGAATAATACCTCTTAAATAACTGATTTGGAACATTCTAACATACAAGTTTGGTCTTAGCATGTTTCTAAGCTAACAATGTAATATGCTAATAAAAACATACAAACAAACAAACAAACAAAAAAACTTATACAATAAACTCCAATAAATTGAATAAACAACTGAAGTCAAGCACCAGTACTATTCGAGGAGAATGACTCCTGGAATGAATGAATGAATAAATAAATAAATAAATAAATAAATGTTTTTGTAATGATGTAAACTGTGTGGGTGCGGGTATTTATATTTTTCTTGTAAATGATCAGGACAAGAAAAAAAAATCATAATTGAAACTAAAAATATATATATTTTCATAATTTAAAAAAATAAACAAAAATAAATATTTTCATAATAAAAATAAAAACAAAAATTTTCATAATAAATATAAATGATAAATGAATAAATAATTAAAGGTAAACAAATAAATATACAAATAAAACATATATTAAAATCCATTTTTATTTTGTAATATTTGTTATAAATTCATGTTGGGATATAAATATTTATAATAAGCATCTCTCTCTTTTTTGGTCAGCAATCTTTTCATGGAGTACACTGCAGTGCATTCTGGGATTGCCCTCATACAAAAGGCAGTATAGTTATGCTACCTACCTTTTAGCATAGCCATTGCCATGTAATTATGATATAATGCTGTCTATATAGGTAGTACACAAGTCTCTTGAGAAAATCAGAGACTAAAAGGAGACTCTTTATAAATAGCAAGTTTTTATATAGTTTAAATATTTTGAACTACCTTTATGAAACGGTGATGCAAATTTGCCCTGTAAATCTGATGCAATAGATGATCGTTGTTTTCATGTGTTGTGTGGTGGGCCCGAAGCCCCCTCGGTGAGGATGAGGGTTACTGAGCCTCCTGAGCCCCATTCACAGCTATTACATCAGCGGTGGTGCCACCCCCTGCACCTGCTCCCCGCGTGGACCCCAGCACTGTGGCCCCAAGAGCCACATAGTGGGAGATGGGATCAGCATCCCCACGCTGAGCAAGACTCGCAACCTTCTTTCAAGATTCCAAATCCCCCTCATCCTCCCCACCTCACATCCTGCATCTACTTTCCTGCACATTTTGTGTCTATTTGAACTGTGACCTTGGGCACCCCCTGGAACTCATGCGCTGTGATGTCAGCAGGGGGTACAGCGAAGGGCAAGCCGAGGGTAGCGGCTCGTTAGCAGGTCGAGGGTCGAGAGCTTCAGGGGCCGGATTAGAGTAATGAGGGAGATGATGGAGGAAGGAGAGAGAGCATTGAGCTTCACCTCAGCTTCCATCATTCTCAGGCACTCCAGGAAGTCCTGGAGAGAAAGCAGCTCCCTAATTTCTGCTAATTATGATCCTTTGTTACTCAATACTGGTTTCTCTCGCAAAGAAGGGAATACAGAAAATAGTAAATCACACATTGATGGCAAATCCTGGAAAAAAAAGTATTACAGTTTCCACATAAATATTTAGCAGCACAGTTGTTTAGTACACTGATATTAATAAGAAATGTTTCTTGAGCTGCAAGTCTGCAGAATCATTTCTAAAGGATCATGTGACACTGATGACTGAAGTAATGTAAAATTTCAGCTTTGCATCACAGGAATAAATTATGTTTTCAAATATATGAAAACAGTTATTTTAAATTGTATTACTGTTATCAGGGCTGGACTGGGAAAAAAAAATCGGCCCTGGCATTTTTTTTAGTCCAGGCGGCCCACCACCACTTCGATATATATATATATATATATATATATATATAATATATATATATATATATATATACATACACACACACACACACACACACACACACACACACACACACATACATATATACAAGTCAAAAGTTTTTGAACAGTAAGATTTTTTGTTTTTTTAAAGAATTATCTTCTGTTAACCCAGAAGATAATTATTTAGTTGATCCAAAATACAGCAAAAGCAGTAATATTGTGAAATATTTTTACTATTTAAAATAACTGTTTTCTATTTGAATATATTTTAAAATATACTTTATTCCTGCGATTTCAAAGTTGATTTTTTTTAGCATTGTTACTCCATGTACATGATCCTTCAGAAATCATTCAAATATTCTGATTTGCTGCTCAAAAAAACATTTATTATTATTATTATTATTATTATTATTATTATGTTGAGAACAGCTGAGTAGAATGTTTTCATGTTTCTTTGATGACTAGAAAGTTCAGAAGAACAACAAGCATTTATCTGAAATAGATTTTTTGTAACATTATAAATTTCTTTATCATCTACTGATCAATTTAAAGCATCCTTGCTAAATAAATGTATTAATTTAATTATATAACCCCCAACAAAAAAAAAAAAAAAAATAAATAAATAAATAAATAATAATAATTATACTGATTTCAAGCTTTTTGAATGGTATAGTGTATAATGTTACAAAAGCTTTTAATTTCAGATAAATGCAGAGCTTTGGATCTTTCTATTGGATCTTTCTTACTGTTCAAAAATTTTGACTGGTAGTGTATGCAAGTAGCCTATGTATCACACTCATATCACATCTTGCTTTGGATAAGAATAAAACGTCAGGTCGGACAATATCATGTCTTTTTTAATTTAAATCTTCGCCAATGCGAATAAAGATTCACGCTGGCCCATGGAAACCTCTATGAACACACACTTGACTTGACTTGGCCAAAAAAATCTCGGGGATGAATTTTACGTTTTATTAAAAAGTGTTTACGGTATTCTACAACACTCATGGTGTGCACACATTAGGATAGGTTAGATGCCTGCCTCCGTTGAGAGTCCCTATTAAGCACTTTACCGATTCAACTACTATCTTTTCCTCCTGCCGTGCTTGTCGCTGGCCCACATCACTCACCGCAGAGCAAGCCTGTTATTGATAAAGCTGCTGTAAAAACATAGGAAAAGCCAATGAGGAAGAAGCTGGGGTGAAGCGATCTTTATGTAGGCGGAGCAAAATACTTCATCGCTCCGTCTATAGCACACTGTGATTTGATGTTTACACTTTCAATACAGGAGGCAAACCAATGGGCCACTGGCTGCTTGCTATCCTTGCGTGATGGTACATGGCAAAAAACAAAAACAAACCAACAAAATACATTCTGTCAGCCCCTTAAGTGTGTCGGCCCACCGGGAAAATACCAATTACCAATCCAGCCCTGACTGTTATTGTATTTTAGATCAATTAAATGCAACTTTGGAGAACACAAGAGGCTTTTATTTTTTTTCTAAAACATTAAAAAATATATATTTTACTGACCCCAAACTTTTTTATGGTAGTGTAGGCCAGGTGCATGTGGACATATTTGCTGTTTGGGATTGACAACAGTAAAATGTGCAACTGTCAAACTGTACTGTTTATCCTCAGACTGACCTGTTGTAAGAGCAGCTTAAAAACAGACTGAATTAATGAATAAGCAAAATCAAGCACCTCTTCTATTCTTGCAAATGCAGGGAATAACCCTATAAAAAAATAATAAAATAAAAAAATAAAAATAAAATAAAATAAAATAATAATAATAATAACAATTAACCTAACCCATACCTAACATTTTACAATTTATTCACCTATTTATTTGGTTACACTTTATTTTAAGGTGTCCTTGTTACAGTGTAATTATACATATAAGTACTGAGTAATATTAATTACATGTACTTACTATATGGTTAGGGTAAGGATTTGGTTTGGCTTAGGGTTACTTGCATGTAATTATGCATAATTAATTGTTATTATAATAGTAAGTACATGTAACGTGTAACAAGGACATCTTAAAATAAAGATTTATTTATTTATTTATTTATTTATTTATTTATTTATTTATTTATTATTTATGTATTTATTTATTACAAATCAGGACGTCCTAAAATTAGGTTTTGGGAAATTTTGTCAGATTTAGCTAAATTCTGGGTTAAAAATTTCTACCCATATAGTATTCACATATAATGCATTGCCCACGCCACTTTCTAGTTATTGGTATCACTCCTCAAAAGCACATATAACATATCAG
Source organism: Cyprinus carpio (assembly GCF_018340385.1). Lineage (NCBI taxonomy): Eukaryota > Metazoa > Chordata > Actinopteri > Cypriniformes > Cyprinidae > Cyprinus > Cyprinus carpio. The sequence goes on along the minus strand of NC_056580.1, from coordinate 24,344,081 downwards.
TCAAGCATTTCTCCCACCACAAAAACGTGAACAGAGAGAGACCGAGAGCCTACATGGTGCATGTATTCAAGCTTTCTCCTCATTCTTGGCAGACGTTCAGCCGCTGTAAACAACAGACACTGATTTGACCTTTTCAGTCGGTGGAGACTGAACTCACGCTGTGTGAGAGCCATTCTGCAGCAAGGGTGGCAGACAAAAGCTGAACTCACAACAAGAAATCATTATTATGTAGGACAGGGGCTTTGGCTCACATTAACAGATGTGCACTTCTCTAAACTGGATGAGTATCAAGCACTTAAATGAAAGCCCATGGGATTCATGACACAAGGGGATTGATGAATCTTCCCGCTCTTTGTTGTTTTCTTTGCTCTGCAGGTTTTAAGAACCGTCCCAAGTCTCTCAAAGTCTTCGTAAACCCCATCAGCCACAAGAAAGAGGCATACCAGATCTACCTGGACGAAGTTGCCCCCTCTTCAAGCTCGCCGACATAGAAGCTGATGTTACCAGTAAGTCTCATGCATCCGTACTGTACAAGATAACAAATGGTTACATAAGTAGATTTTCCTCTCAGGTTCAGCTTGAAATCTTCACGTACAGGTGATTGCCGCCCCCTCAGGCCTCACTCGAGGTTAAAGTGCATTAGTGTCTGTGCTCAGGGTCTGTTCACTCATAGGATTCATCCCTCAGTGCTCAACAATTCCCTATATACTAACAAGCTGGTGCTTTACGCCATTAGGCATTGGCAGTGGATCATAGGAAATCAATATTTTAGTGCGAGGAATGTCAAGGCCCTATGTTAATGCATCATTTGAATACACACTTAAATGGGAAATTAATCATGTTTACCATTTTAATTGCCATTTCTTCATGCAATTTACTAAAAACAAACATTTAGAGGAAAAAAGAAATTCTTGAAATGAAATAAACTTATTTGAGAAGTAACACTGCATAAGATATCAATACTTGTTTTGTAGATTCATAGTATCTTGAATTTAAATGCATTTCATCTTACTGCACTGGCAGATTTATTTATTAATTTTTTTGAACATTTGTTTTTAACTCCTTCATACTTAAAAGAAGTGGATAAAAACTGCCAGTGCTGTAAGACAAAGTATACTTGTAATACTGATGCATGCTCTGAAAACATGCATTTAATATGCAGTGATGCTTTTCAATAAACTTATCTCATTCAAAAATATTTTTAGATATTTAAACTAAAAAATTAGACAAAAACATTGGTTAAAAATAGGATTAGTGTAGAATATTAAGAGTGGGCCATCAAGTAACCACCTATGAACCACTCAGAACACCCTGACAACCACATAGCATCTAGTCTCAGACGTCACGCCCACGGACCATTGGCTGAACGTCTGATGTATACTGCACACAAAATTGTTAACTCTGTTTATTGTAACTGTGTGCTCCTTTAAATGCTCAAGCTCTTCAAAGTCAGGTTGATTCTGAATGGCTGTCAATTTTCAGCTGGAAAAAACTATTGTGAAAGTGCTACCAGTGATATTGTTCCTCTGTGTTGTTAGGCCCTGTCCCAAATAGCACACTTCACATGCACTTGCGGTCTTGCCGACCTACAGACTCACTGTACAGGGCCTTATAGTTAGAGTTTTGGTGGGGACTTCCCTACTCTCATAGAATTAAAACTTTATAGTTATCTTTATCATCCTTGGTGTGAACAGCCCTTAATTTGCATGAATTTGTACAACCTTTTTGTCTGCTTACACCCCACTGATGGTTACATTTAGGGGTGGACCCTCATGCTTGCTTTGTTTTAAAAATGATATGTTTCTGTGCAAATAGACAAAATCACCACCTCGTAAAATAGTTATGTTTTCTCATCAGTTTATTTTACTTTTAAAGTTTTGTGTTGGCTTGCTCTTTTCAATTGGGTTGCTGTAGATGAAAGTACAGCTTGGTGCTTGCAACTCTGAAAAACATTACCAGGGAATTCTGGAACTGTCTACCAAGTGCATACATGTAAATGTGATGCTTGTAAAAATGCGCAAATGTTTTGTACGATCTGCTTGCACCGCACTAACAGTCAGGTTTAGGAGTGGACATTTGTGCTTTTTTTCTAAAAATAGTTTGCTCCCATATTAAATCACATTGTACAAATTCAGTCACCACCTCGTAAAATACATATGTGTTTTTTTATTCGTTTTTTATAAATTTGTGCTGGTTTGCTTTTTTAAATTTTGGTTGCTGTAGCTCAAACATCTAGCAAAAACATTCTCATGAAATGCATGAACTGATGCATAACAAATGCATTCAGATGTAATGCTAATGAATATGCACAAATTTTTGTACAACCAAGCTCTCTTTTTCTTTTATTCTTACATCTCTCAATATCTCTCTGCAGTGTGTTTGTGGTTGTGTATGTGTGTGTGTGCTCATAAGTAGCAGCTGTACAACACTACTGTGGATGGTTCTAAATGCATCTCACACTCATAATGACAGGAGAAGTGTATCCTCCGTCAGTAACCTGACCCAAGGGGAGGGACTGCACCCATCTGTTCTGACACAGTGTGGGACTCCCCCCTCTCCTCCCCTTTACCCACCTCCTCACATACACAGGACCCCATACTATATACGCATAGACATCCATGCACTACTACACACACACCCAAACGCACAAGGCGCCCCCTGCTTTTGGGAAGGGGACTCCACAATCTGTGCTCTAATGAATGTGAGTACCTGATTCCAAAAGCCATTTGAACAGTAATAGAATCCGTTTCCTGATAATGTGCTCCCGAGGGCAGAGTCTGAGAGCTCGAGGTGGAGCCATTAAACAACATTTTACCTAATAGAAATTAAATATCTCATTCTGCTGCTCAGAACGCAGAGCTTTGAGAATATATGTGATTGAATTAGCTCTATAGACTTTGTGAGAGATGAACAGGCAATATTAGCCAACTGTTGTGTTTGAGAGAAGCAATCACAGTGTATAATTCACAGCTATTTACTGATAACCAAAGCTTGTACATGGAAATCTCATTTTTGGCACTTTATGTGCTTAGACCAGGTTTAAATCTAAGTTTGATTTTTAACTAAAATGAATGATATTTCACAGCTCAGGCCAGAATGTGGCTCAGTTAGTGAGATGTGAAAAAGGCGCCTGGGTTGTGGTTTTGTTTGGTAAGGTCAGAGCCACATGATCCTTTAAGTTCACTTTGACTTGCAAGTGCTCCCCCTACAGGTAAGCTCTGAGAATTGAACTCGTACAGTAACTGAGTCTATGACTATGTCTGGAACAGCATAATTACGTACTACTCTTTCTGTAGTATATGTGAATGTATATACAGTATGCTCAGATCAATGTACAGTACATACAGCAAAGCATACTGCACAGAATACTGTGTCCCACAATGCAAAACCTTTTATTTCCATGTCACGAATGAACTGAAAATAATGTGGCATCATTTTTTAAGTATCTTTTGACTGGTGATATTTTTAAATAAAATTTGAGTAAAAAAAATGGAAATGAGTCATTTTTATTCATGACACATCGACACACTACTGTTCAGAGGTTTGGAGTCAGTAAGTTTTTTTTATCTATATCTATATCTATCTATCTATCTATCTATCTATCTATATATATATATATATATATATATATATATATATATATATATACATATCACATGATTTTCTGTCTCCATAATTGTGTACCGGTTTTATGGTCGTAAGCTGGTACCAGGGAGAGCCAGGCATGTCATACTGAACAGACTTGCACTTGCATTTCTGTTTGCATCGTGAGACATGTTCTTAAACAACAAAAAAACATCCATCTGCAAGTGTCACATCAGCCACGGTGAGCCCTTTTATGGGTGGTCACAGCTGGCACCAGCTCCATGGTGGAGGTGCCCCAGAAAATGCTAAGTGGGGCATGGGAGTGCGCAATGCCATCTGCGGCGTGCCACCCCTCTTCCCCCACATTCAGTGGCATTCTTCCTTGCCACATAGGCCAGGGGTTTCCTGCACATGACACCAAACCTGAATCGGCAGTTCTACTGGATCAAGTCTATATCCAACAAAATTTACTGACCACATTTAACCTTATTTTTCTGACCCATGACCCTTTGTTTACCTTGTTACATCACAGTACTGCAATAACTACAGAAGTGAATGGTGGGAAAAATTTTGACCTTGTTTTGTACAGCTTGGGCAGGCCGAATACAAGAGGGGTTGCCTCTTGTCGCCATAACTCATATTCTTGATTAAAAATGCAAACAGCAAGCAAGTATAAATTCTGCTTTACAGCCAGGACCATATGTTCGGCTTAAGCCATTTGCCAATGCCTGAAAAAGGGTACTAAAGGCAGTTTGGAGTGCTTGTTTTTTTTACCACAAAAAACAAAAACCAATTAACTCTTTATTTTTCACAGTCACTAGGAGAAAGGGCCACGCACTGTCCATTCTGAAAGACTGCAGCTTGGAAGACTATGATGGGTACGTATATTTATATATTATTGTAATGCAAATTATTTTTTCCTAAGAGATTAGGTTCCTACTGTATCTCAGGGTTTTTATAGTTAACTAAAGCCATAAAATATTTAAAAAATGTTAGCTTAATGAAAGGGAAACTTAAGGAAATGGAAACATTTCAGTGTTCTAAATAAGAAAGCAAGGAAGAAAAAGTGTCATTGAACAACATAAGCATGACAACTCTTATTTAAAAGGAGAACTATTCCTTTAAAGGCTGCTTTACGATGCGAGTGAACATGGCATGGATTCAAAGCCAGATGACAGAGTAATCCTGCGTCTCTCGAGGTGACATTTAGCCTTAATAAATAAAGTAGGTGTTTGAGAGAGAGAGAGAGAGAGAGAGAGAGAGAGAGAGAGAGAGAGAGAGAGAGAGAGAGAGAGAGAGAGAGAGAGAGAGAGAGAGAGAGAGAGAGAGAGAGGTGGATTTTTGCAAAATGAGTGATAATACATTGATTGGAGCAGCGTGCCGTGGGGCCCAGTGCGGAGCTCTCCGGTAGAGCAGGTCTCTCTGGTGCGGCTCGGCAGGTGGCTCCTTAATTACCTGTTCTGGAAGCAGTGATGAAGTACCGCCATCCAGCCGACCTCGGGTACAGGGCATCGCTCACACCACATAGTACGGTCTCTCTCCACGTGCTCCAGTACTTCTCACAATTAGCTCCTCTTAAATATCTCCGGCCCTGTCTTAACGCTCATCCGTTACTGCCACCCTACTGTTCCGCTGCATCCTCTGGGCTCGGTGGGAGAGGACGTGCTGGGTCTGGCACAGTAGTCTTTGATTAAAAACACAGCGTGCAGGTTCACGGCAGTGACAAAGGGACAAGGGCGAGCACGAGCGAAGAACACATTCACATTGAATGGTGATTAATCTGTGGTGTATGAAGGTGGTAAGAGGGCTTGGTGGCCAGGTTCTTGCGAATCTAGAAATAAAGAGATCAGACACTCTAAGAGGTCATAGTGGAACTTCAACAGAAAGATGAAGTTGAAGGAAGACATATAACCACAGGGTTGAGGATCACTGGGTCTGATAGGATTGTTTCAAAGAGATGGTGTTGGTATTATTGTGAGGCCTATATAGTGCTGGGTGGTATCACAATATTTATACTGATGATAGAGATGCGTGCAGGACTGCTTTATGTAATTTGTATGTGAGAGCGACAAAGAAACATGGAGCAATGACAAAATAGGATAAAATAAGGACATTTTATCCTGTTTAACCTTACTTTTACGGTTTGGGGTGTGTAAGATTATTATTATTTTTAAATTATTATTATATTTAATAGTAAATATTATTAGTATTTAAAATAACTGCTTTCTGTTTGTATGTGTTATAAATGTAATTTATTCCTGCAATACCGAAGATGAATTTTCATGCATCCAAATTTATTATTTTTTTTTGGCAATGCCATAAAAGTCATTACTCCAGTCTTCAATGTCACGTTTTCCTTCAGAAATCATTCAATTATGTTAATATGGTGCTCAATAAATATTTTATTATTATCAATGATGGAAAAAAAATTTCTGGATTGATAATTTTTTTTAAAATAGAATTGCAACTTAGAATTCTAAAATGTTTTCACTGTCCCTTTTGATAAATCTAATGCATTCTTACTGAAAAGTATTAATTTGCTTAAAAATAAATCTTATTTACCCCAAACTTTTGAATGGTATTGTGTAATTTAGATCAAATTCTGAAGAGGTTATATAACTGCTTTAAAAAAAGCAATATTTAATCACAGAATATTGAGGTTATGCCTATGCTGCAACCATTGCAACATTATTAAATTTACAGTAAAAAAAAAACTTAACTCAAAGTAATGCTACTGAAAAATGTAGATAAAGGTGAAATGTGTAAACATAACATACATTAAAAAAAAAAGTTTTTTTTTCTGCCATTGTGTGAAAAAACAGAAGCACCCACCTTAAATTCACCCAGTAGGTGAGCCAATTTTACTGTGTAGAGCTGCTCAAACACTTCAACCCACAGATGTCTTGTAGTTGTTTCTCATGTTAATTAAGCTGAAATGAGAGAAAGTATTTTAACATTAAGTTAGTAGCATTACTGCTTCAGTTACTCCTTTGGTTACTCCTCACTGGTATAACCTTGTGGCATCATACATTATATCTCTGCACTTATGTTAATAGATTTCATTACATCTAATAGATTTCTCTTACTCCTGTACAGCATCTCTAAGACTCAAGACTTAGCACTGAGGATAATGCCTGAGTTGAATTTCTACATCAGTCATGATCTGTCTGTGTATTCCAATTTCAGAAAGCTTTTTTTTTTTTTTTTTTTTCGAGGATTATAGAAATGATGCTCTGATGATTTTGTTGAAATTTAATTTTCTGTCAGCATGACAAATCACTGAGGATATCTAAGCTACTTAACCCGGCGGGGGAAAAAAAAAAAAAGGTCATTCTTTCTGTTGTTTGCTAAACAGGATAATCTTCATGCAGGGAATTTGTGTCAGTACTATTGCTACAACCACATGGGGTACATTTCAGTCGCACAAGTGCTATGCAAAGTGGTCTTCACAGGGGTATAGTTCACTCAAAAAATATGTGTTTTAATGTATTTCATAAATTTTTTCATATTATATATTATAACACATTTTAGACTTAAGGCTTTATCAAGGTGATACTAGTCCTGATTTTACATTAAATAGCTGACAGTTTTGCAAGAACAATCCATAGGGTGGTTTATTTAAAAGAAACGTTAAAACACACTACATCTCAGCAAAAGAAAATAAAATTGAATAATTCCTCACATCCCATTTTTTGCCTGTTGAGGAAGTGTGTTGCATTCCTTTGAACTCTATTAATTAACCTCTGAAGAATTCTACAAAGGTAATACTAATCACATTTTTTATTAATAGATCCATCACTCATTAATTACTTCAGCAACTGATGCTTCCTCCAGTTTAAATGGAACGGTGCTATTTCAGTTACGTCTCAAATGAAGACACGCGGTGTGCCACACACAATAGACGTTAAAGTGATGGCACATCAGCGATGGATGCAATTATTCCCCTCACACATTTATTATAATTATCAGCACCCTGAATGGAAAGATGATATTTGTGCAATTTTTAATGCCATCACATTGACTGCTGATAGATGGGAAGTGAGATAAGTGCCACAATATTAGATTGACATGCAGAGTTGGGGAACGTTACTTTTATGGAAGCAGTATGTTATGTTACTTTTTCATTAGTTTTTCTCACCATGATCTCACCAATACTACCTTTCCTTCAATGTGGCAGCACTATGCTTGCTTTCAGGCATTTTTCAATGGAAAATGCTATTTTTCCTCATGTTTTGCCTGCCAAAACTAAACTATAATAGGTTCTCAGAATAAAAAGGTACAGAACTGAACACTTTCAAAAGGTACTAATATGCACTATTCAGTGGTAAATAAGGTACGAAGATGTACCTTTTAGCTTTTGTACCTTAGGGTACTGTTGCATTGATGTTTAGTAATCATGGGCTGAAGGAAAACGATTGCATTCTGTATATGTCTGATCACAATGACAATCTGTAAAACTATGATACGCTCATGCCCACTCATACTACAACAACTCGTAATGCTTTTACACCATATTTATTCCCTTACTTTTCCTAACATGGAAAAAAGAGAGATGTTTTTACAAACCCGATTCCAAAAAAGTTGGGACACTGTACAAATGTGAATAAAAACAGAATGCAATGATGTGGAAGTTTCAAATTTCAATATTTTATTCAGAATATAAAATAGATTACATATCAAATGTTTAAAGTGAGAAAATGTATAATTATAAGGGAAAAATAAGTTGATTTTAAATTTCATGGCATCAACACATCTCAAAAAAGTTGGGACAAAGCCATGTTTACCACTGTGTGGCATCCCCTCTTCTTTTTATAACAGTCTGCAAATGTCCTCTTTAGTCCGGATGACATGGCGTCCCAGTTTTCCAAAAATAACTTCAAATCTAGATTCGTCTGACCACAGAACAGTTTTCCACTTTGCCACAGTCCATTTTAAATGAGCCTTGGCCCAGAGATAACGCCTGCGCTTCTGGATCATGTTTAGATATGGCTTCTTTTTTGACCTATAGAGTTTTAGCTGGCAACGGCGAATGGCACGGTGGATTGTGTTCACCGACAATGTTTCCTGGAAGTATTCCTGAGCCCATGTTGTGATTCCCATTACTGTAGCATTCCTGTATGTGATGCAGTGCAGTCTAAGGGCCCAAAAATCACGGGCATCCAGTATGGTTTTCTGGCCTGGACCCTTACGCACAGAGATTGTTCCAGATTCTCTGAATCTTTGGATGATATTATGCATTGTAGATGATGATAAAAATCAAACTCTTTGCAATTTTTCTCTGAGAAACTCCTTTCTGATATTGCGCCACTATTTTTCGACGCAGCATTGGAGGAATTGGTGATCCTCTGCCCATCTTGACTTCTGAGAGACACTGCCACTCTGAGAGGCTCTTTTTATACCCAATCATGTTGCCAATTGACCTAATAAGTTGCAAATTGGTCCTCCAGCTGTTCCTTATATGTACATTTAACTTTTCCGGCCTCTTATTGCTACCTGTCCCAACTTTTTTTGGAATGTGTAGCTCTCATGAAATCCAAAATGAGCCAATATTTGGCATAACATTTCAAAATATCTCACTTTCAACATTTGATATGTTTATCTATATTCTATTGTAAATAAAATATAATTTTATGAGATTTGTAAATTATTCCATTCCTTTTTTACTCACAATTTGTAGTGTCTCAACTTTTTTTGGAATCGGGTTTGTAGTTGTATTAATCAGTAAATAAGTTAAATAAAATTAGAAATGTGCATTAAGTAACTTGGATATTATGGTGCAAATTAGCTTTGCTATTTGAAGAAAAAACTCCATAATGTGCATTACTTGTATCTAGGGAAGTAAATAAATAAATAAATATTTTAATCATGCATTTGATCAGATTGAATCATGCCCTCTGACCTTTAAGTAAATAGTGTAAAGCATTACATAAGAGTTTTTACTTCTGAGAAACAAAATTTCCACTTTTAAGAGTTTTTTTTTTTTTTTTAAATCAAAAATGCAATCTAAACATTTTCAAAGTAACAAAGAACTAGTTTTAAGTTGACAAGCATCTTAAAATGTAACACTCATAGTGTGAGACAAAACAAAACGACTAAAAAAAAAGCATCTGTACATTGTCAAACCATTTAAAGAAATAACTCCGTGTGAAGTCTTCCTTGGACAAATAAGCAAACTCCAAAAAACGATTTACTGTAAACTAGTGATGAACTTACATTTACTGATAATGAAACAAAACTTTGTTGACGTATAAAGCCTTTTTTATTATTGTAATTCTTATTTTTTATGCATCTCACACAATAATGTCTTTGAATTATATTAATTTGTGGGCTTGTCTTAAATATTGATATGCAACTAATTTTAATCTAATTAATCAGCATATCGTGTAATTGATCTGATTAACATTATTAATCAGTTGACTGTCCTACATGCAACAAGTTAACTTCAGCACTGAAGCTTGGTTAATGTGGAAAGTGGCTTGTTCATCTCGACCCCATCCGTCATTCCCATAAAGCTCTGCATTGTCTCTGCATGCCGTGTGTTTGGTAAGACTTCTCGGTTGAAGCTTTAACTGCTACAGATAAAGATAAGGCACGGTCTCTGACAAATGTGGAAAGCATAAAAGGACTTAACACAGCTAGTCCCGTCTACTCCTCCATAAAATAACCCAAAGGTGAATAGGTGAGCTTTGATGTATCGCTTAATATTTGCTATCCTGATTTGGTAAATTCGAAGCATCCTGCGAGGCTTAACATATATGGTGGATCAAAATATTGCAATCAGATTTATCCCAAACACCTGCGATTGCAAGGTCACAGAACTCATTTTGTGAGTGGCATAACTACTTGCTTATTAGAGCTGGCCGTGTCTGCTAAACAAATCTATTTGTGAGATTGTGCAGTATTGCTAAAGGGCATTTCTGAATTAAATGTAATCAGCTTTACTAGGCTGTGTTCATTTATTAGTAATGTGCTTAAAGCAGATTAGTGGGCTCAGCCGTTTTTAATGATTTATTTTGCTGCTGAGATCTGACAGATTTTCTGCTATTCTTGAAAAAAAAGGATATTTTCCAATTAGAATACATGGTGCCTCTCAGCACTTCCATGGTTTAATCTATTGTGCAATACGACATAATGGGAATTATGGTTTTCATTAATTGAAATGGATTCCTCTAATGAAGACTTGCTAGGAATTTTTTAATCATATTTAAGGAATAACTGTGCCATTTTTGCAATGTGTTCTGTATGTTCAATCAAATATACATCCATATGGACTTATCCACATATGAGTGAACAACAGCCTAATTGTTACATGTGTGTTAGCCAGCCCTTGGCCATGAGTTTGGGTCACGTGACTCACCGCCCATCCGTTTGCTTTCTCTCTAGTGTGGTATGTGTTGGGGGAGATGGCTCTGTAGCCGAGGTGACCCACGGGTTGCTTCTCCGGGCCCAGATGGACGCTGGGAGGGACACAGATTCCATCTTCACGCCTGTCCAAGCAGCACTTCCTCTCGGCATAATACCAGCAGGTTAGGATCAGGGGTGGTGTATCTGTTTCTCCTGCAGCTGTCCCCAGTACAGCCCAAAATGTCCAGCTCCTCTCACGAGAGTGCATGTGAATCAGCGCTCGGTCCTCGCTGAGTCAACATGAATTCAAAATTGACCCAGTTTGCTTTTATTACACGTCTCTGGTCTAACTGTGCATAATACATCATACAGGTTATATATACACGTTAAATTTTTGTCTTTGTGAAGTTATCAACATACCTCCAGCTTTTTCTGGATGATGTCACAAAAACCAAATCTTTAACCCGTCACCCTTTATTCTAGTACGTAACACCCACTTTTCAAAATACAAATTCCCAATATTTATTCTTGTTAAATATCATGTTTCAGAAGTAAATACTGTACTTCCATAATCTGTAAGTATTTTTTTTTTAATAAATGAAAATAAGTTGAATATTAAAAATAATAAATGTTAATCATAATCATAATATAAATTGTATATCGTTTCTGGGCTTATTGTATGTATATTTTCAGAATTATGTTAATTGTGTGTTATTATATTATATTATTAATTTGAAACCAATTTTACTTGAATAATCTGTTAAATATTTTTAGTGAAAAAGTTGAATAAAAAAAATAAAAAATACTTTTGCCAAATAAGTAAATGCATGTAAAAAATAAAATAATGTAATTACTGAATGTAAAAAAAAAACGTTAATGTACAACATAATACAAATAATAACACTATATTATAAGATCAAAACCAATTTTACTTGTATAATGTTTAATTGTAATTTTTTTTATTTTTATCTATATTTTTATTATTTAACTTTAAATAAATAATATGAACACTAGCATAAATCATCATCAAAGCAGACATGGACAAAAAGCCACACAACAATTTTAAGGTACTTAAACACCTTCATGAGATATTTAAATGAAGAAACTGAAATAAAACCTATAATTGATAATCACAGCATGTCAAAATATGACTAGAAGTAAAATATGATAATGTATAGCAACAGCCTTGTGGCTAAACCCTGCGACTTTATGCTTCATTCCAGCACTAAAACAATCAGAGGCATGCTGCCAATTAAAAATCGAACCCTGTAGTAATTTCGGTCTCTAGTTTCTGCGCTGTCAGAATGATTTAGTTTGATTGTGTTCTGAAACTCCTCTAGCGAAAACAAACAGGCAGCTCATAACAGCAGCAAGTGAGTGTATCATTATCAAATTGATTTAATCACAGTCAGGCCTTTGAATGGCCCACTCACACACTGAGTTAATTGCCTTCAAGAGTGTCTGAAATTGAGCATCCTCCATTTGACTCTCCTTTGCAGTCTTTGAAACGGCTCCACTGGCCTTGGTTCAGCAGCCCAAAGCCCTGCACATTTTCCACACTCACACAGAACTGACTAACATCAGAAATTTTATCTCTTTTTGCGGGAATATGGTGCAAAGCAACCCCAAAAAGCTGGCAAACTGGGGTGGGAAGAGGAGGGGAGAGCAGAGTAGATGGGTACGATAGCGGCCCCTAGTTCTTTGGCCAAGAGATTGACCTTCACTTGTCATTTCAGGCACAGCAAAATGGAGTGCTGTTGTTAGGAACAGTGGAAGCCCTCCAACTCCGCACCCGCTGCAAACTGACCGTACCAGGGTCACGCTTTCTCTTCATTAGTGCCGAATCCAACGGGAGTATTTGTAAACAGTTTCCTGTCACATATGCAAATGGGGAAAAAAAAATGACCCACTGCCTCTGCCGTTTTCCTGTGTAGGTTTGGATGTGTCATTCTGTGTGACATCAGACACAGGTCAATCCTTAGCGATGGAGGAAATGGAGTCAAATCACTCTGTTACAGCTTTGCAAAAACACCCATGTAAACTCTTAAAAATAAAGGTTTCCAAAAGGGAGCTTTTACAGTAAAGCCATAGAAGAACAATGGAACTTTTCAGTGAACAGATCCTAAAATAATCATTATTTTCTTGGTGTAATCAACATTTTAAAAATAAAATGGGTGTTTTTGCAGTAATGGCCATTTTGGGTTCCTCAAATAACCTTTTGTGAAGCGTTCTCAAAAGAACCACTTTTTGTTAGTGTGAAGAACATTTCATTATCTAAAGAACGTTTTTTCCACTATAAAGAATCTTTAAGATCCTTTTGTCCAATGAAAAGATTCCATGGATGTTAAAGGTTCTACATGGAACCATTGATACAGATGAAGAACCTTTATTTTTAAGAATGTAACAAACCTTTTGTGCAATGGAAAGGTTCAGTGGAGGTTAAAGTTTCTTCATGGAACCATTGATGCCAATAAAGAATCTGAATCAACTATAGTGATTTACCACAAGTAATTACCATGTGCACATCAATAAAATATACATGAAATGCCCTCATATAGCAGCCAAGTTGATGTCTAATTATCTTAGCTGAAAAGCAGACTAGCCTCTTTAACGCTTTAATTTGTCATTTTTATGCTCCTTTCTGTCAGTATTCATAACACAGTCAAGTTGAACAAACATTCAAGATTTTCTTTTTCGAAAGATTAAACTAATTACAAAGAGCGTTTCAAAGACCTTATTTACACAATGCAGGATAAACATACAAAACTGCAGCACCCTGCCCAATTAAAGGCTTTCTCACCGCACCATAGTATATACTCCTCAGTATGTATAGCATATAAATTGCAGGCTTCTAATTAATTTGCCTGCTTTTAAGGGTTTCAGGGGGACTGTTAATTTCTTTGATATTCCAGGCAAAGAACCAAAATGTTGGTGCAGTTTCCACGAGACTCTCAGACATGCTTGACTAGCGAGTCATTGCATCACATTCATCTGCCTGGATGAGGGAGACATTAACTGCCTTATGAATATTCATGCTGTCTGCTTAATTAAGTTAATTGTTCTACAGAAGTGCTCGCACTTCCAAGGACAATTTTTTTCTCTCTCTCTCTCTCTTTCTCCCCCACATCTCCCTCTTTCAAAGCCCCCTTCCTTCCTATCCCCCCCCACCCACACACTCTAATATCTGGGCGCTACTACCATTCGTCACCGGGTTCTGGAATGGAGATGGGTAATATATGGAACTCCCGATGATGTTGGCACAGGCTGTTGCTCTGAGCCTTGCAGGAGAGGCAGATGCACGCTTGAAATATAGTCTTACCACACGGCAGCAGCGCTGCAGACATCACCCAACAACAAAACAATCAATGTCCAACACCAAAAAACAACCAACATGGAATGACAACACTTTGGCGAACCTCAAGTGGGTTTTACGAGATCTGTTAGAAATGGTAATTTTAGCATTCAGATAATGAGTTTTTTAATATCACACTCACTGAGACTGTTAAGTAACCGCATTCATTATATTTATTTTAATTGGCGGTAGACCAAGTACTCCTTATATTACAGTTTCCCTGTCCCTGCAGGACTCACTTTGCTAAAGCCACAGCTTGTGTTTATGATAGGGAGTGATATCAGCTCTCTTCCAAAACCTATAGCGAGCTGCCTACATAAGCAGTATTTTAAGGATATGCATGCTTCTGTTTTGTAGGCTCTGTCAAAAGGAAAGAAATTGTATTTTCATTAAGCCAAATTCTGATTCCAAATTCTAGTGTCTTTTCTGTCAAAGAATCAAATAACCGTCTGTCCATCAAAAAAAAAAAAAAAAAAGATGGAAGATGCTAAATATACTTTATTCAACACACTGTAAAAAATGATGTGATCAATGTTATGGTAACATGTTTTTCCATTACTTTAACTCATCAAAATAATTTAGCCAATCTAATTTTCATTCTTACAGACACTGTAATAAAATGGACACTTTTTTAAAGGCAGCATAAGGGAAATAAAAATGTGATTAATTGTCAGAAAAATATCACATGATACTAAAATAGCATTTGAATGGAATTAACTGAAAGGCCTACTGTGTCCATTATATCAATTACCACTGAACTTTAAAAAAAAAAAAAAATAGGTGAGTGAACACAAAAACACCAATTTATTAATTAAATAATTAATTCTGCAGAAAGCTCAGAGATATTCATTTTCTGAGTGTTTTATTGAGTTTACCAACAAGTCTTCATAATACAGCATAATGCCTTCTGTAAAAAATAAAAAAATAAGAATAATAAAAAAAAAAAAAAAACTGAGTCACGACTCATGATACAATGCCATGTCTGACTCATACAGGATGTACTCATCTGATTAATCTGATGAGTACACAAGTAAACAAAATGACTAGTAGCTAGCAGACAGTACAGCAGCTCACTAGGTTTTGGAACTCAGTCCATCAGACGCTGTTACCTTTACTGAGCCGAGGCTCAGAGCCTGGCTTTTGTGTTGAAATCATCACAACATATGGAAACTCCCAGAGAGGCCAGGAAGCATCATGGATGTGTTTGTGAGGGAGGGCTACATTACCAGTGACCTGGTAGGTGGGAAGAGGCACATATACTTGCAGCCAAATTCAGTTGGAGTGTGAGTGTGTGTCCAGCACTGTAGGCCTGGCCGTCTCTATCGTCAGAAAGGGAGGGAACGGTTTCATCCAACACCTCCGTCCTGTTCTCATTTACAGACATTTGCTTTACTACCCAGTTGATCTGAGCAAACACACTGGCCAGATAACTGCATGAAAGGAAATGCCTACTCACCTAACAAGGACAAGCCTCTTTTTGCTGCTTGTCTCTGGTAGTAATCAGTACAAATACACACACCTGTTCTCCCTTCGCAAGCTGCCAGCAAGGTAAACCACCTTAATTGGCACAAGGTGATATTAACTTAAATTAATGCCCTTTAACAAAGTCCTCATCCTGTGATGATTAACTTTACCTAACTCATTAGATGGGCAAAACTGCTGCTGTTTTTAAATCAGTGCTGCAGCCCAACTCGCATACTAGTCTAAACAGTGGGCCAGACAAGATTTAGAGTGTCCCAGATCACAGGATATTTCCTAATGGATGAATCTAAGATATTTATTTCTTATTTAGCTCATAATTCACCTGAAGAACAAAGAAATGAATGAATGAATGTTAAAAACTATATGCCACAGTATTTAGATGGTCTCATTGAATCAGCATCAGCATGTGTCTAATGAGAAAAATCTTTATCTCAAAATCACTTGTCCAGAGAACAGAATTTATTTCGAATATATTGAAATGCACTATATTCCAAACTTTATCAAGCCATATGATAACACTGTGAGAAACAGATACAAATTTTATCTCAAAAAGTTTCTTATCACATGCCTTTAGAAGACTTGAAATATAGTGCAATTTATGTTGCATGTTTAGAAACAATGTTGTGAAATTGATAAATTAAGCTTTATTTAATTTATCATTATTTTCATGACTATATATATATATATATATATATATATATATATATATATATATATATATATATATATATATATATATATATATATATATATACACAACTATCATGTTCATAGACCAAATGGAAAAACCTTTAAAAAAAATTATAAAATTTTTAGGATCATTAAGATAATAGGATCATAGCCTCACTACACACTCATAAGTTTGTACTTTCCTGAATTGCATGGTTTTAGTGCATATTATAAGTAGTAATTTCATATAAATACTATATCAACTGAAATTCATGTTGTAATATTGTTATGCTCTGAAAAGAAAACATGCTAAACAAAGAAAAATGTGTAATTAGTGTATATAAAGGGCATAGATTATTGAGGACTTTAAGTGAGCTGTGATTGGTCGAATAGAAATTGAATGGACAGGTTCCCACTGTCCTCTGTGGCAGGTGCTGGAGAACATTGATATGCAGGGGAGAGAGTCTACTACAATAAAGCAAAGCTAGATTTTTTTCACGTTTCTGTAGCCATTCTTAATGGAATCTCATCACTCACTGAGAGTAAACAGTGTCTGTGCAGGGATACACACTATAGCAAACATCATGGGACCATATGCCACAGCATTCAGATGGTCTCATAGCATCAGCATCAGTGTGTGTCTAACGAGAAAAAGCTTTATCACAAAATCACCTGTGCGGAGAACAGAATTTATCCAAATAGAAAGGCTGCTTGTTTATGAAATGCATAAGTCCACTTAAAGGAACAGTTCACCCAAAAAGCAAACCTAAAAATCTGTAAGCTGTGTGCGTGGAACAAGAGAAATACTGATGAATCTTAATGCAACTTTCTTACCACTTTCTTACCACAACTCGAGCTCAAAAATAAGACTCATCTGTAGACGCACTATATTCACAATATACTGTAGATGCACTATATTCCAAATCTTCTATAGCCATACAACAACTTTATGTGACAAACAGACCAACATTGTCATTGTTCCAAGACATGGAGTATAAAGCATTTTATGTCACACTGTAGGATCATTAAGGCAATATTAAGTCTATAAGTCATTCACGTGTGTTTTGGGGCCTGATCCTAGTAAACTATTAAAGAGTGTTTTTTTTTTTTTTTTTTTATCCCTCTATAGGTTCTACCAATGTGGTGGCCTGCTCTGTGCATGGAATAAGACGGGGAATGACTGCAGCCTTGCACATCATCATGGGTATGTTTTTTTTTTGTTGTTTTTTTTAAGCTTCTAGCCATTCTCTAGCCTGCCTGTACGCTAACAGTAAGGCCTTGAGGAACCACGGCACTTAATGGAGCACAAATATAGATGATAATAATAATAATATGTAAATGGTATTCGTATTTACTTTTCAGCTCCACTGAGTTATGTGTGCAGGGGCAATGGTTTCATTTTCACACACTGGAAGTCTGTATCTCCCTCTTTTTGGTGCATCCCAATGGCAGCGCATGCGGTGGATCTCTGTAATCTGTTGTTTAATTAGAGTGCACAGGCTGTTGTTATGGGGGCCGAAAGAAGACAAACCCCCCACACAGACTCTGCCTCTCCAGCTTCAGAGATCATGGTTAACAGGTCCCATGGAACGAGAGACGGTCCCGGGAGAGGTGGAGATACGTCTGTCGTCAATCACCCGTACGGTCCCGCCACAAACACGGAGTTTCTTTGACGTGGCTGTGGGCCGTGGTTGGAAGTGTTACTTCTAGTTGGCAGTGTTCGCTTTGGCTTTAGTACTGCATGTTCCTGTCTGTCTGTCTTTCTGCGAGGCGTTTTTGAAGTTAGCACCAATATGTCTGGGCCATTGTGTCGACTGTGCAGGCTCTCCTGGGCTTAGCTTAACAGACAAGCGGATTTGGCTTGTGTCAGGGGATTACATGCGCAAGCTAAGCTTGTATCCTCCAAAAAAAGAAAAAAGAACAAGTACTGGCAAAAATTTTGCTTTACAGCTGAATTACGATTGGGATGAACTGAACACATTTAGAACCACACAATAAAATTACAGAATCAGTTGTGTGCACAAGTTAATGAGGTTCATTGTTGTCACTGTATCATGTGGATTACTGAGAAATTATTATCTGGTGATATTTTGTTTGCCAATCATAGGCTTCATATGAAGTTCATTGTTGCGTTAAAGGAATAGTTAAAAAAAATCCTACAATGAAAATCCTGTCATTATTTACTCAGCCTCATGTTATTCCAGAATGCTAATTTTATTTGCTTCTGAAGAAGACAAAAGGAGAATTCTAGGGATCTTCATACAGTTATTTTCCATACAATGACAGCGAGGCTTTAAATGTACAAAAACAACATATAAGCAACACAAAAAATGAAAACCCTGTCAATTACTCACTCCCATGTCATTCCAGAATGCTGTGTATTATATATATATATATATATATATATATATATATATATATATATGTGTGTGTGTGTGTGTGTGTGTGTGTGTGTGTGTGTGTGTGTGTGTGTGTGTGTGTGTGTTCACCTACTTCTGTCACCCTGAATCACAAAACCAGCCTTAAGTCGCTGGGATATATTTTTAGCAATAGCCAAAAAAACATTGTATGGGTCATGAAGATATTTTGTAAATTTCCTACCATAAATATATCAAAACTTACATTTTGATTAGTAATATGCATTGCTAAGAATTCATTTGGACAACTTCAAAGGCGATTTTCTCAGTATTTTGATTTTTTTGCACCCTCAGATTTCAGATATTCAAATAGTTGTATCTAGGCCAAATATTGTCAGATCCAAATAAACCATACATCAATTAAAAGGTTATTTATTTAGCTTTCAGATGATTTATAAATCTAAATTTTGGAAAAAAAAAATGACACTTAAGATTGGTTTTGTGGACCAGGGTCACATATATATCTGTAGAACACAAAGGGTCTTCTGGAGAAGTCCAGGAAAGAAAAAATAAAAAATAAATCAGTGTAAAAAGCACCTTAAAAGTTTCACAGAAAAAAAAAAAAAATGCAGGTCATACAGGGTGAATGTTCATTCTTCAGTGAACCCTTTAAAGGTGCAAAACTGGATTGTGTGACAAAATCGAATGACAAACCCTCAGAACTGGTGGTGCCTAAAACTCTGCGGCCTAGTTTTATTCTCTCTTGGCAACAGACTCGGATGATTAACTGCAATCTGACCTCCACGTGTGCAAGAATGCGTCTGATCATTAAGTCCAAAGAATTGAGCCAAATGGTATTGTAACTCAGATTTTGACTAAAGGGAGGTGTGAGTTTTAAGAACGAGTGCTGAATTTCTTTTGTTCAATGAGATTGGCACCTTCTCTGTGCACCACGGTACGCTCGCCATCTCAGCAGGAACGCTGAGAAACATCCTGGTACCGTCGTGATTAATTGCTCCATCAAAACGTTGTGGCTCTCGGTATGAACCGCTGAGCTAGATGTAGGCACTCACTCAACAAAAGACAGCTTTTCCTCAGAAGACATTCCGACATGCAGGAATTAGGCATCTTATGTTAAGTGAACTGATTAAAAACACGTTTTACCCTTTCTTTACTAAACAAAATGTCTGGCCTTTGTTGCTGCGAGGTAAAAGAGAAACATCAACGGCACATAAGACACCTGACACGAATGAGAGCGTAATGCCCATTTAGGAGGGCCAATATAGGGCTTGTTCATTTCTAATTAAGCAATATTTACGCATGTGAATAAGGCCAACTGGCGGGATTTGGAAGGATCCAATGAATAATTCATGAGCAGCGAGAGCGTATGATGGGGAGACAGAAGGAGGTCAGGAATGTGCCGGGCTACGGGGACTGGACTCAACCAATGGGCCACCAAATCCAGTCATTCCTGTTCACTCCGACATATCCAATGAATTAACTCAAGAGATGTCACACTGACACTTGATAGATGACTCTATTGTTTCTAATGGACTAGAATTAAATTTGCTGATTATAGGATGGACATTTACATCTACTTAAATATGTACAAATGCATGAATATACTTATTTTATTTTTTTTGTGATCAAATTTTATTTTTATATTAACGAAATAACATCCATTCAAACAATAAAACAAATAGGGAAAGGGGAGCAACAGACATATTATCAATAATTTACAATCTAAAATGCATATACTTACTGGTTGGACACTAGGGCTGGACACTTTTTTTGAAAGAAATAATACTTTTAGAATGATTTCTGAAGGATCATGTGACACTGAAGACTGGAGTAATGGATGCTAAAAATTCAGGTTTGCCTCACAGGAAAAAAATTACTTTTTAAAATATATTTAAAATAAAAAACAGTTATTTTAAATTCTAATATTATTTTACAATATTACTGTTTTTACTGTATTTTTGATGCAGCATTGGTGAGCAGAAAATACAAAAATCTTACCATGTTTATGTTTGCATTGGTTATTTTAATGCTCTCAGTGGCTCTGTTTCAAAGCCTCACTGTCTAATACCTACATACAATAGGTAACTACCTTTTAAGGCAGCATCTTAAATGATGCTTCATAAGTGACCCATTTCATTTATAAGTAAAGTAGCGATCCTCTCCTGAAGTGCATGGGATACTCAACTGACAGTATCAATGGAGCACATATTAGGGGTAAACTGTCAAATATTGGGTAGAATGGTCAATTTGATTGAACCGTTTTATTTTTTATAATTTTTGGTAATCTCAATCTCATCACAATGCTTTATGGGATCACCTTATTTACAAAGAATACATGCCATACTGCTTTCGAATTTGGTCATTTGTAATAGAGCTATAATCTTCATTTGTAAAGGGTTCTTACTGCCTCTTGTGTTTAACCATCCTGTGGCTCTAGTGTCCTTTGTTCTAGTGGTTTGTTACTGACTGCATTACGTTGCTTGTTCTAGGTCATCATCAGCCCGTGGACGTGTGCAGCTTTAGCTCAATGGGTCGTCTGCTGAGGTTCGGCTTCTCTGCCATGTTTGGTTTCGGTGGGCGGACGCTCGCACTGGCAGAGAGACACCGCTGGATGCCACCCAGCCAGCGCCGCGAGTTCGCTCTCATTAAAACACTGGCAAACCTCAAGTAAGCGCTCTTTCTTTCTCAGTTGTGTTGTCAGCTGTAGCTGTCTCTCATCTGGTGGGCTACCAGGGGACTGGCTGGTGCTCCATCAAATCTGGGATTGGTGTCAGAGCAGCCTGGCACAGCACACATGGGCACCATCTCTTAGAAATCACCCTCTTCTTATCATAAAACTACATTTAACTCGTTTGTTCTGTCTCCTTGTGTCCCTCCCCAATTGACCAATGGTGCCTGTGAACCTGAAGACTGCGAACTGTCCTTTATAACCAGCCATGGAGCCGAGGATCAGATAAAGTATGTTAAAGCCCATTTTTAAGGTTTTCTCGCCCCTCATCCCCATCCAAATTTCAGCGTAATTATTTGAATGTTATTTTAAATAAACCACCCCCTGCTTAATTGGCCATTGGAAAGTAATCAAAATGCTGGAGATGCTGAAGGTCACCCAGCTAATGCTAATAAGGAAGGATGCCCCACACTGTGAGGAGCCCATGCAACTCCATTATTACTCAAATGCAGATAATGGTTGTGCACTAAAAACATCTCTTTTTTTTTTACATTTCTTTTACATAGAGCTGAGCGAAGCAGGGATGGAGAAGACATTTGTGAGTACAGCTAAATTAGGAGATACTCTGAAGATATTGCACCATTAGATATCTGCTTCATTGGGCAGCAAATGCTCTCAGCCAAAAGTGCTTCCTTTGAGAAACAAAGGGGTGTGTTCCTCAAGGGGGTGTTTACCAGCCGGAATTCTCCAGTGGACTACATACAAATTTTAGGATAGGTTTATTTTATTTTTATTTTTTTTGAAGACTGGAGATTTATACACAATACAAATCTGAAAATGATTCAGTAAAAGAGCTTGTTATCACAAATGACTGTGATTGGTCCATCTCTATCAGCGTTGAGAATAGTAACATGTACATGTAAATAATACTCTTACATGGCAGTTCAGAAGTGATCTGGATGATAATGCCTTGCAAATCATATATCATATCATTTCATATCATATATCATAATATGTTTTCACATTAAGACATTCAAGTGCACGAGTTTTGTATACAATACATTCTGTGATAGGTGAGCATGGATCCTGGCAGACCAGACAAGGTCTGTACCTGAATATCAGCATCATGGCTATTCCCTGCCTGTGCTCCACGGCCCCCAGGGGCCTGGCTCCAAACACCAGGTCAGTGTTCATGACAACATCGTTTCTAGGTGCTTTATATTTACTACTGTTAATGAGTTTAGGGTCAGTAAAATGTTTTTGGAAGACGTTTCTTATGCTCACCAAGGCTGCATTTATTTGATAAAAAAATACACCAAAAACAGTAATATTGTAAAAAAAAATCTTTTCATTTTTGAATATATTTTAATGTCATTTATTCATGTAATAGAAAAGCTGAAAAGCAGCCATTACTCCAGTGTCACATGATCCTTCGGAAATCATCTAATATTCTGATTTGCTGTTAAAAAACATTCCTTAAAATTATCAGTGTTGAAAACTGTTGTTAAAAATTCAAATAAAGTAAAAAAAAAAAGACAGACATTTCTGTATTTGGAATAACATAGATGGATCATGCACCATAAAACCAGTAATAGGATAATTTTATATTTTGTGTTGACTAGAACAAGCTGTATCTGGCACCTACACAATTTAATCTACATCTACTTATATGCCTCTGAATGAAATGCCATGACCTGCACATGTGTTGCATCAATAAGTTAAAATATCCCTGTAAAAAAGGAAAACAAGTTGTGATGTAATCACTTATTTTTTAATATGGCATATTTGCATGCACAAACTCAAGCTGTTAAGAGTCCATCTCACCTGTTTTTTTTAAATATTCCTTATTTGCAAAATAATCTGATTTACACGTTCATTTGCCATTATAAAATCATTGGGAAACTCAACACAAGTGATGTAGAGCTATATCAGTGCATCTGTTCTACTGAATCTACACTACAAGCCACCATCGCAACTCGACAAAACAAGATCTGTCCCACTATGTTCAGTAAAATTGTCTACATTGCAAGTGCCCGAAAGCTTTTTTAAATGTTAATAGAGTAGGAAAGATGTAGTTTTGATTGTAGTTTTTTCAATGTTGATTCTGTGTTTAAAGCAGTGTTTATGTATTTATGTTCCAATGATTGGGCAAATCTATCACCAGTTCTTGTTCTGGAACCTCATAGTGTACAAAATAAGCACTGCCCTCAATCCTTTAGACTGTACGCCTTAAAAGCAAGTAAGATGGGCTGAGTGGATAATGTCAGTGTAGACTGTAAAACCTTGAGATCAGGTCAGTGTGTCAGCAACACGCAAGGCTAACTGAGTTTCCTGACTGTTTTCTTGCCTGTGTAGTGGGCGTTCGGTGCGTGAAGCAAGCTAGAGTAGGCCAACATAATCCTGAAGATTGGAATCAGTGGTTGGATCAGACTCTTAAGGTCAAAGCCACCAAACTGGTCTAATCAGCACATAATTACTCTGATTAAAGGGAGTGGCCGGGGAGACTTAAGGACCGAGCATCTGTCCATGGGCCTATGAGTGCTCAACAAACCCCTCTCCTTCCTGTCTTTACAGAGCAATACAAGTTAAGCTCAGCTTCTCGTAAGCAGCATCTTTAGTGGGGGACAGAGTCAATGCGGTCACAGAGTTTACATTTCAAGAAATCATTTCATTAATTGTTATTGTCTTGTTTTTCAGTGAAAATTTTAAACATCCTTTTAACAATATCAATTTATTTGAATCACATTGCATAAAATATTAAAACTTGCTTACTGAGAATATATATATATCTCAGTGACAAATAGCTTTTTCTTGTCGTCTTGTTTTAAAGCAGAAATCTAAAATAAATTTAAGTGATGCTTACTCTGAAAATAAGAAAAAATTAAATTAAAAAAATAAATTCTGAAAAAAAAAAAAGAAGCACGCCTTATTCTTTTTAAAAAAGTCTTAATAATTAACCAACTTTTACATCTCAAGCAAATGAGACAAAAAATATTGATCACTGTGTTGTACATAAATTATGCCAAAAAACATTTTCATCAAAAAACCTCCACATAATTCTGACTGGACACAAATTTTTTTTTATAATTTTTCACTTAAACTTCCAAAATATATTCCAAATAGCTATAGATAACAGATTTAGTTATGCAACTATATATATATATATATATATATATATATATATATATATATATATATATATATATATATATATATATATATATAGTGAGACATCGTCAGCACAACTTCCCTGAGAGTGAGGCCGCAGCTTCACTATTCTAGTTCTAGTTCTAGTTCCATTGCTAATTATGATTTATGATTTGCTCTTTCAGAAATAAAATCTATAAAAAAGAATAAATGAATAAAAAAAAAAATTATAAAAGCTTTGACTTATCAATTAAGCTTCAAAGTTTTAAATGATCAGAACTTCAAAGAGCCATAGCCTTCCATACAGCTAAAGGTGACACTGGTCAAACCAAGTGGTTTAACTGGATTAAATAATTTTCTCTCTATTTTTTTTTTTTTTTAACAAAACTACTTTTAATGCTACTTACTTTTACATATATATAATAGTATATATTCCATCTGGACCTGTTTATACCTTGAAGCTCCCATTTACATTTTCCACTGACGTGTAGATATGGAACAGTCCAAGTGTGAGCTACATCTATTTATAGACCTGTGGTAAAACAGAAGAGAAACTGGTTTTATTAAGTAAACAATTCTCATTCCCGTATGAAAAAAGTGTGGGCTTGTTATAATGTTGAACTGGTTTTTTGGTCATAATGCTTGTCACAGACTCTCCATACACAATGGCACATAAGTAATAGTTTTTATTAATAAAAGTACCACCTACGCACAATAAACATGGATAACCTTTTCTGTTTACCACAGGCTGAACAATGGCAGTATGGCACTGATAGCTGTTGGAAACACCTCCAGGTCAGAGTTCATCAAGCACTTGAAGAGATACAACAGCACAACCAACCAGGTGAGCTCACCTGCCTACTGAGGGAACTTACTGAACTCACATCAGCCAGACATGCAGAAAAAACCAGCCCACGCAAATGGAGTTAACAACCTCCCCAGCTTAAACAGAATTAGCATACTGTCAAGTCAAATTAGTCGCTGATTGTCAGCTTCCCACAAAACACTTTTCAGGCTAATACAGATTAGCCCTTTTCAAAAGCCTGTCTCTTCCTTTTTCTTAAGTAATCCAATCTAGAGCTGTTTGTTAACCCACATTCTATAAATAATCTGTGTATAAATAACAGGTTGTGGCGTTGACCTACTGCTACTGCTCTCCACTCTCGTGTGATTGTGCCGCAGAGTAAAGCGGTGTCAATTTCAGGGTTTCTGTGCTGTACTATTGGGCCTTTATTGCCCATTTTAAGAGAGCTTGTGTGTGTTCACCTCAGAAGCCAAGTGTATTTGAACTGTGGTTGAATCCGAAAAAAAAAAAAGCCTCATGCCTCAAGAAATTTATCAAAAATTTAGTCTATTTTTAAAACTTGCAAATAAATAAATAAATAAATGAAAACACTCTCATTTCAGTGCTGTGAAAAAATAATGTCTTTACATTATTTTAAATTGTAAAATATTCATATAATCATGGTAGTATTTAATTTAAACATGAGATATATACTGTGTTTGTGTGTGTATATATATATATACATATATATAATATATATTATTATATATAATATAATATTAACTTATATAATATTAACTTTTATATATATATATATATATATATATCTATATATACACATATATATGTAAAAAAAAAAGTTTAAAAAAGTACAATAATAAGAATCAAACAAAAAAATATAACTGAAAATAGGATTAAAAAACAACAAAAACTGAAATGTAAAACATACTTGCACATTACGATAATCAGAATTTAGGGGGAATGTGAAAACACAATGTTTCTAAATATAGGCTCCATTTTCGTTATGCAAAATGTAATTTCCTATCATTCGGGGGTGAAATGTGACTAGACATGTTTTTGTGAGATTTACAGTCAAAACAATTTGCATGTAAACTCAGAACAGGAACATTCCTGCAGTTGATGCGCATTGTCTGGGTCAAGCTTTACATCATGACTGCTGGGAGGATTTGGGTCAGAGCAAGTATTATTCTACCGTAATACTAGGGTTAATATGCATTGTTTACATTTAGTAAGAAAAAAAAAAGTGGTACTTCCATAAAATCTCTACAGTGAAATATAATAATGACTGCTAAGCCATTTATCAAATTAAGATTTTGATAAAGTACCTGGTTATCTGAATAAAAGGATACAGGATATGAAAGTCCATTCCTGGCTTGGTTCTGTATCCAGGTTCACTCCAGGTCACACAAACAGGACTGAGGTGAGTCGACGAGGATCAGCTGTTCATCACTGCCTCCTTGTGGACCTAAAGTAAACTACAGCCTCACATATGACAAACTAAACCATGCAAACCAATAAAATAATGCAATGCAGTAAAAAGTACTGTAATGCATTAAGTAGAATCTAATACACTCTTCTTTGACAATAATAGGATACCGAAATACGTATTTTGGTAATTGCCAAAAATATTGAAAGTGAGATTCTTCTTTATACTTTTACAGTTTGGATTCTCGTTTATTGAGACACAAACCGTAAAGGCTGTGAAGCTGCGACCACACTCTCAAGGAAGATGTGCTGACGATGTCTCAGAGAACGAGGAGTGCAATACAAAAACCATGCCCATCATCTCCTCTGAAGGAACATACCCCTGGAACATTGATGCAGATCTGTTGGAGGTCCCATCTGAACTCCTGATCCGGTAAAATGTCAATCATCGCAACTAATGGACAGCAGTAATCCATTAGAGGCCTTGTATTGTAGAGATTCTTAACCATAGTAAAATCACTATAATACACAACTTTGAGTGTGTTTTGTATTTTGCAAGCACAGCAATATCATAAAAGACAAATATTCAATGTTCTAGAAGGACAAAAGCATCCTAAAAGTATTATAAGACTAGCCCTAGTCAGAATTTTCCACTTTATAACACTGAATAAGTCACATCCCTATTTATTTGCAAAACAGTAGTCAAGATAGCCTCTGTATACTTGCACACGTTGAACTTCAGATGACCTGTGTATGCACAGGCCATGTTGTTTGAAGACACTACAAACACTATATGAGCAGCACTTGATTATAAAAAATCTCAATTCATCTTCTTAAAGCTGCAGAAAGAGTGACAGAAGAATAAACAGAACAGTGTGAGCTTCTAAGAAAAAAATGGAGGGACGTGTGCGTATATCAGATAAATTGTTGTAATGTTTAAATGTCCTGAAAGCTCTGTTTATTTTGCAGAGTTCACCCACAGCTCCTCACACTCTTTGGAGCAGACATGGAGGAGGCGGAGGAGGCACCGGTTAAATGCAGCTGTATCTGAACACACACAACCACATTAAAGAGAGATGTTGCTAGATAGTAGCGCTATGAGAAACTGCACAATGCACAATGTACATAGAACATTTTATGACAGAGCAAAAACATATGACACATAAAATATTCCAGTGCATAAGAATATAAATTAAACCAAAGTAAATTTTTAACAAAAGTTTGTATAATTTTTAAAGACAGGAAATGAAATGAAATGAAATGAAAATATTAAATTATTAAAAATACAGATTTTACACCATTCCCTGAACAGTGGGTTTTTTTTTTTTTTTTTGGACTTTGTATCTTTTATATTAAAAGCACTGACAAGCACCCATGTGGCTTCCCAAATCTAAAGATTATATCCAACATTTTTAGCATTGATTCTTTGATTCATACAACAACACACTCTTATGAGCAGGCCCAAGCAAAACCAGCTTTTCCACATTTTATGCACTGATTTTGTGAATAATGAAAAAAAAAAAAAAAAAAAAAACCTTTTTAAATATATAAATAAAAAAAAACAAAATATAGAAATTAAAATTATTTATAAAATGTATAAAAACAATAAAAATATAAAATAAAAATGTATTCATAAAATGTATATTAATTATTCTTTTTTATTTAGTTTAGAATTGTATTGTTTGTTTGTTTGAATATTTAGGAAATTTTATATTTAAAAAATGTTTTAACTTTAATTTCTAAAGACACAAAAAAAAAATAATCATACAAATAAATACATAACATAAAAAACAATCTGGTTTGGGCAATTAAATTCAATTAAAATTACAAAAACTAATTTTCTCTGTAATTTTATAGAATTTTTGGTTTGTATTTGAGTGAAAACTTTTAGCTTCAGCTTAGTTTTCATTCAAAAACTCCATTGTTTATCTATCTAATCAATTTATCAGTGCTTGTTTTTTATAAATGTTTTAATTTATAACCTTAAATATAACTTTTAGAGCTTTCTGCACGTGCAGATTCAGTATGGGCCTGCATATGAGTGAGAGGTGAACATGCGTTGTATATTTGTGGATTTTATGTCCTATAAATGAACACACACACTTAAGCAATGGCTGGGAGCCAGACACATGCCAATCCTGTCACTGTTCTGTAGCGCAGTATCGACACACAACAGCAGCCTCCTTTGCCCCGTTTCCATGGCACCCAGCCAGAGCACACAGCAAACACTCGCTCCTTCCATCTGGCGTCTCCGTTAAACTTCTAACTATTGAAATCAGCAGCGAGAGCTTGGGAAGAGAGAGAATGCGTGTCATTTTCTCCTCTTTTTTTGCAAGGAGAACCGATACTGCAGTGATGCAAAGGTGTGAAAACCCCATCGCAGCAATGTTGTGCTTCAGAAAGGGTGATGGAAAGTGCCAGAAAATTCTGTGTCACCTCTGTGAAGGGTATACTAACTTGCAGGCATAAAAGAGTGAGTCTCTCTTCAGATATACACAGGAATAACCTTAGTAAGAAAAGCTACAGCAGTGTGATTTCTCCTCTACAGCAGTCCATTAGCCAATATGTTGTTCAGTGATCATAGGCTCCGTTCCAAAACCTAGTGAGCTGCCTTGCAGTCTACAATCTAAATAGGTAGAATCCGAACTCAAATAGCACCTTATAAATTGTATTCGTGGTACTGCCTTAAAATGTGGCCATGCTTCCTACCTTTAGGAACTGCCTCCACACTTTAGAAAAAATGCTGCCTACAAAGGTTGCTCACTAGGTTTTGGAACAG
Organism: Cyprinus carpio; assembly: GCF_018340385.1. NCBI lineage: Eukaryota > Metazoa > Chordata > Actinopteri > Cypriniformes > Cyprinidae > Cyprinus > Cyprinus carpio. Next base: position 24,314,447 of record NC_056580.1, on the reverse strand, counting down.
AGCCGTAACGTTCTGTAGCGACAATACATTCTGAATCCTTTTCTCTCTTGGCACAACAGTCCCGGAGCGATTCATTGAGCACATGTAGTTTGTTCCATACTCTAAAGTGCATTGGCTTCATCCTGCTGACAGAAAATGGTAATTCTTTAGACAGTTTTTGTACTCTTCATCGCTTTGCGATAAATGTTCTCAACCATTACGGTTCATGGCCATAGGTTATCATGAGTCCAGCTCCTGATGTCAACAGAGCATTAGTCCTTCATGGTTTGTCTCTTCCATTCTGATTGGTTTTGTATGTGGTGTAAATCCCATATTATGACACACTTTCTTTCTTAGGTACATAGTCCCAACTGTCCTGTTCAAACTTCTCCTTCTTCAACTTCCGCTTAAAGAATCCAAGCTAATAAAAGAAAAAGAATGTATGATTGTCAATAAAGCAAAAGTACATTCAAACACAAAAAGCCTGCATTCAAAAGCAGCTGGACTGAGTAAGGTGGAAATGGATTTCACATCTGGATGGCACAAAACACTGAAAAAAATCTGCGTAATGCATCAATGTGCACACACACACACACACACACACACACATATATATATATATTTATTTATAAAAGCACTGCTTTGATGGGTTTTCCATCTTTTACCATGGTAAAGCCCAGCATGCTGTTAGTAAGCCCTCTACGACATACTGTATGTCTAAAAAATAAAAAAAATAAATCATATCTTTATATATTTTAGGTCTAGTTTTAGTGAAATCTTATGAACAATTTCTATGATCTTAATTCCCCGTGATTTGATGAGTCTTGCACGAGAATATGATGTTAAGTCATACTTGAGAAATTGTCATGTGATAAATACCTTCCAGAGGGCGAGGACAAGCAGTGCTAAAATGATCAGTCCAACGATCAGACTGGAAACTATTAGAAAAATCTGCACAGCTATCACAGGCTTATTGCTGTACAGAGCCTCCAAGAACACCTGAAACATTGCAAACATTTAAGTTCAATAATATTTTGTAAATCCAGCATCCCATTATGTATTCCTGGCATTAGAGCTTCAGACTACTTACTCTAGCAGAAACATCATCCTGTAATAGGAAGGTGTTGGCATCCTTTACTGGTGAAATGAGGTCAATCATGCCTTCTATCATCATGACAGCATGTCTTCCCTATAGGGGAAGTATTAAACATGTATTAAAGGTCATGTGTTTTAGTTGTTCTTTTAGATATAAAATTCAGGTTATCCATCTGTCAAACAATGGTTGGTCCATATTATCCTTATCTTCTCTAACAAATACTTACGGGACTCATCTGGAGAACCCTAGGGTTGAGCTCCACTTCCATAGTAATGGTAACTTCCTTTCCAACCTCCAAGTCCCCAAAGTGACACTCCACCATCCTACAGGTTTTATCTTCAGGAGCACAGAACTGCAGAACAACAGAGAGTGAGACCTTCTCATAACATTTACACTAAACACTCCATAACTCAATACTACGACAATTATGTTACCATTATGCGCTTGCTTTTTGGGGAGAAAAAGAATACAAGTTCTTGAATAAAGGGAGCTTCGGGGATGTCACAGTCATCAATAATCTGAACTGTATTGTTCCTCTGGAAGCAATGTCCAAGAGTTGTCTGCAAGACAAAAAACAGCTGAAGTTTAAGTAAAGATATGTACATATATGTATAGCATACATAAGCTAAGTTATAGGCGCTGTTAGGAATAGTTTATGTTTCTTCTGTGAATAAAGCCAGAGATGTCTGGCAGAGTGTCTGAACTTCAGTTTTCCATAAAAGGTAAGCAGATTGTGATTTATACTACCAAGCTCCAAAAAGAATAATAAAGCACCACAAATAATATAATAAATAATAAAGTGCTATATCTGAGGTTGAACAACAGTTCTGTGTGAGGGACCAATTAAATGTAAGCCATTGTCTACAAATAATCTTCCAAATCATGACATGTCAAGTTTTGCAAACTTAACACGTCATGATTTGTCACATGACATGCAAGAACCAATGCAATTTGGCCTCTACGATGTCAAATGTGCCATGAAAACACAAAAGTTGATCTTACACCATAAATCGCCATCCATTTCTTCTTCTTCTTCTTCCTTTTTTACATTTTTTAACAGTCTCTTATGCTTAACAAAACTGTTTATTTGATCGATGATACAGTGAAAACACTAATATTGTGAAATATTACAATTTAAAATGTTTCTATTTTAATATATTTTAAAATCAAATTCATTCCTGTGACGACAAAGCTACATTTTCCAAAAACAAACAAAAACAAGAATCATTTATTATTATTATTATTGTTATTATTAATCAGTGCTGACAACAGTTATGCTGCTTAATATTTTTGTTCAGTATTCTTTGATTAATACAAAAGTTAAAAATAACCAATTTTTAATAGAAATCTTTTGTAAAATTATGAATGTCTTTACTGTCACATTTAATCAATTTAATGCATCCTTGCTGAATAAAAGCATTAATTTCATTCATTTAGAAACAATCTTACTGACATATTTGAATATGTAAATCTCACCTGTAAATCGGTGATCCTGAATAGCTGGTATTTGTATGGCACCAGCATCAGAGGCAAGTCGATCTTTACTCTCGCATCAAGAGCTTTACTAGGACCCATATTTATCATCTGTAAGTTAATAGACAATTTAACAAAACAAACCATGTCAAATGATTCATTAGTGCTTAATGATATTGTTGTCTGTCTGATGAGCACTAAAATACCTTGTACGTATAATTGAACTTCTCAGGATAGCAGTCGACCGGCACAGACTCTTGTTCTCCAATAAGAAATGAAGTCGGAGAAACAAATCTGCAGAGGAGAGACGAAGAGACACGTCCCGTAATTTGGTCTGTTATTCTTCCGAAATCTATGGATTCATATTCATAAGCGAAACTTACCCGTGAACATTGAGGTCAACTGCATATCTCAAGGGCAGCGTAAGAACAGCCACATTGTCGTGCTGAAGATCTGTGTTCTCAAAGTTCTCGCTAAAACACACATTGGATTGGTTTACATTCATGATTGAGGAAAGTTTAAAATGCATAAATGCCAGAAAATGGCTCATAAAAAGGTGAAGTTCTTAGTTCTAAGAAAAGCTATAGCGGCATTTATTTGCAGACACCACTTAGTTTGATATTGCCCTAACAAAATGACATGTTAAGTGCAGTTTAAGTATCCAAATGCTTTTTGGTGTAGGCACTCATCTTTAGATCCACTGTTTTTCTTGTTTCTAACAGTAACACTGAAAGCACACGAAACCTTTGAGCGTGCTGTTTAATGCTTTTGTTTGTCTTTTTGCGTTCTGATCTTAATTTACAACCGTAAGCAGTAGCGAGATGCTCTCCACAAATGTTTACAATTGGCTCAGATGTCTTTGCATTTGTGTAAACCATTCTTTGTAATGAATTCCTCAGATCTGGGGCTGAGATCTCTGGATTTCTTACCTCGTGGCATTGATGTTAATACTAAGGTTTCCCGCGCTGCTGTTCTGCATCACATCTAGTAAAAAGGTGATGTTGATCTGGAAGAAAGCAAAGAGATGTTTATATTCCAGCAAGACATGGTGACAAACAAGCTCATTTATCTTCCATTGCTAAAGACGTTTACCTTTGAGAAAGGAGGGATGTATAAATTCCCAACATTGCAATCCAATCCGATGGCCACTTTATTCTCCTCTGCAATTTCACAGCTGATGTATTTATCTTCTAAATAATATCACAAATATTAAAGCACATCAAAGGCAATTAAAGGGCATTCAGCAATGCAAAGAGCTAAAAGCTGGCTGTCAGATATCTAAGACAGAACTGAACAAAATGAGGAATTACTGTGACAAAATTAAATTACCTCCAGCACTTTGATGAAATGCAGGTTGCTGGGAAACCTCAGGTAAAGTCTGGGTAGAAAAGCATCATCTCCAATGTTGACCAGGGTGGTGTTTAACATGATGCTTTTCCCGTTACCCAGAGCAAAGTATGGCATGTTCCTGTAGGACCTATTGGGAAAACAGTTATTTAAAATATAAATTATAAAAATATTAAATATAAATTAATCAGTTTCTATTTATTTTATAAATTAAACATTTTAATCCATATTTTATCCATTAATTAGTTTATATAATTTAGTGCGGATTAATTCAGAGTAAAGAAAAAATTCAGAAAATAATCATAATTATAATATTTCATTAGGGATTAAACAATTTCAAACACAGAAAATGTTACACTTAAATATTGAACAATATTTTAAAAACTGTCAGATGAAGGAAGAACAATATTATATAGAAAAATAAACATACACAGAATTTTAGTAATTTTAAAAAAGTGTCACATAAAGCTTATTATTAATTAATTTATAATTATATTCATATAATTATACCCTGTGCAATATTTGTTTACAAAGCCTTAAAATAATTTGTATTTCTCTAAGATCAGTGTAAATAAACTTTTCCCTAAAGAATGAATTAAGCTCACGTAAAATGATGTGTATGACAATTAAATACTGAGCCAAAATTTCACAATCCATAGCATAAGTTACTAAATTGAATATATTGTGGGAAATGGTGCAATAAAAAAAAATAATAATAATAAAAAAAAAATTCAGTGTCACTGCAACTTTAATCAGTTGCTTGCAATCAACTCTTCTTTAAATTTCATTTGAAATAAAGATAAGCACAATTAAAATGTTTTTTTTTTGTCTTTCTGATCAATCACATAACTAAACTGTCACTTGTTCAAATGGTTCTTAAAACAGTAAAAACAGTTCATTTTAAAATATTTGCAAGACTAATTATTGTAGAATTTAATGGGAAATGGAGCCAGTATTTTTCCTGCATGTGTTTGTGTGGCTTGTGCAGTGAGGGCTCAAGCCTGATGTTTTTCATCTAAACTAAAGGCACCAGGTGCATCTGGGAGAGTGACAAAACACTCACACACTTTCTGTCTCTCTCTTACACACACACACACACACACACACACACACACACACACACACACACACGCCTTATGAATAATCAGATCATGTATTATCACCAGTGGGTGAGGGGGGTCCATAAATTAGTTTGCATACGGCTCCAAACATGATCCAAAATGCTAATGTGCACACACACGCTTTTGCCTCAATTGGGCAAGTCCAAGAAATGTGATGCATAAAATGCATCGATATAAAGCTTTGGCTACTGTGCTTGCTGGTTTAATGGGTGAAATCATGAGGAGAGCAGATAATCTCTAAAGCCCTCCTGTTAGTCATGAACAACACCAGCACAACTAGAATATGTAAAGAGCTCTGTAGTTGCTTACTATGCGTTTGAAAAGGAAAACACTATAGTCAATAACACTATAATTATTAAAGTTTTAAGCTGTTGTATAACTGTACCCATTCACAACATATATAAGATTGCTATCAGTTATTGACAAAACTTTTACTCCCTCTGAAAGACTACAGTTGGGTAAATCATCAAAAAAAACAAAAAAAAAAAAACAAAAAAAAAAACAAAAAAAAAACACATGAAGCACATTTTAGGATTGTTAAGATCTGCATTGTGACATTATAAATTACATTTGTTACTATGATAAAAATTATCCTCCACAATTCTCATTACAATAGTGAAAAAAAAATGTAATTAGCTTCACTGAAATAATGTGAGAAAATCAGGATTTCTGGATGCAATATATTTTTTGAATTGTTTGTTTTTTCTTTTTTTCAACGAAAATCAGCATAAATTAAATTTTGTACAACAACTACTTCCATGATATATACATTCAATAGTAGTTTAAAAAAATAATATTATTATTAAATAATGTTAATAATAATTATGTAAATAAATGTAAATAATTATTATTATTTTACAGTAATCAGGTTATATATATATATATATATATATATATATATATTATATATATATATATATATATATATATATATATATTTTTTTTTTTTTTTTTTTTTTTTAAATAAAAGGATTTGGGAGCGAAAAAGTAAATTTTCTAGGAAAATAACTTGGCTGCACAAAATGTAAGTGGTCTTAAAACCAGCTTAATTCCATTTATTCATAATATTTTTCCATTTAATTTTGTGGTGTAACATGCAACAATTTATGAGAGATTCACCTAGTTAGCATAGGTTATGGGTTGATGACTTACTGCGGTAAAACGAAATGAGCAGAAACCTGCAGGTTGGTTGAGCAGTTTTCCCAGGAACAATATCTGGCAAATATGGTCTACAGAAAGATAGAAAGATTCCAAATCAAGACACATCATGACCTATAATGAGGTTAAAAAAGTGGCCACAGAAGTTAACGCCAAAAACAAAACAAAGATGGAGAAATGGAGAAAACCTGACCTTGTTTTTCACAACATTGGCCTGTTCATCCTTCTGCTGTAGAATAGGTTTGAGAGAAGGGAAGCCTCCTGAGTCCCTCTGTAGCACACGGTGCTCTCCAAGTTCATATTTCACCTCAAAATGGATGGGTGTGAAGATATCCCGGATGTCTTTCTGCACACAAGAGAAATAAAACATTTTAACAAGATGTTCTAAAGAAAATGACTGGCGCTTGTCTATTCAAAATGTAAAAATGCTGTTCTTTTTAACTTTCTAGTCATCAAAGAAATCAGAAAAAAAATATATATATATCATGGTATCCACAAAAATACGAAGCCACAAAACTGTTTTCAATATTGATAATAATTAAGCAGAAAACCAGCTTATTAGCATTATTTCTGAAAGATCATGTGATACTGAAGACTAATGGCTGCTGAAAAATCAGCTTTGCATCATGAATAAATTACATTTTAAAATAGGAAACATTTTAAATTCTACTAATATTTCATAGTATTAGTTTTTTTTTTCTGTATTTCTGAACAAATAAATGCAGCCTTCGTGGACATAAGAGTTTTTAAAAACATAAAAAAATCTTACAGTAGCGTATGTGATAGAGTTTGACTACACTTTTTTTTGTTTTTATTCCTCCCATCTTAATTTTCCTAACCTCAGTGCAGATAATTAATGCAGGTAAGGTTTGCTCTGTCAGCTGTGATGGCTGTCTCTAATTGGGGGCTCACTGGTTGGGAGTTGTCCTGTGGGGTCTCTCGGGCCTGTATTTAACTGCAGGGGAGATGTGTGACCGGGGTTTTGGAAGGCTCTTCCATGGCCAGTGTAAATGAGCTGGACTCCAGCCACAACAACAACCTCAGAGAGACGCTAATTTCTGCAGCAAAGGCGAAACTCAAAGTCAACGCTGTGAACTTGTATCCTTTGCTCAGAATGTGGCCGCTGAATTCGGTCATCCAAATGTGCGCACACGCATCTAGTGTGTCACCGGTATGTCTAATCTCAGGCATACAACCCAGACAGACAAGTGCTATTTCAAGAAACCTGTAAATGATTTTATAAGCTAACTGTTGTGGTTCACCTGTGTAGTAAAAAGGGCCTAAACTGGCTAAAATTTAGCAGGATAGTGCACTGCAGTGAAATGAGAAGCTAATATTTTTTGTAATAGAACTTTAATTAATTGTAAATCACCCTTTTGAGGTTGGACTCATTTTCAAGGTGGAACTTTACTTACAGCTCCATTTATGCATTTGGCTGATATTTTTAACAAAAACAGCTTCCACTGCATTCAAGGTACATTTGGTTCGTTTATGCACTGTTTGGGAGTCGAACCCATTACCTTGGTGTTGCTAACACCATGTTGAGCTACAGGAGTTACAATGTGGATAAAAGTGCCTGCCAAATGTGTAAATGTAAATGCAGATGTAGATGTCAAATTTTGTCCTGGTATTCTCACTTTAGCACTCTTAAAACAGATGCATATTTAGAACAATAATTTACTGGCCAGTCATTGCAATTAAATTATTCTAAAGGTTCATTTTTACATATTGAAGGACAAGACTAAATTATTAATCAACAGCATACAGCTTCAGTATTCAAAGCAGAAAAATATTTTACAGACCCCGTGAAATCCGAAGTAAAGCTTTGAGCCCATCTATGTCATGTAATAGTAAAAGTGGACAAGATTTTACTTTAAACAAAATATTCTCTGTCTCCTAGGAAAACAGATTCCTCTTGTATTAACAGACATACACTACTAATCAAATGTTTGGGGTCAGTAAGATTTTGTGTTTAAAGAAATTAATAGTTTTGCAATAATGCATTAAATGGAACAAAGATATTTATATTGTTACAAAAGATTTATATTTCAGATAAATGCTGTTCCTTTGAGCTTTCTAATCATCAAAGAGCCCTGAAAAATAAATCTATCACAGTTTCCACAAAAAAAAAATATTGAACAGCACAACTGTTTTAAACATTGATTATGATACAAATTTAAATAAGATAATGATTTCTTGAGCACCAAATCAGCATATCAGAATGATTTCTGAAGGATCATGTGACTGATGCTGAAAATTCAGCTTTGTCATTACAAGAATAAATTAGATTTTAAATAATATATAAATAGAAAACATTTATTACACATTTTCATAATATCTTTATTTTTGTTCAAATAAATTCTGCCTTGGTGAGTATAAGAGAATTTTTTTCCCCAAAAAACATTTAAAAATCTAATAAAAAACTTTTAAACTGGCATGTCTCAAAATTTCAGTCAAATTCTCTCTAGAATAACAATATATCTCTCACCAGTGTCGCCTGCATATTAGCAAGTAGCGACTGACATAAATAAGACTACTGGCTATGTGTAAAAAATAAAAGAGCACACCATTCAATACACCCACCTCAAACTTTCTGTTTCAATAGTAAATACAACAAAATATAACAGGGGCCGACAACCTTTCTAAAACACAGCACAAGGTGTCTGCCACATCTGCTTTGTGTTCCATTCATTACTCTTATTGCTCATTAATTAAGCTCTAAAAATACCACAAATATAGCAGCCTCTTTGTTTGGGTTTGCCTCTGACAGATAATCACACGTGTTTATGCCCATCGTCTCCATCAGCGGCCATTAATAACAGCGAAGCTGTACAAAGGCCTCCATTAATTACTGTGTAAAACATGAGCTGGATCAGATGGCCCTGATTACAGGAAGAGACAGAGGGAGAGGTGTCCAGAGGGGCCCACCAAACACCTGGAACATTCACTCATACTCACAGAGCCATCTATCTGCACTTTATCAACTGTCTAGGTCTCTTTCTGTACCGTCCTCCCCCACACCATCCTGCCTGGCTCTTCCTCTTGTTCGCCATCAGCGACAACCTGCTATCAACTCCAACAAACTATCTGTAAGAGCCTCTTTATCATCTCGGCCTCCTGTGTGGAGTCACGCTGTAAACCTAGAGAGAGAGTCACACCACCTGGGCCTCTCAGAGAGGCTGATTAACTCGAGCATGAAGAGGAGAGTGACGTGGGCGAATCACAGCTGTTAAGTCCACGGGCTTGAGTCTGAGTCAGCACTTCTGTATAGAGTGTTTAAGTCTATAACACACAATGTGGGCCGTTCAAAGAAAATGTCTAGACACATCTGGCTTTTCAGGTGCATTCAAAACATACCTGTCAACAGTTGGGTACCAAAATAAGGGGGGGGGGGGGTTCGGTTATGGGGAAAGCAGATTCAAAAGTAACAATTTTTATGTATTACATTATATTATATTATTTTTATATTAATTTAAACATTTATTATCAAACAATTATATACATTTAATAACATAAATATACTGTAGTGTACAGTAGGCTTTTATAATTCATTATCTTCTTGTCAATCCACCAGTTCACATTTACAACTGCTTGTTTTCTGCGTAAAAATAAGGGTCGTTTTTGGCTTTGGTCTAAACAAAGAGCAGAAGGGCTTATTGAAAAATGCAAATTCATTCTCTGCCAGCAGGTGGCACCTTTCGTCAGGAATATAGCCGTTTCCCCATTAACCGCAGTAAACAAAGCAGCGCATCACCTGACTTTGAAACTTGCAGCGCTTATATTTAATCAATTAAATAGCCTTTTGCAGTGTAAGCTACATCTCATTATACATGTGAACATACATTTACATGTATATTTAGTTTTTTTTACTGGAGCACAACCTGAGTCTTCTCCTCTCATTTCTACCAGTGATCATTGTTTCCTTCCCGTTTCCTCAACACTGTATGCAAGTGTTGTTATTGTTAACTAAAATGTATAAATCATCTTATATATGAAATGAAATATAGCTGAAATAAAATATAAATATTTGATAAAAAAAAAAAACTAACTCAAAAAAGTGAATTATAGAAGTTAAATACACCATTTTTTTCCCATAAAATGTACAGCAATTTGCTTATGAGTAAAGTGATAATGTGACATGAACAGAGTGTCGCACCTTCATGAAGGCCTGGTGGGTGGCACAGGTGAGCTGCTCATGCTTGACCTTCACTCTGCCCGCTGTAACATTGGATGTGCCATTTCCAATGAAATAAAAACGAGAAGGGAAGCCATCTTTGTGGTGAACATCAGTTGTTATGTTGTACTTCAGTTCTGCACAGGAAACAGCAAGACATTCAGAGACAAAGTTACAGCCAGACACTGACAACCTGTTAAATCTTCAGAGCATTCAGAAATTGAATTCAGAAATTCAGTATCATCTTGTGGTGAAACTCGGGGTTTATGACGGAATGTTCAGGGGAGTTGTAAGGAGCTGAAAAACAGATTGTCCATGCAAAACTAAATTAAATAGTATATATTCTTAAATGCACAAAATTGAAAGAAATCAAAATCTAACAGATTCCTCAGATTCTACATACAAAATGTTTTCATTATTTTTATTAAAACATTTGAGCATTGAGGTCATACAGGTTGGCAGCCAAAATGCTTTATGCAAATTCAACAAAAAATTGGTTATAAATAAAATAGGGCTGTCAAATGATTAATCAAGATTAATCACATCCAAAATAAAAGTTTTGTTTACATAATATATGTGTGTATACTGTGTATATTTATTATGTATATATAAATACACACACATGCATGTATATTATTTAAGAAGAATATGTTTTGTTTTATATATTAAATTATTTTATTATAATATAAAATATAAGAATATAAATATATAAATGTATATACATGTAAATATTTTCTAAATCATATAATTTATGTGTGTGTATTTTATATATACATAATAAATATACCCTGTACACATACATATATTATGTAAACAAAACTTTTATTTTGGATGTGATTAATCGTGATTAATCATTTGACAGCCCTAAAATAAAATAACACCCGTTTTTAGATAATCAAATGAATTAAATCCTTTACAAATGAAAAGTACTTTATCTCATTTGATTATTTTCTTTGTACTGAATGCAAATCAGTTATTCATTACAAACAAATGATAATATAGCATGAGGGCAAAAACAGAACTACACAACTATAAAACGGATAGTTTTGACTCTGAATTCTGATTGGATGAGCTACATTCAAAGCCATTATGAAGTTCTTGTGTGACTGTGAACAAAAACTAAACAGTTCTACCCTTGTTTGGGAAATCCCGCTCTTTATTATCCCACTGTTAAATAACACGCAGCAGTCCTGTAAACTGACAGATATACAGATAAATCAATCTACTGTGGTATAAACGCTATAGCAAAATCTCTGGGTGGCATATTTCTGCTGTCGCTGCGTCTTATCAGTTTCAAAATTATGAGTATTTGTCATCAAGCACGGCTCTGTTGTTTACTATTTGGTCAGTGAGTGTCGCTCTATCAGTGAAGGCAGGCCTTGACACACACCCTGAGCCCTCTAACCGCCACAACAAAAGAGGGGATGTGGGGCAGAGATAAAGAGCTGGGAAAGATGCACGTGCTGAAAAGACGAGCCAACGCACAGCCACTCGCAAACAAAGAGTTTGAGCCCAAAACGTTCATCCTTAAACACTGTGTACTCAACTCTGAGAGCATGTGTGCAGACCCGCCAAGCTTGGAATTATTTTTGGAGTAGCATCAGTATGATGGGACGGGACACAGGGTTTGGGGGAGGGGTTTCATATATTATAGCTACTATCAAAATCGTAATTGCACAATGTGCAAAATGCAAGATTTAATGTTAAATATTTTCCAACGGTTAGCAGGTCTGCACTCAGTCACACACACATTACACATCAGTTAATCCTCCATGCTTGTTATTTGGGGAATGAACTCTTCTTCTTTTGCTGTTGCTTGATTTGAGTACTGCGCGTGTAGAGTAACAAATCGTACCAGTGTACTTTGAGGTCAAAATTCGTACCCACTATGCAAAATACGTACAGATTGCTACATGTGAGAAGCTCAAAATATCATATCGCATCACTTCACATCGCATCTCTAAAAGTCAGATAGTACTGCAAGAAGTTTCAGAATTTTCTTGTATCACTCTAGGGTTTTACTGCACAAATACTGTGGATTTGGGGGAATTTTAAGTCAAAAGTACAGTTTTCCAAACACTTTTTAACATAAGATTATATCCAATGGGTATTACTGTCTTACCTATGTTTCCCGGGATTTGTTTTCCTCGGACTCTGAAGCACACCATAACATTGATACACACGGCAGGAAGACCATTTTCAGTGCATTGAGCTATGGACCGGTTCAAGCTCTCAGGCAACAACATGACAGCATCCACCTTCACTACTGGACGCGTTCTGAAACAACAAGAGTTAATGGGTTAGTCGTCAAGTCAAAAAAATTAACAGTGGAGGCCAGGGCTATCTGGAGATTTTGTCAAATTGTATGACTGGTATTTTTAATTTATATTTTATTACATTTTTTCTTTATCTTTCTTTATCTTCTTTTCAATTTAAAGTGTTATTTATTTATTTTTATTTTTTTATTAAATTTAGTTGACCAATTTAACGGTATATAGATTTTTAATGGCAGGTTCCCACTGTGACAACTTACCCCATATAACAACATCCCATGCCTGCTGAAGTGTCTATTTTACATTTCAAAATGGTGAAATGGTTTGAAAATTCATGTAAATATAGCCAAGACTATATAATAGAGCTTATACAGACTTTAACACAATAGTCTCCCTGAATAATATTCACTAGGATAAAAAAATAATGTAACATGCAGATTTTGGGCATTTTCTGCGCTGATTTTTCAAGACATTTTTTCAGAATACTGTGGAATGTATTTAAATGTGCTAAAGTGAGTTTTATTGGTAACTGAAAATATAATAGATATAGATTACATGTAAAAAACACAGGAGTTATGCAGGAACAAATTCCTACAGCTAAAACTAAATCTTAAAGCCTGAAGTTACCAAAGCAAATATGTGTTAAAAATGAATCTGCTGTTTTTACCTGAACACCACAGCTGAGTCTGACAGGAAAGCTCCCACTGCAACATCTGGACAGGAACATAAAAGTCCCATAAAACACACCTGACTAAGTTCTTGTTTCACACAATTCTAACTCACCAGTCCACAGATATTCTTTAAAATATTAAACATTTCTATAAACAATTTTACCACACAGTGTATTGTGGGAAACAGTGTTCCACAAACTGTGCTCTAATTGCATACACCACACATGTGGAAAAAGTTATAGGCAATCATGGTATTTCATTCATACAGAAAATCTGCATACTGTTCATAGGATACATACTACTTTTTTACAAAACAGTATGTAGCACTTAACCATTCTTTATCTGTGCTTTTTCTCTGCCTTCAAAAAGTTTACTATTTTAAGACAGGAAATAGAGCCTGAGAACAAGTTCTGACACATCTGACATGAACATGACCTTTCAAAAAGAAAGAAAGAAAGAAAGGAAGAAAGAAAGAAAGAAAGAAAGAAAGAAAGAAAGAAAGAAAGAAAGAAAGAAAGAAAGAAAGAAAGAAAGAAAGAAAGAAAATTAAATCATAGGACTGCGTCAGCTTGATTCCGTGATACATATTCAGAAAGCACATCACAGTTGACACCCATGGCATATTTGATTTAAAAAAAGGCTGATCTGAAAACATGTGGCAACATGCTGTTTCCTTTAAAGAGGTGTTATAATATGGCCATGTACATGCTTTCTAAATACGGTCCCTGATCTTCATTTATGCATGCAACGTTTGCTTGTTTTCGGAAGTAGCAACCACATTTGAGAAGTGAATTCACTTCCAAAAAGTCAGGGAGTGATGACCACATTTATATTAAATACTGTACAAGTAGTGTACACAGAACTGAATAACTATACAGTATGTTGAGGCAGTAACATCACTCTCTTTTAGGCACTAATAACTCGTCTGAGGTCTAATTCACTGTATTTCCTGTCAAAACACCAAACAGGTACACTACCTTCAAAAGACTGGGGACAGTAAGATTTCTTTTTAAGTCTCTTATGCTCACAGAGGCTGCATTTATTTGATTAAAAATACAGAAAAAGCAGTTATATTGTGAAATATGATTACAATTTAAAAAGAACTATTTTCTCTTTTAATATATTTTAAAATGTAGTTTATTCCTGTGATGCAAAGCTGAATTTTCAGCATCCATTACTCCAGTCAGTGTCACATGATCCTTCAGAAATCATAATATGCCAATTTGGTGTGCAAAAAAATGAAAATAGTTTAATATTTTAATATACAGTGCTGTTTCCTATTTTTGCAGAAACCATGAAACTTTTTTCAGGAACCTTCGATGAATAAAAAGCTAAAAAGAACAGCATTTATTTAAAATAAATCGTTTGTGACATTATAAATGATTTTACTGTAAATTTTGAAAAACAAAAATAATGCATCCTAAAAAAAATAAAAAAAAAAAAAAAAACTTATAGAACGTAATGTAGGCTGAACTAGCCATTCATGCTTTCTGTTTACAGAGGAAACATATCCTATTCATGTTTTGTGCTAAAAACGTTACCTGGATAATTGTTGCTATCAATATCAACTCCTCCAGACACTGACTGGCCAAACATCCTGAGGTTTTTCCCCAACAAAGAGCCTGTTATTCTCTGCATTGAAGAAAGCACAAAGACAGGATTCAGAAGATATTTAGATTCAGCACTTGGCACATTAAATGCTAATGGAATGGTACTGTACTTCAAGAGACATGCAAATGATCACCAGTCACAGTTTATTCTGCAATAATGACCAGATGGCTGCATATTGTACCTTAATTTTTTTTCAATTTGCAGACAAATTTATCCTAAAGTACTTACATTCAAGTTACATATTTGATTTGTTTGTGTTACATGGGAATCAAACCAATGACCTTTGACACTGCTAGTGTGCCATGCTCTACAATTACTGGAAAATCACAGTACAGTTACAAGACCACAAGAGCTGCTGCTAATCACTACAAACATCCTGTATGTAATCATTTTGGCCTGAAGTTAATATAATTAGATGAAGTTCTCCCTAAGCATTTGCTTTTATAACTGGACTCTCATGATTCGGATTTGTCTAGTTCTGATCACTTGAAACTATATGTGGAGAGAGAGGGATTTCAGGAAATGACTGCAATTAGACCGAACGCTTTCCTCTTAGTACTCCAGTGTGGAAGAAAGAACAAGAAAGACTCAAAACAATAGGGCAGTTCGCACAGGATGGGGAGGACTGCTCAGGTCTGACCTTTCCCGCCTCCGTTTCATTCTTCCCTGCCCATAATATCAGCATAAACAGCAGCTGGAGAACGTACTTGAGAGAAACTCCGTGCAATACCACTTCTCCTCCCATTGTAGATATATATAGCACCACACAGATCGTTCTCCTGAGGGGCTCCAATGGCCACATCTGAAACAAAGGCATTGTTGTGTTAGCTTTGTTCCAAAACCTAGTGTTCAGTCTACTTAGACAACATTTTAAGACTTTTACAAAATGTAGGCAGCATAGATATGCAACCTTCTAAGGTATACCATTCAAAAGTTGGGTAAGATTTTTAAAATGTTTTTGAAAGAAGTCTCACCAAGGCTGCATTTTTTGGATAAAACAATTACAATAAAAACAGCAATAATGCGAAAAAAAAATTTGTAATAAAAAAATAAAATAAATATATATATATATATATATATATATATATTACAAATGAGAAATGAATGAATATAACTTGAATGAAATGATTATTACATGACAAAGCTGATTTTTCAGCATCATTACTCCAGTCTTCAGTGTCACATAATCCTTTATATAATCCTAATAATTCTAATATGCTGATTTTGTGCTTAAGAATTCTTAAGAAGAAAAATTATAATAAATGTTGAATGTTTTTGTGGAAAAATTCTTTGATGAATAGAAATTTAAGAAAAACAGCACTTATTTGAAATCTTTTGAATGTCTTTACTGTCCCCTTTGATCAATTTAATGCATCCTTGCTTAATAAAAATACTAATTTATTTAATTTCATCTTTAAAAACAAATTAATATCCCCAAACTTTGGAATGGTATAGTACATTATTTTGGTCAAATCGTTAAATTCTAACATAGCATTGCATATACTGTATTATATAATATGATATACATATGATATATTATTCATAAAAAGGCATTCCCATTAAGTACTGCTAGCTCAGTGAAAGCACTCATTTAATAGAAATCATTACAAATATACATACTGTACAATCCATGCAATATTGACAAGAACTAATAAAACAGTTTAGTATAACTACAAATCAATTTAGTGTGCTAGATATTTGTAATTTTATTAGAATATCACATAGTTAGTATTTTTTCTCAGGAGGTAGCTGCCCATGTAGGTAATAGGCAGCTCACTAGATTTTATAACAGACCAGATTCGAATCATGAAATACTTTATTTATATAATAATTTTGGTTTGAAAAACAAATACTTTTTTGCTGACGCACTGGCACTAGTCAGTAACAATATGACACTGTGACAAGTAAGTTCAAATATGTGTGAGTGGGTGTGTTTGCACTCTTTTAACAGCAATTTTACTCTTTTTTACTATTACTATTATAGTAGTTTAGCAGTTGTTCCTTCTGCTCATGTTCTGTCTCTAAACCACACACACCGCTCTACCAAGAAATTCCAAGATCATCTCCAAATCTGATTCAGAGATTAACCAATATCCATATATAGCCATGAAACCACTCTAATGTGAAGATGGGGGTTTCAATGACAGAAGACAGGCTTTGAAATGTAAGAAGAAATAAAATGATGAAGTGAAACTTTGAGGTTTACGTCAAACCTTGCTTGCTGAAAAAAAAATCAAACCCTTCTAAGGACAACATTAAAATACAGCAAAACATGATACAGCAACATTTGAAGTTAGTCAAATAAAGCAATTCAGCATGAGAAATGTACAAACTGAGAAAGTTTATAAACAATCCATAAATGTGTTAGACATACAGTACTGTACCTGGATATCCGTCATCATCAATATCACCAAGGTTCACAATGGTTTCTCCAAAACGTGCTGCGTAGGAGTCACTCCCAACTAATTCAAAGTCTGCCTCTTTCAATTTAGCCTGAGAAAAAGACACAGTGATATTAAGGATATTTTCAAGAGAAGCAGATACACAACTGTTTACACTCCAATTAATCATAAATAAAGTCTCTCATCGCAGTAATATATTGTTTACACTATGCACAAATGACTGCAATGCACTAGTTTTACAATCTTCTCACAGACAAAGGCAAAAGCCCTTCAACTGTGACCAGAAAATGTGCTTTTGCTAGAGGTGCAAAAACAACAACAACAACAACAACAAACAAGGCAGTAAATGGTGACAGTGAAGCAGTCACATGTGAAATGTTAAAAGCATGGTGCTTTGTGATGTACAGTAGGTGGTTAATTTTTGACATTATGGGAAAAGGAAACCTGTTCTACTGGTATGTCCTTGGTGGTCACGATCAAAGCCAATATACATACTTTTACACTGAACAAACAGCAAAATAAGATAAGACAGTTTGTAGATGTGTCACTTCATCAAATGCATTACAATGGAAATACCTTCCTAAAATTACCGATATAGTTAGGAATATATGGGTGAATCTCATCAAACCCATCAAGAACATATTCCATGGCAAAAGCTTTATGGTTTAAAAAATTAAGCACATTTTCTCATCATCCCTTCACATTATTTTTAGAGATGCAAATTGTCTAAATTTATATATAAATAAATATTATTTGGAAAATCAATATATAATATAAAAGATATTAAAATTATATATTTATTTTAGGGCTGTCAAAATGATTAATTGCGACCTATAATAAAAGTCTGTGTTTACATAATATATGTGTGTTTATTGTGTATATTTTATATGTATATATAAACACACACACACACATATATATGTATATATTTAAGAAATATTTACATGCGTGTTTATATTTTTATATATGATTTATATTATATATAAACATAAACATTATTACTTTTATTTCTTAAATATATATACACATGCATGTGTGTGTATTTATATATACATATAAATATACAAAGTACACACACATACTGTTTGTTAACACAAACTTTTATTTTGCATGCAATTAATGACAATTAATTAATTTGACAGCCCTAATTTATATATTTATTATAAAATATTACATTTATATATGCATTATAAAATATTAAATGTATAATATAATATAATATAATATAATATAATATAATATAATATAATATAATATAATATAATATAATATAATATAATATAATATAATATATATAAACAAACAAAAAAAACAATATTAAAAAACATTAAATGTATAAATATATAAATACTATAATATAATATAATATAATATAATATAATATGATATAATATATATATAATATAATATAAATATAATATAATATAATATAATATAATATAATATAATATAATATAATATAATATAATATAATATAATATAAAAATAGTTAAACAAACAAAAAAACAACCATCATTTTATTGCTTTTATTTTTAGGGTAAACAATTTTTGTGAGATAAACCCATAGGTATGCATCAAAACATAATTAAACAATAAATCATGTCACTGTCTCACCTCTCCCTGGTTTATGTAGACGTGTACACGTCCCTCCTCCCTCACTGAGCTGAACATAGGCGCCCCAACCAGCAGATCGGACAGTCCATCTGCATTCAGGTCAACAGCACATACACTAGCTCCATAATAAGAGCCGAGCTGTGAACAGAAGCGAACATCACTATTGCGTTCATTCAGCTGGAACCTGGATACCTCACGAACACTTAAAATTCTTGAAATTTCTTACCTTCTTGCCCTTGGTTTTTGCAACAATTTTCAAAGTGTTGCCATTAATCCTGAATATGTAGGCCTGGAGTTAAAGACAACACAGGAATATGGGAAATGGGAACTATAACACACACCAGCCTAACAGTGGATTATATATGCTTGTGAATTAAATACATTTAAGTATAGTTTCATCACAAATATGAATGGTAGCTCCCTGACAACTTTTTTTTCCAGTCTCTGTTTCTTTGGTAAAATCATCAGACCGTTACTCACAAAACTCATAAACACTGCAAACTGAGCACATCTGCAAATAAAAACCTACTTCCTCTTCCGCACAGATGGAAGAAGAGTTCAGTTTAACTGATTTACTGTTCGCAACTGCCTACAGAGTAGATGTCAAGAGGGTCTCATACCTAAATCCATTTATACACAACTACTGATATTCAGTATAGGATATTCAGAAGATTGTTATTAAGCTACAAAATCCTACAGGTGTTGGCAAAATTCTCCTTTTGCTCCAGAAAATTTCTTGCACAGCCTAACCAAACTAGAGAACTGCAACATTAAACTATTTCAAAATAGGGTCTTTTCTAATAATCAGATAGGTGAAGATGATGATGGTGGTGGTGTTAACCCTTACTTTACCAGTCTGTTCATGCTGGGGAGCACCACCCACTATCTCAGTGCTTTGAGGGTCTAGAAAGTGTCCAGCACTAACTGCATAACCTGATGGAAAAAAAAAAAAACGCATTGTGATGAAATATCTTAACTGCCCTTTTAAAGTCTGTAAAAACACTGCAAAAACTGTAATAAATAAATAATAATAAAGCAATTATTTAAAAAGTCTATATCTTCCTAATCTTCCTAATTATGGGTAACTAAAACTTTAAATAAAATAAACATTAACAGAAATAAACAAAATATAAAAATTTTATTGAATATAAAAATGTATAATATTTTATTTCAGCTAATTGCCAAGTCAGCATTTCTCATTTTCATGTAGTTTAACTTGATGTACTTAAAAAATACTAAAATTTAAATAAAATAAAAAACTGTCCAGACATATAAAAAAAGAAAGAAAACTAATATAAATGACAATAAAAAGCACAACAAAATTTAAAATGAAAATGTAAAATATAAAAAATAATTCAAAATATTAATAAGAACTGATTTACTACTTAATACTAAAATAACACTGTTCAACTAATCTTTACAAGTTACTCTTGTATCTTCATTAAATTGAATATTAAATCACATGTGTGGCTTGAATGAAAACTCTTAATTTAGATCACTTGTGATTACTGTAAAATGATTTTTTAAAGTCATATTACAGAAACTGCTTCACAACAAGCTATTTCTAGCTGATGAAATAAAAATATAGACTTTAAAAAAAAAAAATTATTAGTCTACATGACTTTTCAGGCTTGCAATTTGCTTGAAACAATGTGTAGTGTGAAAAGTGGTATACAAATAAATGTGATTTTAACTACTTTATTGTTAGATGACGATGCCAAGAAATCCCATGGCACTGACGAAATGTATGTTTTTTTGCAAAGTATGTATAGGTTGCCATGGGGTCAAAACAAAGTGACAGGTTAGCCTGTCACATATTTTTGCAAAAGTCTGATGCTCATAGATTATGCAACAGTATCTGTTTCCTGTTTAAATAGAAAAACGTTATGCCTTATAACAGCAAACGTCTGTTTCCTGCTGCACGTCTTAAGAAGCTGATGATCACTGGATTATATTTATCTCTTTGCATGCATAAATGCATTTTAGCAAAATAAGATCACAGTATCCCTAAACCCCAAAAGAAAAAAATCACTAATTTTCTACCAACATAATTTCATACACAAACCATTAAAAACAGACCATACAGTATTCCTGTTCTAAAACCTAGAGTTGGCTTGTTGTATATTACCTACATAGATAGTTGTATTTTAAAGAAGCTTCCTAGCCATTATGGAACCACATACTGTAAATGGACAATTTGGAATGCTTTACACAGGCAACAATTCTAATACACATGCTTGTTGCAAGGCATTCTGGGATGGCCTTCTCTGTGAAAAAGGATTTGAATAAAATGAGACATCTTAGCAGGCAGCACAATAAATGTGCCTACAGTCCTTTGCGTCTCTGATACCTTGTAACCTTGCCGACATGGGACAGCTTACTTGGATTTGTTACAAAGCAAACAACTTTATCAGTTTGTGAACTTACCTAAATAGCTGCCATAGAGAACTTCATTGTCATCATCCACATAAGCAGCTGAAATGTTGCTTGTGGTGTTGTAGACAAGAACGGATCCGGTCCAGTATGAGGTACCAGGAGCTCCCATGACCATCAGGTCCTACAAACACAATACATGTATATTGTTACGAAATCAGTTCAATGTCAGCTCAATCAAAACACCATAAAAGTACCTTATACCTCTGTTAATAAATTTGATATTCCTGCTTGACATGACCCATAACCATCACCAAACTTCCTCTGATGATCTAAACAGAGAAAAAGAACAGTGGTGCTCATTTGACACTGAGAAATTAGTAGTAGTGTGCTTTAGAATACACTTTGTTTGGATCAGAGAACCACAAGCTACCAATATGACAATAATGGAAATCTGTACCTTTATAGCAGGGGATAATATGATTGGCTTGTTTTAAATCTGGGCTGAGTCTGAAGCAAACACCATGCGGCAGCTTGTTCTGATTGTCTTTACTAGAGTAGTAGATATTCTTCCACCGATGTCCGCAAGCCTAGAATTTAAACCAGCATAGAGTAAAGTAAACAACTATTTACTTATCGAACTCATCATCTTATATATATTCCACATGAAACAATCATAACTTAGTTGTTCATTAACATTTTCCACCTTCTCTCTGACTTAGAAGTAAACAGGAGATTTTTCAATTAAAAATAATAATTGTAGCTATGCATTTATTCACAAGGTAACGCCATAAAAAAATGTAAACTAACAGTCAAATGTTTCAAATATGTTATATGTTTCAAATATGATAAATGTTTCAAATATTTGATCTGTACGATCAAAACTGAAAGTGTAATTTAAGTTATTTTCGGGGTTATCAGGAGAAAATGCCTCATAACGCGTATACGCATTAATCGACTTCAGAGGGTTAAGATTTGTAACATTTTTGAACCACCACCAAAAGCTACATTTATTTGATCAAATTCAATAAAAATAGTAACACTGTGAAATATTATTACAATTTAAAAAGCTGTTTTATATTTAATATATTTTAATATCTAATTTATGTCTGAATAAAAGCTGAATTTTAGCCATTACTTCAGTGTCACATGATCCTTCACAAATCATTGCTGATTTGGTGCCCACTTATTATCAGCTATTGCTGGGGTCTTCTGTTATTAACAATGTTTCTTATTATCAATGTTGCCACTTAAAACTTTTATGGAAACCATTATTTTTTTTTTCTTCAGTATTCTTTCAGTGTTCTTTCAAATAAAATGAACATCATTTATTTGAAATAAAAATATTTAACATTAACATTGTAACATTAAAAGTGTCTTTAGTGTCTCAAAAGTATTTTTTTTTTCTCCATTTTACACCAAACATTTAAATAGTAGCGTGTCTTGGTTTCCATAAAAAATATTAAGCAAATATTGATAATAATAAGAAATTTGTACCAAACCAGCATATTAGAATAATTTCTGAAGGCTTCATGTGACATTGAAGAATGGAGTAATTGTCATCACAGAAATAAATTACATTTTAAAATAAATGTTAATAGAAAATAGTTATCTTAAATTGTAATATTATTTCAGAATATTACTGTATTTTTGATCAAATAAATGCAGCCTCTGTGAATGGTAGCGCATGCTTTGACCAACAGACATACCAAAACATGGCCTTTTGAGGGCTGCCGGGACAGACTCACACCCAGCCACTGGTTATCATTCTCTGCCAAACAGTGTCTTCCACAGTGCCGTACACCTCCTGAAATCAATCAGCCAAATGTGCCTAAATTAACATACAATCAATCAAGAGCCCAAACAGTGTACTGTACTTTGGGAAACTGTGCAAAATGTTAAAGACATGCAGTACAAATGTTTTTCATCTCAAGCAAATTCACACCTGTGGCTCACAAATTTAATGCTGAATATCACAGGATGCAGGAGCTATGGTGAAACTTACAAAAACAATGCTACAAATAACTCTGAAAGTAACGTTGCGATGAAAAAGAAAATCTTGAATAAGACATTGGGTGAAGTGCACAAGTGAAAAACTGGAGTTTTCTGAGCATCTCTTATGAACCATGTCATTCAAAACCATATTAAACTATTAATTCTACTGTTAAAAGCAACTAGATCTTGACATTTTTTGACGAAAAGGTGTTTTTTGCACACATAAAACTTCACAATGTGATATTGTAGGTGGTTGCCAGGGTATTGCATGTGGTTGCTAAGGTATTTTCAGTGTGGTAGCTAGGGGGTTGCATACTGGCCCAAGTGAAAAGGCTCCTAAGAACCAAATCTTGTCTCTAAATATGGCTCTGTCCTAAAATGAAAGTCTATTACAGTTGTTTTCAGCCATTTTATCATTCGACAGGGAAAACTTGTAAAGCCTAATAGACAAGTAATAGCACACAAAAGTTATTGCACACAACCCCTTAAAAACCCATCTATAGCACATGAACTGCGGTGAATTACATGCTAAAGTTAGATACTAGGGGTTTGTTCAAACCCTTAAGTACGAGCAATAATAATAGTGATAGCAAATGCCACTAATAACGAAACCTCTTGAAACATGTGTGCACTCCAGCCCAGCATGGCTTTTGGTGGAAATGATATGTTCAATGCCATTTCCCTTGACTAAACAGAGACATTTTATTTGCAAGCTATATATATCCTGTAGCTTGATCTACAAAGAAGACTATCCCCCATCCCTTGTTTCGGGTTGGGAATATAAGCATCCTCTTCCTGACAGGAGGAAACCCTCCACAGTCTGGCTGACCCCGCATGGGGAATTCATTCACAGGACGTTTTCACAGTCAGGGGGCTAGAAAGCACACACAAGTTCAATCAGAACGCATTCAGAAGTGTGACGTCTAAACATAATAATGTGGTCAAATAGAAATGTTTAACTGTTCAGAGTTGGTCTACAACAAACAGAAGGACAAAAAAGAGGAAGAAATCCACAGGAGCAGTGGGATAACTTTTATAAATAACAAAACAAGCACTGTTAGATTATGTAAAGTGTTTAACAGATCATTAAAGTACATTCAAATTTTATGAAATGTCATTAAATTGATTATATTATATATGTATATTATCAGGGACTACTAGTGAAACTAGACTAGAAACTATATTAGCAGTATAACAAGTTTATTGTAATTAAACAATTGCAATAAAACTAAAAGCAAAATAAAAATTCATGAATTTCAGGATGTTAATTTTGTTATTTTCTTTAGCTTTAATGACCGCGTGACTGGAGCTGACATGGACAAAACCTGATGATCATGTTCTCCAGCATGATTCCAGAGTGACCTAAAGAGAATTTTGTGCTTAGATTGAAGAAAAATAACCTAAACCTTGTTCTTCCAGGTTTAAATGGGATTTCAAAGCTTTGGTGAGCTTTTGGACCCCTCATGAACTACTGATCGCTTAAGCATTGTATAATGCTTTACTGATGAATTTGGTTGATACTCTAAAGTAAACTTATTGCCAAATTTCCACATATAACCTAACTTTTAAGAGCAACATTTTTAATTATTAAACTTTTTTACAATTCTACCCTTTGGATTATCAATAAAATAACAAGAAAAGCTGAATTTCTGAAGTTAAAGGAGGGAAGACCTACCAACAGGCAGCTGCTCACACTGGGCGCTCCACATGCTGCAGTTGTAGATGGCTCCAGGATTTTTGGTATGACGATAAAAGCTGGAATCGGCCACAGGCGCTCCAACTATCAGCTTAACAATAAATATGAAATTAAACACAGTCTATAGAAACTACCAATGAATTTGATCCTCATTTGCACCTGGCTACTTTATGCATGAAGTGTCTTTTGCCACTTTTGTTACCAGCATCAAGATTTTAGAACAAATGATTCATGATAAACGGTCCAGCAGCGTGTCAAATGAATTTAAGAATAAATATTTGCATAGTCTCTGAATTAATAAGATGTCATAAGAGCAGCAAGCATAAAATGTTGTTAAACAGTTTTAGATGGAGAAAAGCATGTCACACCGCAGGTGTGTCAGTATCTAACAGCTGGATAGATGTATAAAATGCATGCTGGCAGAAAGTTTGATGTTGGTTGAAAAGGTGAGAGCCATAATTGTTCACTTTATTATTCATTTTATTTATCTGATTCAACTTAGCATTAAATGGTGGTCAGAAATAAAAACAAATGCACAAAAAAAAATAAAAAATAAAAAAATGTGTAAAAACTTAAACTTGCTCATTCACCCTTGACATACAACATCAAAACTTCTCAAGCATGTTTAATACACTTACCATGTGTCCTCAGCATGCTGGTGAAGCAGAACCGAGTATCCGAATAATGATCCATTGGGCCCATGAAAAACTAAAGGATGCTCCACATCCAGATTGTAGCAATCACACAGAATCAACAGGTACCACAGTATCCCAACTGCAGATGTCCACTTCAGCAAATGTCTAGAGAGTAGTGATGAAATCATCTGGTAATCAGTCATAGCACCACACACAGCACACAGAAGAAAGCCAATGCTGCGTAAAAACAAAAGCGCAAAGAGTTCGAATAAACTTTTGGTTAAGATATCAGGAAGTTGTCATGGTAGTTGTGCGCTTGCAATGTGCGCTCGCCTGTTGCGCTCCGGCATCTCATCTGCTCGAGCTCGCATCATGTTTCATGACGTCACACCGCTCTGAGTTCTGAGGGAAGCCTTTGAAGTGAGTGCGGGCGTGCCGCAGGGGCGGGACCGCGCTGAGCTCGCCGGACAGTGGACGCTTCTGACACGTTCTAACGGTCTAGAGGAAATTATGAAGAACAGGATGTATTAAACATCATATGTTCTGTTTGACGCCCCAACAACAATGAATAGCCTATCTCAAAAGTAAAGCTTTTTCCAAATTTTGTGATTAGAAACACGATCGAACTTGACCAGATTACTAGGACTTTTTTATTACACTGCATAAATGAATAATATTAAATGATTAAATTGTTGTTAACCTTGAAATGAGGAAAAAAAATGTTACCTTAGTAACAATCGCATTATTGAAAATGACACGACTATTGTGGTAAAACGCGGATGAAGTCAGTAGAGAATATTAAAAGAATTTGAAGAGTGAAAAAAAAAAAACGATTTAAATTAGCCTACTATTATTTTGACATGCAAAATATTTTTCAAAACAATGAGAAAGTCCATTTTAACAGCACTTTGTAAGTTAGCAATAAAAATAATTTCAACAAATGTTTCAATTTATATGGTTGACTTAACACAAAGTGCTTACATTTGTTCATTTATAAACTTTAGATTTATAGGTCATGGAAGTGATTACGGAGGAATTCGATTGGTTTTATGGACAATTGGTAATGACTTACAGCACAAACAATGTACACAAATAAAGTAGTGCTTTTTAAAAGCTTTAAAAGCATTTAGTTTGGGTGATGTCTTTCTATCTACTGACTGTCCATCTGACAACCTATCAGCCTATCTAACCATCTTTTCCACGCTAAATCCTTTTTCACTTTCTTGAGAGCCTTATGACCATGACAAAGTAGATTATTACACACGCACCACAGATTTTCACACACAGACACACGCACACACACACACGCACGTACGCACACACACACACACAGCCTTATTAAATGTGTGAGTCTCAGGATGCCTCAGACACAATTCCCCTCTGAGTGATTATACTGAGTGCACATGTGCTGTGGATAAGGAGCACAGTGTGAGTCCTGGGACATCATCAAGTCTCTCAGACACTCTTTAAGCACATTTGTGTGTCACTTTTTTTGCTCTGAGACTCACAGTTTGTGTGTGCATTTCTTTCAGTGTCTATCAATAGTTACAGCCACTCTCTCCTTCCTCCATAGGGAAGAATCCACAGAGACCCTTTAATAAGTGTGAAAGAGAGACTTGTCTCTCTCTCTCTCTCTCTCTCTCTCTCTCTCTCTCTCTCTCTCTCTCTCTCTGAGAATGAGAGGCAATGAATGACCAGCCAGCTGCATCACTCACTTGGTTATTCAGGTTTTGAATTTCACTTCTGAAAGTTTTTTTTTTTTTTTTTTTTTTTTTTTTACTTTAAAATATTTTCATAACAGAAAATGACACTTTTAAATGTATCTACACTACTGTTCAAAAGTTTTGGTCATTAAGATTTTTCAACGTTTTTAAAAAAGAGGACTTTTATGCTTACCAAGACTGCTTCATTTGATTAGAAATATAGTGAAAACAGCATTATTGTGAAATATTACAATTTTAAACATTTGTTTTAAAAACTGTTGTCTATTTGAATATATTTTAAAATGCAATTTATTCCTATGATGCAAAGCTGAATTTTCAGCATCATTACTCCAGTCTTCAGTGTCACATGATCCTCCTGAAATCATTCTAATATACTGATTTGCTGTTCAAGAAACATTTACTATTATTATCAATGTTGGAAACAGTTTTGCTGCTTAATATTTTATAGATATAAACTTTTTTCCCAGGTGTCTTTGGCGAATAGAAAGTTCAAAAGAACAGCATTTATTTGAAAGATTTTTTTTTACATTATGGATGTACAGTATTTACTGTCACTTTTCGTAATGACCCCAAACTTTTGATCTGTAGTAGAACTAACTGGACCACGTGAAACAACCAAAATATGACCAATCCGTACTAGCTTGATACTGCAACACGGGCTGTTTGTTTGACCAATGACAAATAATGGGAGTGTTTGGGAAACCTATTTGAAGAATTAGTTAATTACAGAATGATCTGAACTCTCCCTTTTCTGTCAAAAAAAAAAAAAAAAAAATTACTAGAAAAGGCAGTATCCTCTCAGCTATGTTTCTTCTTAGAGAGAAATGGTATCTCTTAAGGATTTCAGGATTTAGACCGGTGGTAGAATTTCTCTATTACTGCTACTGGATCTTAGTACTGCGTTTGACACTATCGACCACAACATCCTTTTGAGTAGACTACAAAATTATGTTGACATTAGTGGAATTGCATT
Organism: Cyprinus carpio; assembly: GCF_018340385.1. Lineage (NCBI taxonomy): Eukaryota > Metazoa > Chordata > Actinopteri > Cypriniformes > Cyprinidae > Cyprinus > Cyprinus carpio. Next base: position 24,286,132 of record NC_056580.1, on the reverse strand, counting down.
GTCATGGTTCAAATCTTACTTATTTGACCGTCATCAATTCGTAGCAGTAACTGACAAGATATAATTTCATTCACAAGTACAGTATATGGAGTGCCACAAGGCTCCGTACTAGGACCATTGCTTTACATGTTAACCTTGGGAGATATAATCAAGAAACATGGTGTTAGCTTTCCCTGTTATGCTGACGATACTCAGCTCTATATTCCTTTGCGACCCAATGAAACCTACAAATTTACAAAACTAACGGAATGCATAGTTGATATAAAAAAAATGGATGACTAGTAATTCCCTACTGCTAAATTCTGAAAAAAGGTTTTAATTAATCAAAAAAAAACCCATGCAATAAAAACCACCCAAACATAAATCACTCTCCTTCATTGTTATTCTGAGGTTACCATAGCTATACAAATACAGTTCAAAGTGACTTGACTTGACAATCATTATTTTTTTAAATTTACAGCAGAGGCACAGAAATTAGACACTTTAGACACATTTAACATAGCTGACAGTCAAATGCTTTATATAAAAAAACAACAACATCTGTTCTGTCCGAAAGAGCTGCACTTTTATTTTCACCCTCACTGATGGAGTTTATGAAATCTGCTATTGGATAAACAATGAATACTTAAAGAGTGTTGGGGGACATAAAGGGGCTGATTTATGGAAAATTCTGGGAGGTCCTGAAAAAAAAAAGAGAGAGAAAGGGAGAATGAACTGAATTTTCAGAGGTGCAATAGTTGTTAAATTCACTAACACGTGCAAACGTAAAGAGCAGAAAAAGGGCTAAGGTCAAAGAAGGGATGACTAACTCTTCATGGGTATTTTTCACGGTCATTGCGATGCATGTGCAAATGATGAAAAAAACATGCACATATACATATACAGTATATATGGTTCCAGATTCAGCCAAAGGCATTTCACAACTTCATGTTTCATGTTCCCCTCAACATCACAGTTAATAAACACCAGACAAAACATTCCTGCACTGATTTTTAGAAGAAAAAAAATACAGAGTATCAGTTTTGAAATTACTTTCTTAAACTCTTTCTTTTTTTGGCAATTGAAAAAAAAAAAAAAAAGAAAGAAAAAAATCAGTTCAACATTTCCAAATTTAAATACTAAAATTACTAATACTAAAATAAAAATAAATTCTAGATACTAGAAAAAAACAAAAAAAATCTTAAAATAACAACTAAATATATATAATTGCAGGACTACCTGTTTGTCCAATTAATTGCAGATGTGGCATGTGTTAGTAGAACAGAAATTCCACACTTAACATTTAAACATCCTAAAAAGTGTTACATGGAGTAAAATACTCATATCAGTGGCTGGTAAAATTATTAAATTAGCCAAAATATGTCACAAACTAACATGTGCGAAGGGAAGGAGATGCACTTAAGGTATATTTAACAACATACAAATTAAAATAAAGCAGTTAATGCCATAGATAGGTTGTATTAAACATTAATGTTAAACAAAATGCATTACCGTCACTTTGATTCCCTCCATTGCCCTGTAAGTCATGGCCTTCCAGTGATTCACAACCAGTCTGGGAAAAGTGTCCCTGCTAACACTGCCCAGATGGATCACTGAGCATTTATGCAGTTGTGCTTATTTAAATTATTACATATATTGAGAATAAAAGCCATACATAATTAGATAAAGGGTTATTACAGCATTTGGGGATTATTTTTTAGAGTAGCACACATAGAGTTATTCTAAAATGTGACCCAAATTCCTGAAAATCTTTTGGAAAGCTCCCATTCTGAACACATCAAGGGCATGTTATCTGATCCTACAAACAAAGTGGAAAGAGAATGGATCTGTTAAGATAAAATGAGGATTATATTGTACAATCCTCATAAGATTCCTGAAAAAGAGACATTTTCCTCTTTGCTCTGTGCTGTTATGGCCTCCGGGAGCAGAAGTAATGCTTGATGAATTGCATTTAACATCAAAACGTTCTTGTTATGCGAAACACCTCATGACCATGATGATGTCTCTGGAGCTGCGATAGAAAAGCAGTTTCGCTAATAAGCAGGTCAACATGAAATCTGCTACTGCTGAACTTCACAAAGTTCTGCAGATTTCCAAAGAAATTGTATGTCCATACGAAAGGCTAAATGGAGTTATGTAAAATTAGTGCCCTATTGCTTTTATAGAACATTGACTACATAAAAATATTAAGGACACAATTCTCAAAAAAAAAAAAAAAAAAATTAAATACCATCCTAACAGTTGCTGACATAAAACATTGCTATGCAACAATAATAACTACTGTATGTTTCTTATAAATCTGCTATGTATGGAAACCCGGTTCAGCCACAGGATAAATAATAATAATAATAATAATAATAATAATAATAATAATAATAATAATAATAATAGTGACTTTATATCTCACAATAACTTTTATTCTCACAATTCTGAATTTATTTCTTACAACTGGATAAACTAAGTAAATTATAAACTAATTATAATTGTGTTATAAAAGGACCAGAACTAACTGTTTTATAATAAGGATGTTTGGCTAATTCTGCTTTTAGCTACCCATACAACCACAGTATTCTCAACTTAATTTAACAAACTTTAACCCTCTGGAGTCGATTAACGCGTATACACGTTTTGAGGCATTTTCTCCTGATAACCCCAAAAAGAACTTAAATTATATGTTTAAATCCATTCAGAAATCAGTGCATAATGCCCATAAAGTGTACAGATTTCACACTGGCCTGTTAATCAGTCTACAATGAGGCTTTAAATCTCTCAAAGCAGCAGAGATTCTGCAGGAGGCTGTTCTTGGCAGATACTGCTATCAGCAGAAATGCTAATGGGATTCACCTCGTACCTATGAAGAGCCAAGAATGTGGCCTCACAGTGGGTTAGAGACCTTCTCTCCTTCCCCCACTACTGTTCCAGAAACTTGTCCCCCATGAGATCACTACCTCATCACCTCTCAATTACTGATGGCAACATTTAAGGAGACATAAAAACATTTTAGAGGATGTTGGAGTGAAGACCTCTCATGTTTCATGTTTACATGAAGGAAAATGTAAACGCTCATGACTTCCAGTATAACCATAAAAATATGACTGGGAACCTTGTTTTGGTAATTTTTTTTACTCAAAAGCTATAGCAAAAACATAAATCGAACTTAACAGTCAGCATGTTTCTTTTACAACAGAAAACAAATCCACTTAGTGTTTTCATTAAGAAATAATTTTCAAGGAATACAATCTGATACCCATACAGCATAAAACACATGCTTTCTGGCCAAAATACACTTCATATATATGGTAAATATATCAAATTAAAATTGAAAATGGAAAATATATTTCATTTAAACCTCCAAATGATCAAATATATTGCAAAATGCATGTCAATGGGAAAGAAAATACATTTGTAATCTAAAAATGCATTTTGGGTAAGTGCAAAATGTATGTATTTATGGAAAATATAAATATACTTCGATTGAAAATACATTTAAAAATATAGGTTACTAAAACTTTTAAATTCTATACTAGCAATATATTCCATTCAATAAAATAATATAAAAAATGAAAAAATAAAAAAACACAACAACACACTGGCCTGCAATCAAACTTACTCAAACATTTCTCATTAAAGACCAATTTATTTGCTCTCAGTCATCTCATTGGTGTCTATTTTTTTAATTTATCCAAATTAATTTTAGGAAAAACATCCGACACAAAGTTAAAACTTACATGAGACAAAACTGAGAACGCCATTACGTCAATGATAGAAAAACCTCAGAGCAATATGATTTTACTCTGAGAACTGTCTGGGAGGTTTTGGGTGCTCAAAAGAGATATGATAAGAGGCAACATCAGTGACGGCACCCGAAGCTATCAGTAAAGATGAACCCCAGCTGTGGCAGTGGCATGCTGTGTCCCAGGGGGCTTCAAATCTCTAAATCTTTCTCCTCTACCCTCTGTTTAAGGAAACGATTTAAGAGACAATAAACAACGGTGTTCTAAAACAGTCACCAAGGAACTCCAGAAACTGGACCCAGATTTTACACTGGATCAAATATCCAACAAATGTACAGTATCAATCAAATGTTAAAAATTACAAAGAAATATGAATAAAATAAAATCCCTAAAATAAAACATAAAACTGATTAATATGACCATGAACTATGCAAAATCAATAACATGACACATTAATTAGTATTAGTCATACAACCAAGTGTTGGATGCACAGTCTTTGATGTCAACAGCGAAAGATGTGGGATGCTTTTTCACCTCCTTTTGCTATCTAGATTTTAACCAGAATTTAGTATTGTTTTTTCACTTCTGTCTGTGTACATTTTTGGGTTGCTGAGTACTGGCTTATGAGAACTGAGAACCACTGGCTTATGCCAGTTCATGAAAAAAAGGGCAGAATTAAGTCATTTCTGAGAAACTACTTCTATGTTAAAAATTTAGTAAATCCAAAAAAGCCAGTAACACAATCTAATCAAGCAAAATAAAAACGGATGTATAAATCCAGGCAACTTTAGGCCCTTTGGGCAAACAAACGGTCACTAAATTGTCCACAGGCGCATATACAGCCCAGCTAATTGAATCCATCAGCACATGAGCACAGCCGTGGAGAATGTGAACCACAGCCATGGGAATAAGAACTATTTGAATCTTATGACATTACGCATCCCTCAATCCGGGCAGATCTCTCATGTGGGACTGTAATTAGTCATCATTACATTTCAATCACTGGCTATTGTCTTGAATTGACGTGAGGGACTTTTTGACACTCATAACTGTACTATCAGTGGCCCCTGTTTCACCTGGCATTGACTGTATCATTGCAGTTACTGAAAATGTTCTGTCAGTTACCTTAAAAAAAAAAAAAATAAAGTAATGAGAATTGAAAATGTTTTCTGACAGATAAACAAGGTATCTGGTCTTTTGCGCTTCGCTACTTTAGAAACATTCCCACAGTAAAAGTTGGTAACCGAAAAATGAAACTATGAAAAATGGCAAAAAAAAAATAAATAAAAAAAAATCACAATGATTATTTAACTATATTGAAAATAGCTGAATACTGGAATAAAGCTGAAATAAAATATGAAGATCGAAAAATGAAACGTACAAAAATTAGAAACTAAAATAAATGTAATTATTTAATATAGTTAAAATACACTCACACACACATATATAAATAATAAAAATGAAAAAGCACATAAATTACTAAAACTTAAATTTAAATGAAAACTGAAAATACTATAATAAAAGACAATTCAAAATATTAAATACAACAAAAGTGTATACATAATAATAAAATAACTGTTTCATCTTTATCAACCAATATTTTGCACAATATTTTCCACTTTGAACCCTCCCCAAAAAGTTTAATGATATGAGTGGATTAAAAATATTTTTTGTTGACAACGAGCAATATTAATGTTATAAAGCAGATTGTTCACTGGATGCTACTAATGAGTGATTTAGTTATTATTTTGTCTAAAATAAGAAACATGAAAATAATTAAAGACTTGAAAATAAAATATAAGTGATAAAAAACAGTATCAGTCGATCTCTGGTGTGGTTTCAATTATCTGACCACAGTGCATCTTGAATATATTAAATGAGATTAAGTTGTGATCCTGAACAGAAAACACACGTAACCACTGATGTCACAATATCCGTTTCTCCTTCTGCTTGTTTCTTTCCACTCTCCAACTTCTCAGATTCAGCTTCCTCCCCTTACCTCATTCTCAGATCTTCTGAGCTGGGACGCATCCAGCTGAAGGAGTGGAGCGGGCTGCTTCATCATCTGATCCTCTCATCCCATCTGAACTCCAGGTTGTGGAGACATTTGGCACAAGGCTCGGGCCCATCTCCCTGACATCTTCATCGGGGGGGCCAAGCTGAAACGGGAACTCTCTCGTTTCGCCGCCAGGAGGCTTCTCGCCCTTTCGGGAAGGTTACAACGCCCTGGTAAGCCCCGCCGTGGAGAGGGAGGCAGCAGTGGCACTCGAGGTGTAGCCAGCCAGAGGAGCTCAGCTGCGGCAGAGTGTTGGCACCAACCACTCGCCATATACCTGCACCATCCTGTGAATCTAATTGGCAGTCAGTGGCTTGATAAATGAATTGGTATAATGGGACAATATACTTGACATATGTGGGGCTCTCTTGAGAAATAGGATTCATCTTTTGTACTTCACACGTCGACATGCTGCAGATACCGACACAGGCTTTTCCAAAACAGCTGCGGCCCTCACACTGACAGCCCCTACCCATCACCTCGGCAGCCAATCAGCTCTCAGCCAGGTTCACGGCCCAATGCTTCCCTCCACAGGGGATGAGATTAGAGAAGAGAGGAGCCAAAGCTCTACCTCTCGCTTGCATTCGCAGCTGCTTCGAGGCGACCCTCGAAAAATCCACCGGCGTCGCACGGCATTCATTTTCAGCCCTGTTGAAGCATCCAGCGATCTGTGTCGCAGTTTCTTCCTGAGTCTAAAGGCAGTCAGCAAATACACAAACAAAATCAACCTCATTTGTCTCGGGGGCAGTGAATAACAATGAGCACTGGATCAACACATTTGCATATCCAATGAATACAAACTGGTCACATCTGTGAGTGGGACGCATCAAGGCTCTCTCTCGCAGGTCGCCATGGTGATGAATAACAGACGTGATATCGCATAAATGAGGCAGTTTGTGCGCTCCTGCATTGCCCTTTTGTTTTTATTTATGTTTATTTGCTGGGAAATCATAGCAATTGCAATTAACTGAAAGCAGGACAAACAGTACGTACAAACTGGTTCTCAGTGGAACCACAACTCGGAATGTAACCTTTCCATGTTCATGGGGTCAAAGTTCGCAGCATGTATTTGGATTGAATGTCCATCACCCTATAGTTCAGTAACAAGGCCTCAGCAAATGGCGGTCTGAGAACAGACGCATCATCAGAAGAACTGACCAGAATAATGACATCATATGTGTCAGTAAATCTTATAAGGCAACACAAGAAAAGCCTTTAAATCAGTGTTTGTTCATATACATATATATATGTTAGTGTGTGTGTGTGTGTGTGTGTGTGTGTGTGAGAGAGAGAGAGAGAGAGAGAGAGAGAGAGAGAGAGAGAGAGAGAGAGAGAGAGAGAGAGGCAGAGACACCCCAGAGAGGAGAGAGAGAGAGAGAGAGAGAGAGAGAGAAAACGCATAGGACAGATCCTAATTACGGTGTAGAAACAACATATGGAAACTTCATTGTCCATTTCATCCCTTCAATGTGTGCCATCAAGTCGTATTTTTCATGCTCAATCATGTTCAACAGTGGGAGGGGCTTTCTTGCTACGGGTTGATGATCTTGTTTACTGTTACTATTCCACTTCAGTTAATCCAACAACATTTTGCACAGGTTAATTCTGTCTTTCTATACTGGCATAAAACACTAAAGTTTTAAAGCCTGATTTGCAACATTTCCCAGTCCTGTTTCCCGCTCTTCTTCCCATAGTTTTTGTCAATACTGACATATCAGTATCAATAATGTGGAAATAACACAAAAGAAAATTTAAAGCAAACTAGTATACTGACAGACTATTTTCTATGAACAAATAAATAACCATCCTGCTATTTGTTCATATTATTTATTTATTTTAGTTATTTCTATTAAGCTTTAATTTATTTTTATTCCAGTTTCAGTAAATTTCATTATAATATAAGCACTAGTTAAGTTATATTAGCACTAATATAAGTCCATTACCAAGGCAACATTTCTAATTCCCATTTTCATCTAATATTTACATTTTATTTTATTTCAGTTTTATTTCAATTAACATAAACCCATTTTTAATAATTTTTAAAAAATTAGTTGTCTTTTGAAATGGTGTGTATTCTAATGTATAATTCTTGTACTTACATTGTAAGTGCCTTTCTGCATATATGAGACAAATTCAAAGTCTAAACACTTTGTCGAAACTGATATTATACTACAAATACTGCAGAATAGAATTTAATAGAGCTTCACTTGTATTGAACCAGGAACAATGCTTTATTATAACTTGATCTGAACAGAAATAGGTGTCATTCATTATAGTGGTGTGGTTAACAGACGGATGAGTAAGAACACACACCCATTCACACTGGTGCTCCTATCATTACAAGGACTTTCCACTGACATACAGAACATATCCCATGCAGCACACTGTCTCTCACTTCAAGTATACACCCCTCTCTCCCCCCTCCAGCACCATAACCTCCCCTCAAATATCTGCCGTAAACCCCTCTGGCCACTGCAACTACGTCAGTTAATGAATCAGAAAAGAAGCTGGTTACCAGATGTCCCAGCTTATTAACACACTCTGTGTATCCAGTGTAGAATGTAATGGCATTCAGGGTTTAAAGAGAGAGACTGAGAAAAAAGTCCAACCCAAGAAAGATTAAAAGAGTAGGAGAAACATTATATTTGTTCCAAAACCAAGTAAGCTGCCGACCTAGAACTCACGCCTTGCCTTCCATGAAGATACAGTCTTTTGTCCAAATTCTAAGAATTCTAATCCTGGTAAAGGTAATCGCGTAATGCATTGTGCATCCACAAAATGGATAATGCATCCAAGATGGTGAACAATTTCAATCAATACTGAAAGGTCATTTAAAACAAACTATTGTTTTGAATATTTGTGTGTGTGTTTTTGGATAATTTGTGAACAACATTGTTAGCTTAGCAACCCTTGTGGCAATTATGAGAATGCAATGCAAAATTAAATGGACAGTTTACCCAAAATTGAAATATTTTGTCATCATTTATTCATCCTCATGTCTTAGGACTTAATTTCTTCTGTGAAAAACAACACTGGACCCCACTGACTTCCATTTTACGGAAAACAAAAACTGTTTTTCAAACTACTGTACCATCTTTTGTGTTCCGCAGATAACAGTCGATCATTCGGGTTTGGAACAAAATGAGTAAATAATCACAGAATTTTCATATTTGGGTGATCTGTCAATTTAAGTTTCATTATAAATTGAAGTCTGACATATTTCGAAGCACATGAAATCAAGTTTGCCCAACTACGCTTTTATATTTCGGCCTTAGTAGGCAACTGACAGGAGGCAGAACAAAGTATCAACTACTGTGAGTTTTGGAGCAGAGCTAATTAAAAAATATGGAACATAAAATTATTTTAGGGAATAGAACACCCTATGTACAGTAGATAAATAGGGCCTGTCACACAGTCCTGGTTCTCATCTTTCACATTATACCACTCATTGTGTAAGGCTGTAAAACTATCTAAAAACCTTCTCAGAAAAGTTCCCTTGTGTTTAGTGGATTTTGAGTTTGGTCCTGTGGGTCAAAGACATGGAGAACCAACCGGGAGGTCAAAATGAAGTAGACGACGAGGGATTCAGGAAAGAATTGTGGTTAGTTGATGACTGTTTTCCCATTACAGGATAAATGGCATGACATTGCTCAACTGCAGTTGCTTCACTTTCCACAAAATACCATAATGCCAGTTTAACAAGTTCAATAACATGAAGTTACTCAATCACATCCATTACAATTAGAAATGCACAGTCATAACTGGTCTATGAAGTACATATGTTATTTTAAACCACCCCAAAAGACTTACAGTAGACCATCTTCGCTTAACAGTTTACCTTAAACTGCTTGTCCAAATAAACAGGATAGGAATCCAACCTCGCTTTGGCTTCTTTAAGGTATGCTCAGTGAAGCACACACTGCAACTGTTGAGGGTATTCTAGGTCTGTATACAAAGTCAAGGATGTGAGGGGAACACTAATTAGTAATATATCAATGACCTACTTGTGTCTCGTCTAAATAAACCAGCAGTCAGCAGGATCTGAATGCCGTTTAACCCCCCCAAGCCCAAAACTGCAATATTCCCCAAAGATTACAGCTTCCTTCCTGACCACACCAGACCACTGCTCTAGATATGATATGCTGAGCTTTTGAAATCCTTTGCAAAACACCAAGAAACTGCTATATTAACCTGTGATTAAGCACTTAGCCACAGTGTTTCAATGAGGTCTGTCTTACAATGCCATTTTTTTAATGTGCATAAATGCATAAACAATGTTGGGGAAAGTTAATTTTAAAAGTAATGCATTACAATATTGCTTTACTCCCTAAAAAAGTAACTAATTATGTTGCTTTCGTGATACTTTTTAAATATGAGCAAGGCTTGGTTGTTTTTAATATAAGAAGTTCTATTTATAGCAAATAAAATGCCCTTTCACACCAAAAAGTGTAATGAATAAACCTCTGAAGGAAAAGTAAATTCGCGTATGTACATTAGAACACAGGAGAAGAAGGTCCAACACTCTTCAACAATAAAATAAAAAAACAATGAAGGACAATTGTTAGTTTATCTAAAGTCATTTTTGCTTATTAGTATGGATGAACTGGATCATCAAAGGTCAGCAGAAAAGACACTGGCTAATAAAATGGTATTAGATACATTTGTGTTATTTACCATATTTAGTTTAGGTTTGCGTCATATTCTGAGTTTGCATTTCACTGTTTTAATTCATTTTGATGAATACTAAATCTGTTTTTTTTTTTTTTGCGAGTGGGATGAATTACTGTAATGCACATTCACATTTAGTCTAGAACTACATCATGTTCACACAGCGCACACAACGCCTCTGTACTTCCGATTTCTCCCAATATGGGGACAGGAGACTGGCGTTACTTTTTTGAAAAAGTATCTAAGATATTTTCTTGTAAGTTAAAAAGTAATGCGTTACTTTACTAGTTACTTGAAAAAAGTAATCTGATTACGTAACTCCCGTTACTTGTAATGCATTACCCCCAACACTGTGTAAAGTACTGTGTGTTCAGAAGTGTTTCCGAAAAGAACAAAATCATTATGGCTCAAAATTGCTAGTAATGTTGTCCAGTATACAAAGAGCCAAATAACAACTGTAATAATGACTGTGAATGTGATTTATGAGCAAATCTGCAGGGAAACTAATTCAAATATAATTCAGTACCACAGGTTAATAAAATTACAGTAAGTAAATCCCCAGAAAGAATGTTATGAATGCTGTGAAAGATTAAAGGCAAGTAAAAGCAAATGTTATCCCAGACTAACTAACTTTGCAAAAGTGGAGGGATTGTGGGATATTGCAATTTAATTTGATAAATGATTCTTTGGGTTTTTGTGTCAGTAGGGCAGGGTGCCCTAATACTACAATATAGATTTTACAGTAAATACAGGTTGGTGTGCTACTTTGTAAATTATGAGTTAAAGTAATAGCTCATACAATTATTTACATTCCAAACTTTTGTTGTTGTTGTTGCTTTGTTTTCTATACAACGGCATAGGAGAAAATAACTCATTTTGTGTTGCATGAACATGGAGCAACATGGCGTGATTTAATATTGCTAAATATTATCATTGGGTGAACTATTCCTTTAATTCTACACGGGAAGAGACTGGCTTCCTCTTTTTTTCATTTTTTTTTTTTTTTGTAAGGTCATGTCATGATTATTTGTCTTAATATAGGACACTGACCTTATAGAAACAAGGACAATAATGTGCTAAAATCAGTAGCAACTGATTCTGCAGTTGTGGTTAAATTTGGATGATCATGCGATATCATTAAACATCTTACTGTCAACCACAACTGCAGTTTTAGAAGAAAATTAATTACTGCCAGTAAATAATTAAGAACGTTTAGATTTGAATCATAGCAAGAGTCATAAAACGCACAGCTAGCACCTGCTCAGCAGTTCACCAAAATATAGAGATACACAAAAACAATTAAAAATGTCTTCTAGTAATTAGGTTTCTAATTTTTTTATATTTGCTGAAAAAAAAAAAAAAAAAAAAAAAACAGTTTGGTACAGAAAACAAATCTATCCATCTTATACACTCTCAGAAAAAAAGTTACAAAAGTTGTCAATGGGGCATTACCTTTTCAAAACGTACAAATAAGTACCATTTAGGTACTAATAAGTACACTTTAGGTACTAATTTGTACCATTACCAATATGTGCCATTTAGGAGTAAAAAAAAAAAACAACAAAAAAAAACAAAAGGTGCAAAGGTGTACCTTTTGAAACGGTACCATACCAGTGACAACTTTTGTACCTTTTTTCTTAGAGTGCAGATATAAAAACTATTGCAAAAAAAAAAAAAAAAAAAAAACCCTTAAAATATGCATCTCTCCATGTGCCGTTAATTAAAATCATACAAACAAATAAACATGAAAATATGTAACATAAAATGAATATTTTCTACAAAATTTCAGGTAAACACCTCAAAATGAATTGCAGAGAGGCACTAACTAGGACTCCAAAAGCTACAAAATTATTTAAGTGATCCTCACATGGAAAGTCTTTTACAAGGACCTTATGTGAATGGATTTGGTTGCTTAAGTTAATTTGCAATGAATCTACGATTACAATATCCTTTCAAAGTGTCCTTTTAAATGCCAAGACAACATTCGGAATTCACACTGAGACTATTAACTTGAAAACGGATAAAGTGTGCCTGTTCTTCTGACTAGAGGATAGCAAAGAGGTTACAAAAGCATCTTGACAGACCCTCTGTGTCATTTTTGTATTATAAATAACCATCATAACTTCTCCCTGTGACAATCAGTCTTTTTTATTATAGAGTCAGATACCCTACAGAGACCGTACGGGATATTGCGTGCTGTCACTGTGACAAGCTAACATCCAGCTTTAAGTAATGTGCACAAATGACCATACATGCATATTTCTCCCATGTTCTGATTTTATTATACATCTCTCACCTGCTTATTGTTTCATGCAGTTCACAGGGATTTTACACAATGGTCTCAGCCTGTCTTTTATAATTTATTTCATGACAGCGCAGCACAAATTCACTAAAGCATTATTCATTTGAATGTTCATTAATTATGCAAATGAGTTGCAATTAACTAATCTCTTCATAAGATTCCATTTGCATGTTAATGAACTGCATGGTTGTAACATTATTTAATTGGGTAGATAGATACATTAAATGCACAGTGTGAGTCTCCAACTGATATTACAGTCACTGCTTTAAAACAAGTAAAAATTAATAATGTGTCTCACCAGAATTTGATAAGAAAAACACAAACGTTTATCTGCCTCTTTAAAGAAAGTATTTATAAACTGTATTTCTTTACCAGTGTATATAATAAACGCATACAGGATTTATGTATTACTGTAGAATTAAATGGGGCTGTAAAATCACACTTGCACTGGAGAGCTTCGGTAACAGGCCAGAGAGACTAAACAGTCAGAAGTCTACTGTATGTCTCTGAATGAAGCGGGATGTCTCCATAATCAGAGGTCTTTTGAAGGACATCTGCGTTTGGAGTGTTGGTGCAGATTTCAGCCAGGTTACTATCTCTCAGCCCTGATCTGAAGCGGTGGAGCTGCTCTCTTATTATCTCCAAGGACCTCCACCCACTAATGGACATTTCCGTTCATCTCCTCAGCAACTGTTGCTGCAGAAAAACCTCCCCCTCGATCCGACCTACAACCCCGGCCCCTGCCCCACCCGCATTGAAGTGTTCCTGTCAATTGGGAAGTGATGTGTTTCCTCAGGAAAATGAGGAGACATTATGGATCTGTGAACTGGAAAAGGTCTGGAGAACCAACAAGATCTATTACTTGGAGAAACTATTCCCATACATCTCAATGGCAACTGGTCAGCTGGCACATGCAGCCAATTTCTGAGCCAAACTCTAACACATTGCAACTCCACAAATTAATTTCATGCTTTTAAAGAGATTGTTCTCCCAAAAATAAATGTTGTCATCCTTCACTCCTCATGTAGCCGTTTCTTTCTTTTGCAAAACACAAAAGAATTTTTGAACAACGCTGATGTTCACACAACATTAGATTCCACTGTATGGACAACGAAACAAAGACATTTATCAAAATATCTTCATTTGTGCTTCACAAAACAAAGTAAATCAAAGCTGTTTGGAAAAACATGAGTGAATTATTAAGAGTACTCCAAAGAAAAAAACAAAACAAAAACAAAAATGTTTGCAAATAATGCCCTAATAGTTCAATCACATCATTAAAAACCTTTTTGATTTTCTTTGTTCTATGAAACACAAAAGAAATGTTGAAGAACTTTGGGATTTAAATAACATTAGACTCCATTAGCTTACATTTCATGGATATAAAATAAAGTCATTTTACAAAATATCTTCATTTGTCTTTAACAAAACAAAGTAAATCAAAGCTGTTTGGAACAACATGAGTGAATTATTAAGAGTACTCCAAAGGCAAACAAAATTAAAATAAAATAAAAGTTTGCAAATAAGGTGAAGTGACATACAGCCAGGTATGGTGACCCATACTCAGAATTAGTGCTCTGCATTTAACCCATCCAAAGTCCACACAAACAGCAGTGAACACACACACACACACCGTGAACACACACCCGGAGCACTGGGTAGCCATTTATGCTGTGGCACCGAAGGAGCAGTTGGGGGGCCCGAGACTTGAAACCACAACCTTAGGGTTAGGAGTCAAACTCTCTAACCACTAGGCCATGACTTCCCAAAATAATAATGGCCCAATAATTCAATCACGTCATTAAAAACCTGTTTGATTTTCTTTGTTCTATGAAACACAAAAGAAATGTTGAAGAACTTTGGGATTCAAATAACACTGGACTCCACTAGCTTACCTTTTATGGATAAAAATAAAGTCATTTTACAAAATATCTTCTTTTGTGATCCACAGAACAAAGAAAGCCTAACAGGTTTGAAACGTCATGAGTGATTTATTAAGAGTAATCCAAAGAAAAATCATGAAAATTGTTGTTAATAATGTCTTAATAGTTCACTCATGTTGCTCCAAACCTGTTTGATGTTCTTTGTTTTATGGAACATAAAATAGATGTTTTGACCGTACAATTAAAGTCAGTTAAGTTGCTTGGAAAAAAAAAATCTCAGCATTTATACTTTTTAAATGACAATAGAGAAGTAAGCTCTTTGCTCACATATTGGCATAATTATGGAATTTACCAGCAAAACCTGAACTGAACTATTTTTTACATTTGATCATCATTCAGCAACACATATTGTAAATATTGGCTAATATAAATTTCACTCTTGGTGTGAATAGACCATTTGTCAGTCTGCTTTTTCACCATAGTTGAAACTAAACATGCAACTTAAAAATGTAGAGAGTAAGAAAGCCCTTTTCACAAGTTTTGAGTGAAAGTGTTGGAAATGACTTGGCTTGCCAAATGAACCCTGACTTCCTGGGGGTTTGGAAAAACCTGGCTGAAATCCCCTCTCTCTAGATATCAACGAGGTCTGCGCTGTGACATGTGGATGCATAATTAGCAGCAGCATGAGAGCGAAGTGGTATTAATTATTACGATTAAAACATTAGCCATGCAGCTCATGTGTTCATTGTGATGAAATAGGCCTGCGTCCCCCTGACCTACAAACCACTGCACACAGGCACCAGAAGGAAGATGCGTAATTGTGTTTCCAGTTCTCCTTAAGACGCTGGCATAATTAGTGTGCTTCTCACCCGAAAGAATAGAGGTGATTTGGAAATAGTCCAAATTGCAAGCCTTAATGAAAACGCGCCATCGGTGAAGGGTAGTCTGTCAAAGGAAGCAAACTTCTCTAGGGCGAATGCATTCGTGTGACTTGGGCGTGTTTAAATGGGATCTAGCGGTCCCGTGAGACGTAGAAGACAGGGTGTTTTTTTTTTTTTTGGTGCTGGATTTGGGGCTAAACTAAACAGATTTTGAGCCAGAAGGGCTCTGCAGTTAAAGTTTAATGAAACCATGCACACACAATGAGGCATGAGTGTATGCACATAGTCCATGTACTGTGCTTCCTCACACCCCCTAAACAAAACCAAAATGCTCCGTCAGAACAAATGGTTTTTATCTTCACTGATGTCCCGCTTGATCAAACGGCACTCTCTGAAATCTGAGTTTATTAAAGAAATAACCCACTAGAGGCCATGCATTACAGTGTGGCTGCAATGGTAATGCTATAAAAGTTTGATCAAATGTATTATTGACCTTCATGTTCTGTTTGGGGTCTCATTTTTAAATTCAATTTTAATAAACAAATATGTTTTAAAAAAATATATTTTCTATACATAAATATTTAAAAAGCAAAAATATACAAAATAAATATTTTCTGTTTTACATTACCGTTCATTTGTATATATGTTGGTAAGATATTTAAATGTCTTTGAAGTCTCTTTTGCTCACCAAGGCTACATTATTTTCAATTTAAAATAATAGTAATATTGTGAAATATTCTTAAAATTTAAAACGAATGTCACATGATCCTTCCGAAATCATTCTAACTTACTGATTTTTCTGCACAAGAAACATTACTTATTATTATCAATATGGAAAACAGTTGCTTAATATTTTTGTGATTTTTTCCCCCCAGGATTCCCAGGAACAAAATTTATTTGAAATAGAAATAATTTTAACATTTCTAACTTTTGCTCAATTAAATGCATTTATGTGGAATAAAAGTACTTATTTCATTCAAAAAATCTTTCAGTGGTAGTGTATGTATATTTAAATACAATTAAAACACAAAAAACTGAAACATATTTGTTTATTATAATTAAAAATAAACAATCACAAAAATCTATTCAGATATTGATGGTCAATTTCAAAGTACAGCAAGCCTATTTAGTCTGGCTGTGTGAATTATCCAGAGACACTGAATGAGGATGAATATGTAATGACTTTAAATGAAGTAATCAGCTTTTGAAAATAAAGATGTGAACTGAATTAATCACCACAGAAATCAAGAAAGTGCCCATGAGTGCAGCAGTGCCCAATGAAAGACAGTTTTCAGTTAAATGCTAAAAAATGTACATAATTTAACCACCCTTCTGAAAGGGCCTCAGCTTGGAGAGCAGCTTGAAAAAAGCGCCATTAAAGCAGCATAATAAAATGTGCACACTCGTATGCACAGGCAGTGATGAGTTTCACTTAAGGAGCTATGCGCTAATGAAGATGCTCTAAACATAACCCGCAACTCTCTAGTTCTGACACCTACCAATTAACACTCCCTAGTATGAAGTCTTCCATTACCAATAAACTGAGCAGGCAAAACACTGCCGTGGTTCCCCTGTAATGGAAAATAATTGAAGAGTTAAGTGGGTCTTATTACTTATCCACTCTGCATGCTAACACACACTAGCTATTATCAGAGTTCATTGCCTAAAATGCCTTTGAAGATCATTTAATTGGCCCCCAACTGATGATAATTCATTAGCTAGCCATTCAGAGGTCAAAATTCAACTTCAGCTCTTACTTTTTGGAAAAAATAATGGAGAATCTACAAATTAACAGTGCAAGATCTTTTTACACAAAAGAGAACTGAAACAGGTTGTTAACAGCATGGGACTGACATGGAAGTGGCTGCTAACCATATTTTTACAAGTAAAGCTTGGAAAATAAAAATATGACATACCTGTAACAGTCAAGTTGAGGATAACAGTTCACTTCTGGGCTTTAAAATGGTTGTAAGAGCAATTTTTTTTTTCTGTCAACTTACAGTGCATTTAAAGCATATCATTTGATAATCATTTAAATCTATAACCATTGCTAGTTACAGATATGGGAAAATCAAGGGAAGACATATGACATCATTGTAGACAACATTATAAGTTAGTCTTACAACAGTCTTAAACATGCATTTTACCACCAGATACAAAAACATTGCATGAAAGCTTAGGGTGGAGCCCCCAAGCTGCGGTAGTCATTGAAAGCCCAATTCATTAGTAGTCGTCTAGGGACTTTCAGATGGCTACATGCCAATTCCCAAAACACAGGCTTGCCTACATATACTAGCCGTCTGTGGTATCATGCTCTATTGCATAAAACATATAGACAACACAGAAGGGTTCTGACTGATATGACAGACCAACACAATGATAACTCATTTTATTCACATCATTGTCATTGTTACAAATATTTGTTTTTCAGCTGATCTCAGTACTCGGTAGAACTGCTTGGGAGTTGCTTGTGATTCACAGGATCACTCTTATTTCATGACAAAAATAGTAAAAAAGTAAAAATTAAAAAACATATATATAAAATTATTCTATAACTAGATGTCATGTTCTAGGCAGACAACTACTGTGAGTCAGGGCACTTCCCTTGGCTCATTCAGACTGCCATGTTTTTTCTACAAAATGGATGTCAATACTTTTAATTACTGGAAAAGAAAAATGGTAATCATTCAAACAGTGGGCCAGAAACCTACCTGTACAGGCATCCAAAGTTACTTAAACTGCAAAAATAAAGCAGGCTCAAAATAAACAGGTGCACCACACATGGCATAAAGTGGAACAGTAAAAATAATGGCATCCAAATGGATTTTAAACACACCAAATGCAACTAAAGTTTATTATGACCTTTTAAACCATTTTTTTTTCAGCAAACTGACATATTATCTAACAGGATGCATTGTTTTAAAAAGAGACAAATTAATATAATAAAACAAGACAAAATCCATCACATACTCACTGATGTTTGTGCTGCTGGTTTCCCTCTAATATGATGTCACTTCCTGCATGGGGATGTCAAGGAAGTGGAAGTGTCTTTTGTTATACTACAAAAGACAAACAGGATGAAATAAGATAATAAAGGACACACACACACACACACACACACACACACACACACACACACACACACACACACACACACACACACACACACACACACACACACACACACACACAAAATATCTATAAAATGATGCCCAGTTACAACAATATTCCCAAGAAAATATATATTTTGTTTTGTTTGGAAACATCTGCATTACCAAAACACAGACAGACAGATAGATAGATAAGCAGTTGATATATATTTAATGTGAATGAGACAGTGCATACATGGAAATGATCCAGTAATTCAAATTAATGAAAAGCTTCAAGAAATTCATAAACAACTAAAATATATAAGATTAACATACCAATAATCTCATTTCCTCTCTCTCTCTCTCTCTCTCTGGACACACACACACACACACACACACACACACACACAAAAGGTTGTTTAATGGTATTAACATCAATGATTGTTTGATTATTTATCATTAATTTTATTTATTGTTACTTCATTCATTAAAATAGATGTTTACTTTTATTAATTAAATGACATTTATTTTGGTGTGACATTTTCTAAAAATTGTCATTCCTTTTCCACGAAGAGGCTTCGAGCAGATGCAGATGCAGCTGCCACAGGTGCATTTATTTTGCCCAATATGTTTCGTTTGAGTTTGACAGTGATTTTCATCTGTGCTTGGTTGTTGTTACCCTGGCTTGCCCCGGTGCTCCGGCAACAGATGTGTGCTGCTGACTCAGTTTCCTCAGATCCGCGTTTGCCTCTTTCCTCTCCTCCATCAAGCGGTCTGTCACGGCCTCTGTCAGGCCTCTAATGGATAGAGAGATTTGTGCTGTCAGTGCTCTTGATGGGCCGTCAGATCCATAACACAATACCTCCTACGACACCACACGCTGTCAAACACGGCAGATATTTCACACTGACTGAGGATAATTCACAGCTGTGAAACAGACTTTCTGCTCACATCAGTGGCGCTGTACAGTCAAGGCTGCCCTGTCACCCCGTCATTTCCCTCTGAAGTGTGTGAAGTTTACCGTGTTCAGCGTTCATGTCATGCTTTGATAGCGCTGCTGTCGTGTTGATACTTCTTTACTAAATTGAAAACAGCAATAATCCAAGGAAGGGTCTGTGTTCTAGAATGATTTTACCACAGGTAAGTGGTGTTTATTGGCATGACATGAAGCATTGTGCCTTTACCTGTGGTAAAATTATTGTAACACTCAAGCCTTGAGTGGCTTATTGCTTTAAAGAAATTCAAATGACGCGATAGAAATATAATATGATATTCATAAAAAACGTAAAATGTATTAATATTAATAATCAGGATAAATTTACATAATATATACATCAGAGTTCAAACATTTAAGGTCAGTAAGATTTTTGTCAGCAAGCACACAAAACAGTGATTTTAAAGATTTATATTGCACATAAATGCTGTTTTTTAAACTTTGTATTCATCAACATTTACATAAAAATATTAAGCAATACAACTGTTTTTCAACATTAATTATAATATGTTTCTTGAGCATTAAATCAGCATATTGGAATGATTTCTGAAGGCTCATGTGACACTGAAGACGCTGAAAGAATCTGTAGAGTCTGCTTTTGAATTTATATCAATTTAGGATTTGAGAAATGCAAAAAGGAAGTAACATTGATTTTAGTAAAGCTAGATGGGTACTTTTTTACAAGTCAAGAAAATAAAAACCACTTCAAATTACAGTCATAGCTATAATATTCAATTGAAAATTTAATCATTTTTTGATTATCTTTTTATTTAGTTCCTGTCATGCATGTTCTATATATCTTTCAGTCACAGACCCACAGGGCAAATAGACAACAAACCCTCCATTCATTCTTTAACGTTGCTTTTAATTATATAAGATGTCATGTGATATTTACACGAGGTTTAGGTGACACCTAAATTATGATTAAAAATGAGCTTGGCCTAATTATTTGGTGTATCCTTTGGCAATTGTATCAAGACAGCATGTAAACCTATGCCCTATATATATATACTGTAAAATCCCAACAACATTCACTGATCTCATTTCCGTGTCATGAGCCCTCCTTTTAGTCCAGTTATGCCCTCACCACCGCTCAGTTAAATAAAGTGGCTAAAGATTGGTATTTAGCATGACTAAAGCCATTGTTGGTCGCGCAGGGTGAGACACGCGACACTGTGGGCCTACTGAGCTGAGGGTGAGCAAGAGCTCTGTGGATGAATAGAACCCAAGCATGCTTTAGAAAAAGTGCCTTTTATCTCTGTCCGGGTCTGTCTGAAGGGGATTAAGCACAACAATGAGAGCCTTGAGGAGGTTTTCTCTAACTCGTCACATTTTCAGCCTCTGAGCTGGAACTGGCTGGAGGAAAAGCTGACCAAACAAGCAAACATGTTCATAACTGAGACCTACATTTGTACAATAATGACTAAAGCTCAATGTTTGTTTAAAATTATTATTTTCAAATGCACTTTTTTTCTGTTTCTAGTCTCAGTTGTCCTACTGATTTCCTTTTCATTTTACTCAGAAACATGAACCAAATCTGATGACCCATGTATACATTTTTTCAACAATTTGTCAAGACAAACTTAGAATGTCAGCTTGACAGAGCCTTGCCTGAAAGATAAAAAAATGAACAGACAGACTGACTGACAGACTGATAGACATCCATCCAGGATGGCTGGATGGATGGATGGACGGACAGATGGACAGACACACACACACAGAGATACTTAAACTATTTACACCCATTAATTTTAAAGAGATAATCCAGCCAAAAATGAAAATTGTCATAATTTGCCCACGCTTATGTTGTTTCAAAACCGTTTGATTTTCTTTCATCTGTGTAACAGATATTTTGAGAAATGTCTCAGTTTTGTCCATACAGTAAAAGTCAATGGCCATTCTTCAAAGATTTTCTTTTGTGTTCTGCAGAAGCAAGAAATGCAATACAAGTTTGAAATCACACAAGAGTGAGTAATTGATGACAGAATTGTCATTTTTGGGTGGAGTATCCCATTGGCTTTGCACATCATTTCATACTTATTGATTTGATGATAATTAATCTAAAATACAAAGTATTTTCTTTTATTAGCCCCACCTGGATTTCATTCTTCTCCTCTATGCGCACTAGACACTTTTCACGCACACTGCTTTGTGTACATAATCCCACAAAAGGCTCAAATATGTGTTTACATGCTCGTGCACTACAAATCATCTTGCACTGTTCCCCAGCCAGGTGCTTGACTTACAATGTTTCTCTTTGCACATGTACAGTATTATGTGAAGCATTCGTATAGTCTATATAGTTTTCCTTTTTAGTCTATGTATAGGTAAACATTTATATATAGTATATTCATATTCAAAATCTGTCAGTAGGTCAGTTGTGTATAGGTACAGTGTTTATGTGAAGCATTCGTATAGTCTGTATTTTTTTAGCTTATGTATAGGTTTTTGTATAGCATTTATAGTCAAAATCTGTCAGTAGGTTAGTTGTGTATAGGTTTATACTGTTTAATTCATTGTTGTATGTCTGTATTTATGTAGCACCGTGGTCCTGTGAGGCACGACATTTCTTTCCACTGTATGTCCAAACATGTAGCAGAATGACAATAAAGCTCAACTTGACTTGAACTTGACCTGGATTTCATTTATAAATACATTTTCTATTAAAAAGACCCTTTTCTTTCTCCATCATTTACTGATAAATGAAGCTGTGTCTGAAACCATAGACAGCTGCCTTGCTGCCTCACTGCCCAGTCACTCACTGATTTAACATACAGTGTTTTAATACCAAGGCACCTTTCAAAGAAACTACGGTACCATAACATCATGTCTAATGATCAAGAACAAATTCAGTTGAGCTTTAAAGATGACCATCTGAAGATTTAATTAAGCTTTTACTTATTTTTTGTTAGAAAATCAATCATAAGTGAATACAAATCACACATTTATGGCATATTTATTCTTTCAACCAAACAGATGCTGTCAAAACGTTTATACGTTTCTATGTCTATCCAACATACATACATGTACCCTCTACATAGTTACATATAAAAATGAGAGCACCCTAAGTAAATAGATATATTTATCAACTTATTTATTCATTCATTCATTCGTTTAAAGTTTTTTAAAGCATATCTGGCATAGCCCCAACCTCCTGCTAACCCCATGCATTAATGACTGAGTCTTGCAAGGCATGCCAAAAGCATTCGAGTCTTTCAAATAATTTGGGTAGTTGCTGAGTCGTTGGCATTCAAGATTTGAGATTCTGTTTAAAGAGGGTGGTGGGGCATGCCCCATAGGAACAAGCTCTCAAAGTGCTTCTTTCTTTGATGTCTGTCTTGTAATGGAGTGTGTGTGTGTCTATAATTATCTCTCTGTTAGATTTTGCTGCGTCCATCACATGACCCGATTCATTAGCAGGCGTGTGGACCACCCATATCAGCGGCTCAGAGTCTTTCATTACATCTTCAGAAGAGGTTTACTGTACGGTGACACAAATCCACAGACCAGGTGTGACCTGGTCTTATTATTATATTACTTCTTTATGTACCACAGTTATGTACCCCATATGCACAGTTCTCAAGAGGAAGAGAATAAACCGCACTGTGGTGCTATCTGCTCGAAAAACTGTAAATTGGTCCATAATGGATGAATTTGCCTGTTTACAAGGAAACGGTCATGTATTATAAAAAGACTAATTGGGAGCAAAACAAACTTGAAACTGGTTTATTTATAGCAAAATGTCTGTCATATACAATAAAATAATAACAAACAAAGTGTGTCAGCAAGATATTACATAACTTTGTGTTTGACAGTAAAGGTGATATAAGCCATTTTTATAATGTAAGTACACTGGGCCAGGCAATAAGATTAAAATCCTTTCAAGCTTTAAAAATTTCAAGCTATGGACAACCAGACGTTCATCCTCCGGTAAGTAGATTAACCTCAAAAAGGACATATTTTGAGGGATAAAGAGACAAAGCAACTTCTTACATAATAAATGAATGATTACTGTATAGTTCATGTCAGTGCAAAGATTTGAGTTTCACATTTCTGCTTTTGAACTTTCTGGAACAAGTGAAATTGCAATTTTTACATATTTTATTTTTAGGTAGGGGTGAGTCATTTTTTTCCATTTCCATTTTTTTTTTTTTTTTTTCTGTAGTAATCAACATTGTGCCATAGATGCTGTCAAGCTTGACTTGTAATGAACCTGAAGCATTTCTTTAAAGGAACAGTTCACACAAAAATCAAGATGTAGATGAGTTTGTTCTTCATCTTAACAGATTTGGATAATTTTTGCATTACATCACTTGCTCACCAATGGATCCTCTGCACTGAATGGGTGCCATCAGAACAAAAGTTTAAACAGCTTATAAAAAAAAACCATCACAATAATGTACTAGTAATCCACATGACTCCAGTCCATCAATTAATGTCTTGTAAAGTCAAAAGCTGAGGTGTTTGTACTTTAAAACATTGCTTTTTGCCAAAATTCTAGTCTATAATCTATAGTAATGCTTTCTCCAGTGAAAAAGTCCATTCCCTTTTGTCCTCTCACATTAAAAAAATCCACCAACATAATTGTTTAGAACTGTTTTGGACTGTTTTCGCTTGTAAACACTGCTTGATCTGTGCATACTTCTTTTCTGATTCAGACAAGACTTTTTCGCTGGAGAAAGCAATTATTGTGGATAGAGGACTCATATTTTAACCATTAGCAATGTTTTGAAGTTAAAAGCCTCCTAATGATGGATTTGTTTGTTACAAACACACAGCTTTTCACTTCAAAGGACTTTGATTCTTGTGTTGTTTTTATCATCTGTTTGAACTCTCATTCTGACGGCACCCATTCACTGCAGAGGATCCATTGGTGAGCAAGTGATGTAATGCAAAAATTATCCAAATCTTTTCCGATGAAGAAACAAACTCATCTACATCTACTTGGATAGACTGAGGATGAGCACATTTTCAGCTAATTTTAATTTTTTAAGTGAACAATTACTATAACTGTTCTTCCGTCTCCACTCACAGTTTACAGAATCAAAAACTCTCTTAAATAAGAATGTTGACTACTGTGTCTTAGTGAGCCAGATGTAATGGAAACATTGTTTCATGGGTGTGGTGCATCTGACTCAGCAGTTGAATAAGAAACAGATTCTCTTTTTCGCTTGACCCCTGACTGCCACTCTCTTTCACAGCTTTCTTTGTCTGATCAGTCACAACGAAATTAGCACACGTGTTTTTTCTTTCCTAAGCACTTCCTTAGACACAAAGCCATGACACTGTCACAACAGTCCTTAGCATGAGAACAACTTCAATACAAAATCTACCGTCAACAAATTTAACAGCCTCTGCATTGGAGAACCAATGCCTGTGAGCTCATCTCCAATAACTGGGTCTGCTGGATGTTGGCAGTGCTTGTTTTAACCATCAAAGATCAAGACTGGGGGGTTTGAGCGAGGTAGAATGCCAGATGTGGGCCAGAAAGCTGTGATTTTGGATCAATTCACCCAGATCCCTGCAGGCTCAACAAAGAGAAAGGGTCAAGAGAGAGATGGATCCTGTGGAGAGAGACTGGAGTAGGATACTGACAGCTTAGAGGACAGATTTAAAGACAAACAGGAAGCTGAAGAGATGCACAGAGAGTGGCCACCCTTTTCAGCTTGCACAAGTGGGCACAAAGCCACAGGGTCAAAAGACTCCAAATTAAAATCAGAGCACTGGTTGGAATATTTTAAGCTCTTGCTTTCCATGGCTAAAGGTTAAAAGGTGAATCCACATGGATAAGTCGGGATTCGGTTATTTGGAACTTTGACTGGTTTAAACTAAATGTTGAAGGTGAATTTAGTTTGGTGTTGGATGTTAGTTACATGATTTAGACATATTGTAGATTTGATATTTGATTTACAAAAATATGTGCATTTATATTTATTCATTTCTAAGACACTTTTATCTAAGCAACACATCACAAGTGTCTCCCTAATGCATATGCTGAACACCACTGTTCAAAAGTTTATGGTTGGTAAGTTTTTTATGTTATGGAAAGAAGTCTCTTGTGCTCACCGACACTGCATTTATTTGATAAAACAATAAAAACAGCTATTTATGTTTAATGCTACATCACTCAAACAAGCCTCCATTATTATTATTATTTTTTAAATCATCACAACTAAAATTTAATAATATTGATTGATTTGATTGATCGTGGGATAATTCTTTTATAAAACAATTCAACAAGCAGTAAGTTAATATAGAGTTGTTTACATTTTAGACACACTATTGCCATTTTCTTTGTTTTTGCTTCGCCAAAGAAAATAGTTCCAGCAAACACTGCACACCAAGCAACACAAATGGTAGTAGTGTTTTTCGAATCGCCTGAGTGAATGATTCAATGACTCACCCAAAACATGTTGCATTTGTAGATAAAACAGCATATCAACAAAAGATTTGAAAGAATAAGTCAATCAATCACTTATAAAAGACACTCATTTGACACACACAGACACACACACACACACACGTTGGGTTACCATATTTTATGGGGCCATTCCATAGGCTTAATGGTTTTTCTACTGTACAAACTGTATTTTCTATCGCCCTACCCCTCACAGAAATTTTAGATCTTCAAAAAACTTTCTGTATGATTTACAAGCTTGTTTCCTCTTGGGGACCAAAAATTCCCCACAATGACAAGGATTTTGGATATTGCCATCTTTGTGGCACAACCACACACACAGATAAATTTCTGTGTACGAGGTATCAGGCCTGCACTTTGTTCAAAGAACGGCTACAGTATGTCCTTTAATTTGTGGTCATGAGTAAAAAAACTGTCTAACTGTTGGACCTCAAAGAGGAAATGTGCTTGTAGCGGAAAATCTGCTAGGACTATAAATCAAACTCGATTTTTTCAAGTTTTTGAAAGAAGTTTGTTATGCTCACCAATGCTGTATTTAGTTAATAAAAACACAGTTAAAACAGTGTGTGAAATTTTATTACAAATAGTTTTAACAACGTGGATAAAACAATCTGGATCTGTCTTCTGGGTTTTCTTTTCTTTGTATTTTTATGCAAATGAGCTGATGGAGACATGTCAAGGTCAATTGAATGTAGTAAAAATGTCAATGTAAGCTCTCTAAAGCACACTTACAGCACTATCCTGTACGTTATGAGTTCCTGTTCTGGTATCCGAGAAGAGACTATTTCCCTTCCACAAACTCTGTTCTCTCTCTCTGGGGCCTCTTCCTGATACCCGGCCCTGGTTTCTGGTCCTTTTACCCATGCTGCTATACACAATCCTTGGACCCCGGAATAACAGTCAGTACAGGGTGGGGTGATTTTTAAATGCCAACCATATGACATTCGCTTCCGTTCTCACTCGTGCATAAAAGTTTCCAGCAGTAGTGTATTTATTCAGTGGTGCTGCAACATTGCTACTAAAAAATATTTAAGATCTAAAAAATGTCTAAATTTACAGTGTGACCAGTGGTGTCAATTATAGAATGAATTAATCTTATGAGACAGTTCTTTTAATGAATCACAAACATAGACTATAACGTAAATGGCATGCGAAGAAAAGACTCATATTGTCATTTCTAATTTATGTAGCAGTTATGTAGCGCTAAGAAATACAACCTTTTTCTAAAGGGATTTCAAATTATTAATATTTCTACATAAAAACAATCAAACAAACAAACATGATAGCTAGTTTACAAACAACACTGACATTAACTTTTCTGAAACTAAATATTTCAACAATGGTACATTTACATGTACCTTTAGTCATTTTGCATCCCTAACAATGAGTGCAGGCATAAACCTTTTATCATTTACCATTATACCTCTGATGTCATGCAGAAATTTCACAAATGTTTCTTTCACCCTGTTCCCAAAAATCTTCACTGAAGCATATCAGAGCCAAAGTTCCATTTCTAAAATTCATGGCCATATGTTGGAAATATTTGATATTCGGTTTCTGTCTATCACACCGCTGCTTGGCAGATGTGGGCCAAACTGCTGTGCTTCAGAGCAGGAGGTGTTCTCCGTGCACCATGGGAATTCGGCGTACATTCAGGTGCCTAATGAGATATATGAGAATTTCAGTAAGTGCATGGTTAACTCTCCATTCGGCGGTGAGCAGAGGAAGTCTTTTGTCTTAAGATTGTGCAATGAGGAACAATAATCCTGCAGCAGACAGGGAGGATGTGTTTGTCTTTAGTATGTGAGACCTTGCTTTGTTTAAATGAAGTTGCCATTTCCTACAGGAGTCAGGGAAAATGGAGTGAAGGAAGTGAGGGAGGTGGCTGACTTCCTGTTGTAGGGACGCAACAACAGTACATGGCCAGAATGTACTGAATGAAATTGCAGTATATTATAACAAGGAATATTGGAAACCTTTGACTTAAATCCTTAGTTCATCCAAAAAAAAAAAATGAAATAAAATGTTTTCATTATGTATTGTGCACTATGAACTGCATTAAAAATTATTTCCATAGATTAATATTAATTATTAAAATAGATTATTACAGCAGTTCACTCAAAGGCCCCCCATTGTTCTACTATATTAATTGAATTAACCAAAATTCATTTTGTGTTTCCAGAAGCTTAAAGAACTGCTTCTTCTTCTAAAAGTATTAGTTACTGAGGGGGAAAGGACAAAAAGAAATATGATTTCTTGCTTTTACATTTTTTTATATTTAAATTTAGCTTAAGATAATTTTTATAACAGTATTAATATTAATTACATTAATAATATATTAAGAAATTTTAAGCCATTCTGTAGCCCCTTGAAAAAAAAATTATGGTTTGGAAAGACATTAGGTTTAGTAAATGTCAAGTAAGTAAATTGCATTTTTTGCAAGCAGTATAGGGTGGTCTAGTAGCTAAAGTTCGAGGTTGTTGGCAAACAAACTGGAGGCTTTATCTCAAGGTTGTGTCAGTGAACCAGAAGCTGTGGAGTTGAAATGTCTGTGGCCTTGAGCACAACATCCTACAATAAATGACTCCCTGCAATTTAGTCATAAATCATTTCAGATTCACATTTCTCTGAATATTACATTACCTGGCTGTTGCTGGCCTTAAGTTTGGAAAACACATGGCTTTTAAAATCTGAAAACACTAGGCATCTTATACTGTACTTATAGCCTTTATAAATGGTTACAGAGAAACACTAGGCATCATATACTAAATGACTAAGCATCACACACTACCACACTTTCAAGTTTGTCCAAACACAACTGACATAGAAACATGCGCCTCATTGCTAGGAGACGCATGACAAATGAAAACAAAAATCAACTCAAAACATCAAACATGTTTAATATCCTCCGACTGAATGAAGTCATATGCTGTGTTCCAAAAGCAACATTATGTTACTAATATGCACCTTTTAGGGGTAAATAAGGTACAGAGGTGTACTTTTGAAAGGCTACTGCCCCATTGACAGCTTTTGTACCTTTTTTTTTTTTTTTGAGAGTATATAAAGCGTCATTATTCGGCTCAATTCAGTTCATGTTTTGTTCTCATATGATAGTGTCGATGCAATCAAATTGATAATATAAAATATTGAAATACATTTTTGTTCATTTTAAAAATGACTTGTTTCAGTGATTCAGAGTCGACTCTTTCTTTTGAGAAGACAATAACTTTATACAAGGTGCACTTTCAGATTTAAAACTTTGCAGGATGTTTTCATTCACTTAGAGCTGTGTTATACACTGCATGAAAGGTAATTTTCCAAAATCCATAATAGGGGCACTTTAACACTTTTTATTCAAGTTTGTAGCTCTGAACTGAATCCTCTCCTGAAATGCAATGGATTGTGGGCAGTATTAGTCATTGTGCATTGACCTGCACTTCAAATTTTCATTGAATTTTGGAGGCTATCCAGGTACCTCTGGAATACTCATTTCAACATATTATTTGGAACACACTAATTCTAGTTTTGAATACTATCTAGGATGGATAGTACAATATGTGAATTGGGATTCAGCAAAAGTCTGTGTCTATCACACCCAGTAACTGCCCGAAATCTGCATTCTGGCTCTAACTTCGGGCAAGTGGGGTCAACTTGTCCAAATTGCAAATCAGAGCAAAAAAACTGGGCGAAAGTCATGTAGTGCATTCCAGCCTTAAGTATTTATTTCCAAGAGTGTTCAATAGCCAACAGTGTTGTCATCACAGGCAGACAGATTTTAGGAGAAAAGCTGGATTCTGCAGAATAAATTGAATTAAAAAAAAAATGTGTGAATTAAATTAGCCAAATCAATTAAAACAAACATATACATGTTTTTCAAAGAAATGGTGGCAGTATCAGAAATCTGCTGAATTTTCTAAAAAAATCTTACAGGCTCAGATTTTGTGTGGGCCTGGCAATAGGCCTGTCTTCTGGAGAAATTATCCTTGTAAAGTAATCAGTGAGCTGACTGACTGTGTCCCATGGGTTGTATTTTGGAAACTGTCTTGCTTTCTTTCAATGAGGGAAGAGTGCTGACTGATTTTCATTGTGTAATGCATCACATCCAGGGGGCTGAAAATCCAGTCTTCTACACATTCAAGTGTGTAGCTCTTTATTACCAAAGCAATTCACAACAAGAGGCCCTGTGATGAAGTTTTCCTGGAGTTTTTCGCTTCTCTTTATAGAGAGTGGCAGCTGTGCTGAGGATGAGCATGACTGGCAGCGGTGCCTCAGTGCTGTGTACCCAGAATCCTCAGCCTCTGCAACAGCTGTTCCAGCCACAGGCAAAGAGATGGAGTCAGGAACGAAGAAACAAGGAGGGGCTGCTCCCACCCCTGGAGAGAGAGAGAACAAGAGAGACAGATACCTTAATGGTGTATGGTATGTGTGTGTAAAGAGGCCCCAAAAAGTATTAAAAACTTTAAAAAAGCCACGTTTAATATCTCACAAAATATCAAACTAAGAATCATCTTCAAACAAAAGTTGCAAGGCCTTTTGTGCAACAACATACAGCTGGTGTCAAGCTGATGTTTATGTACGTATGATATGTGTACATACACACCTTTCATATTTATTTTTTAACGGTTACCTTTTCTACTACTACAATATGCATAACAAAATTTCAGGAAATTCTGAACATAATGTTTAATCAAAGCAAAACAGTGTACAAGTTTACTTAAGTCTCCCAAAAGTATACTTCTGCATTAAGAACAGAATTAAATATTGCAAAATAATGCGTTGCAACCTGAACAGCCAACCAGAGCTATATACCCAGTTACACTATGACATTTCAGTATTTTTATAGGCATTATAATTAATAAAGCTTTGTCAACGCTAAGTCTTGTTACCATGTCAATAAATCTTCTAGAATCCGAATACAGATTGAATCTTTATCAGAATCCACATTCATTTCTAAATCCAAATCTAAATCTATATTCAAATGAATCTGAATTCAAATCAAAAATCTGAGATAGTGTGCATGTTTACAGCTCTTTTATTGTTTTCGAAGAAATAAATAATGCTAAACTCTGTACTTCGTCAGGGCACAGAAAAGGAGATCATGAGTCATTATGAGAGATCATTCATGACATCAAAGTCTTGTTTCCTATGTTCTATATACAACACCATAATACAGCTCATTATAGCTGGTATATTTATCCTCTTGTTGCCCTGATACATTTTCTTACATCATCAGTAATCCAAAAACACTTCTACTGTTTATTTTGTCCACCCACATAGTGACCAAGTTAGACAAAAACCCATTTTAAACATGTCATGTTGATACAGCTGGAAGCACGTTAGCATGTGAGCTTCAAGAGTTCTGTGCTAATATCTGTATATAATGTGCAAGAACTACAGTAATTAATCTCTGAATGAGACACTGTATGGATAGTCGGCGAGTCTGTATTGTGATGGTTAGGAATGGATTGACATCCTAGCTGATTTTTCTGCCAATTTTCAGCCAAATGCTTCATTTACATAGCAGTCTGAGAATCGAGTTGGCTAGTGGGATGCTGTCTTTGGGTTATGTGCTGTAAATGACATATTCGCAGACATACACTCAATAGAGTACAGTGGCTTTATTAATGTGCTAAAGAATGCAGACAGACAGACAAGCGTGAACCAGTGGGAGTAAAAA
Source organism: Cyprinus carpio (assembly GCF_018340385.1). Taxonomy (NCBI): domain Eukaryota; kingdom Metazoa; phylum Chordata; class Actinopteri; order Cypriniformes; family Cyprinidae; genus Cyprinus; species Cyprinus carpio. Next base: position 24,254,430 of record NC_056580.1, on the reverse strand, counting down.
CTGGCACATGATCCCATTAATGTTGTCCTTTAGTGTCACAGCTCATGGAAAAAAAAGGATGATTTATGATACTGAAGTTTATCATAAAAACAGTGATGTCTTTCTCAGATAATGACAGATCTATATTTATGTTACAGTATTTGTAAGTAATTTTAAATGTTGATTATTAGTAAGTCAAACCCCTTTATTTAAACCTCTCTTAACCGTCGGTCGCGCTAATCCACCATGTTTGTAGGTTTTTTTAAACACATTTTATTCATGTTTGTAGATCTCAACAGAATCATTAAATGTAATGGGTTACATTTAAAATGTAATGGGTAATATTAGCCATCAGAGTGTACACGGATCCACACTTCAAAAATCGACCTGAAATAGTAGATCATCCTGGGACTTTTAGCACTCTTTTCAACATACTATGCTTTGGGACACACTTATTTTAATCTCACATACTATTAAGGATGGATAGTATGAACATTGGGACTCAGGGAAAATTTCAAAATGTTCCCTCTGGTCGCAGGCAAAGCATGCTGGGAACTAGAAATCCCCTGCCCAGGTTAATGCCAACAAAAATGTTTCATGTGGCATTAATATGAACAGGTTAAGTAAATGCATATATTACAAATTAAAATGGATTTTTATTTGATTGTATTTTATTTAGAATTTATTAAAAGAGCAGACAAACCTTAGTATATTGAAGAAAGAGTTACAAAACACACAAAATAGAAAGAAAAGGATGATCAGAATATGATGAAAGTAGATTAAGAACAACAAATATATCGAAGTGGCAATATGTAAGGAAGATTTTTTTTTTTTTCATTTTAATGTAATTATACATAGGATGTACAACACCAGGGAAGAGAGTAACATTTGAAATTAAGTGTTTTTTGCATGTGTTCTTGAACCCGCTAAAATATATTTATTTAGACGAAAAAATTTACATATATATATATAATTTAATTTAATTTATTTCCAGTGTGAAAACACGATTCTTAAAATAGCCGCATCCACACTGCTGCTACAGTTTGTTATTCCTTCGATTGCTTAATCCAATTCTATGTTCACTGAGCAGAGTTTTATTCCTTGCTTTCTACACTGCCATTGAGGTGAATGGGAAATCTAACAGTTAGTGATGTCCTTTGTCATGTTGTCATTGTATAATGTGTACATGGCCAAAGTGAGAAAGGCAGTTTGGGTCACAAGGCCATAGACAACATGCCTCATTTATAATTGACTCAGCCGCCAGCACTGAAGGGAGAGAGATGATCTGGAACAGGAAATAAGTGGAAGCATAGCTCATTTAACACTCCTTCCTCTCCACCACGTTTTAAATGGTATATCACAGGAAGGAGCAGGGCATGCCCCTGAGTGCTGGGCAGAGCTTGGGCAGGCCTGGGCTCGGCTGTCTGCCAGCTCATAAACATGATTAGAAGCCTTTTATATGTGGCCAGTTGTCATCACTGCAAACAATCTCACTGCCATACAAAAGACCTTAGAAGCAAGCCTACATCATACATCATAGATGTTCATGATATAAATGGAAGCTTTAATTGTATTCCAAATTCTCTCTTCCAGTTGGAGACGGCTGGTTCCCATGCTTTTTATTTTATGCTCTGCAATATATTTTCCCACCAGTTATTAAAAACTCTTTCTATTCAGAATGTTGTCTTATAATCTCCACTTCTTTTTGATGCAGTTTAAATGGTGTTTGTATTTGGACTAAATAAAATTATATTTGGATTGTCTCCAGTGTGATTTGTATGTGATACTGCATTACGTGGCAATTTAATTTTGATGGACTAAAACCAGATCAGACCGGCTCAGAGACAGACATTCAGACTGTAAATTCTCTGTTTCTCTGTATCAGTGATTTACAGCTTATGGACTCTTCAAACAGAGCTTTAAAATGTGCTTATTGATGCTGACACACATCTGTGTTAAAAGCATTAAATGACACAGACAGGCTCCCATGTGCATCATGCTATTGGCTGTTGAGATGTATGTAAATGAAAATTAATGTGGATATTAATTAACCTGAATCATGAATAGATTTTTATGCAATCTTTATGTATGCATGACATATTTTCATAAGTTACATATACTATTCATAAAATAGTTGGCTGGGATGACTTACAAATATGCATCTGAGAAACACATTAGTATTCAATGAGTGTAAGAATTCATGCATTATGATTCAAAATATGGACTCGACAATGGTATTGATAGTGTATTTTAATGCAGAATAGTTTAGAATAGTTCCCCCAAAACTTTCAAATTTGCTGAAAATGTACTAACTCTCAGGCCAAACAAGATGTAGATGAGTTTGTTTCTTCATCGGAACAGATTTGGAGAAATGTATCGTTACATCACTTGCTCATTAAAAGATCTTATGCAGTGAATGGGTGCCATCAGAATGAGAGTTCAAACAGCTGATAAAAATATCACAACAATCAACAAGTAATACACACTGGGCTCTAGTCCATCAATTAATGTCTGTGAAGTGAAAAGCTGTGTGTTTGTAAGAAACAAATCTATCATTAAAATGTTTTTAACTTCAAACTGTCCTCTATACATAACATTGGTTTCTCCAGTGAAAACACTGATTTGTCTGATTTAGGAGAGAAATATGCACAGATCAAACTCCATTTGCATGAGCAAAAACAGTCCAAAACAGTTCTAAACAAATATGTCAGTGGATTTTGATGTAAGAGGGCAACAGGGGATGGACTTTTCCACTGGAGGAAGCATTATGGATTTTGGCCAGAAGCAATGACTTGAAGTTAAAAATGCCTTAATGATGGATTTGTTTCATACAACCATGCAGGTTTTCACTTCACAAGATGTTAATTGATGGACTGGTGTCATGTTTACTTGGGGATTATTGTGATGTTTTCATTAGCTGTTTGGACGGCACCCATTCACTGCAGAGGATTCATTGGTGAGCAAGTGAATAATGCAAAATCTGTTACGATGAAGAGACAAACCCATCTATACGTTTATGATTGTGCATAAGAACATGTAATTAAAAATAAAGTGAATTATAAAGCTCTATAAATGCATTTTACACACACACACATACACAAACACACACACACACACACACACACACACATATCCATATATATATTAAGTGGAAAGCTGCATGCATGTGAATGTCTGAGTCTAACTGGGTGTTTGGGTGTTTAACAGTGTACATAATCTTCTCTCCTTGAGTGTTGAGGCAAACAGTATGCTTATGGGAGGTGTGTGTGAGCATGTGTAGGCCTACATGCACATGTGTTTATGTGTGCCTGTGCATTTGTGTGCATTCACGGAAGACGCGGTGCAGCTGTTAGCTCGCTGACGCTGGAGGATCTGGGCTCTTGCCTCTGGAGGAGGGAATTAGAGCATTAAAGCTGATGTGACGTGTTCGCCTCTCCCAGGCAGAGCAGTTCCAGCGGGCGCTGCCAGGTGGGAGCAGGGCTGCTGACTTCATGAGCTTTGTGCTGAAGAGCCACTGTCTTCTGAACCTGAATCTCAACCAGCTGCAGCCATGCTGAACACAGTGCCACCACCATATCCTCTTCTGCTGCACAGAAGACACTCACACATCAGCCAAGCGTGAACACACACACATCAGTAATTGTTCCCACAATGGCATATTCAAGTCAATGTTATTCTAGTGTTATTGATATACATTTATATTTTGAATTCGTTTTAATTTGTATATTTTTTATTTTAATTTTTAGTTACATTATATATATAGATATATAGATTTTATGTCTGTATGCTTTCATCATCATCATTATATAGTTTTAGTTATTTTAGTACTCCACTTTAAACTAAACAAGAATGAGAATTGTTGTGTTGGCAAATTTAGCTGAAATAAATTTTATTTCAGTTAACATTTATTTCATTTCAATAACAATTTTTTTATGGTTTTACTTTTAGTTAAATGTCTGCCCTTTTATTTTTATTTCAGTTTTAGTTTTAGTTATATAATTTCTTGAATTAAACAAACTAAACAGTTTATTTTTTTATATTTTCTTATATTTCATGTTTATTTCATTTCAAATAAGGTTTTTTTTTTTTTTAAGGTTCAAGTCTCTATTATGAGCAGTGCAAATTCTGAAATAATTTATATTTGATCCTATCAACAGATTTGTTGAAAAAAAAAAAAAAAAGATTCATTCAGAATTGAAAAGTGACTATTGCCTTGTTTAAATACCCACACTTGTGGTCTTGGCCACATGAGAGTGTGTGTGCGTGACAGGAAGTAAGTGTGTAAGACTGTCCCAGGTCTTAAAAATGCCAAAGTGCAGTGCTCCGGAATGTTTTTCGAGACTTAGTGTATCCCATCATGAATCACTTTGTGGAAATAAATCATGAGACTTTTTGCCAAGATCATGGGAGAGGTCACGAAAACCTTTCCAATGTATGTTAAATATTAACATTAATTAGATATTACATATAATTTGGTAGTAAAACAAAGAGTTGTATGTTTTATTGGTGCAAATGAGTAGTAGTGATTATTTTTTACAACATTTGCAACTGCTTTTTATCACTCAATCAGAAGCACCACAAAATGAAATTGTGTCATCTGTACTAAATAAGGAAAACTGTAACAGTAGAGAATAAGATGCTTAAACTTTTGACTAGCTGCATATATACTGTATAACCAATACTGCATAACGTTTGTAATGCAATACATATGAGCTGTAATATCTTGAGATTCTCATCTACATCTTTTGTTCTTCTTTTAATAAATTTCAGACAACCTCCCTACAGATCACAATAGTTTGAGATCAGTTTCCAACTCTATTGTCTGCAATTCACAGAGAGATGATGTTTGTGACAGGGTGTGTTCATCAAAGATATTTAAGGGGTTTTCATGCAACTTTATCTTCTGATTTTCTGACTTCCTTTTCCTTCAGACAGTAAGGCTGTGCTGGACCTCCTAATAAGGCGGAATTGTGAGAGGACAAGGGTCAGAGCATTTTCCCACGTTTGCCTACAGAGTGAACAGTAAACAGGTCCAACTGAGGAAACTGGACAACCAACATTATACTGTAACACCTCATGACCATCATCAACGTGATCAGTCAAATCTTTCCTTATCAAGCATGCATATTTAAAGGTTTGGGACAAATACAGTTTATTAATTTATTATCTGGGATTTATTCTCTGGGAGCGTTCACACTCCCAGAGAATCCACAACCAGTTCCGGGACAGCAACGACATTCGGTGTATGTGGCAAGGCATCCAAACCATCACCAACTACAGACCAACCCCACCTACAGTACCTGTAACAGTGATGCCTCCCTCCCAGATGCACTGAATGACTTCTACGCATGTTGAGAGGCACAGAATGATACCATCGAGGAAGTTCATCCCCCCTCCCGACGATAAGATGCTGTGTTTCTCCAGAGATGATGTAAGGAAGACTCTAAGCAGAGTTAACCCACGAAAAGCTGCGGGACCAGACAACATTCCGGGCAAAGTGCTCAGAGGATGTGCAGACCAGCTGGCTGATGTCTTTACTGACATCTTTAACACATCCCTACACAGCACCTTCATCCCAGTGTGTCTCAAGGCTACCACCATCGTCCCTGTGCCGAAGAAGTCCACATTGTCCAGCCTCAATGACTACCGACCCATTGCATTCACACCCATCATCACAAAGTGCTTTGAGAGGCTTGTCATGAAGAACATCAAGAACCTGCTGCCCCCCACACTGGACCACTACAGTTTGCGTACCGCCCAAATGCTCAACAGATGATGCCATCACAACCACCCTACATCTAGCTCTCACTCACCTGGATAAAAAATCATTCCTCAGACCCTGATTGAAAAGCTGAGCCTGCTGGGACTGAACCACTCCCTCTGTAACTGGATCCTGGACTTCCTGTCAGAGAGACCTCAAACAGTCCGGATTGGAAACAGCTTCTCCAGCACCACCACACTGAGCACTGGAGCTCCCCAAGGCTGAGTGCTTAGTCCATTGCTGTTCACTTTGCTGACCCATGACTGTGCAGCAATGCAACAACTCGAACCACATCATCAAGTTTGCTGATGACACGACCGTGGTGGGTCTTATAAGCAAAGGTGACGAATCAGCATACAGAGAGGAGGTGCATCGGCTAGCGGACTGGTGTAAAGTTAAAAACCTGTACCTGAACGTGGACAAAACTAAAGAGATGGTTGTTAACTTTAGGAGATCACATACCAACCACTCTCAGCTAAACATCGACGACTCCTATGTGGAGATCGTAAAGAGCACCAAATTTCTTGGTGTTCATTATGGAGAACCTCACCTGGTCTCTCAACATCAGCTCCATAGCAAAGAAAGCTCAGCAGCGTCTTTACTTTTTACGCAGACTGAAGAAAGCCCATCTCCCTGCCCCATCCTCACCACATTTTACAGTGAGACTGTAGAGAGCATTCTGAGCACCTGCATCACTACCTGGTTTGGGAATTGCACTCACAGATCGCAAGACCCTGCAGCGGATCGTGAGGACAACTGAAAAGATCATCAGAGTCTCTCTCCCCTCTATCACAGACATTTACACCACACGCTGCATTCAAAAAGCCATCCACATTACTATGGACCCCATACACCCCTCACACCAGCTCTTCACCCTCCTGCCATCCGGAAGAAGGTACAGAAGCATTCGGGCCCTCATGGTCAAATTGCGGGACAGTTTCTTCCCTCAAGTCATTAGACTCCTCAACTCCATGTGAACTGACCTGCCAAGTACCCTCACACATATACACCCCTACTATAATACCTGAATCACAAACACTTGAAACCCAACTTGCATACTTTGCACGCCCCCACATTTGCATAAATCTACCTTAATATTGTGTCTTGTCTATTAATATTGTGACCTGTTCTATGTATAAAAATATGTATGTGTGTGTGTATATATATGTACATGTGTATATATGTATATATCCATATATTGTAATGTCCCAGGCTGTTGCACTGTTTCATTCAGGCATGCAAACACGCACTTTATGTAGTCTGTACTTTTTTATGTTCAACTTTTTACTTTTACTTTCTTCTTCAGTTTTAGTATTATGTTAGATTATTCAAGATAATTTAATTATGTATAGTCTTTTGCACAGTACACTTTGAGTCTTGTAGTTAATGTTGTCTTGTGTAGCAGCATGGTCCTGGAGAAACACTGTTTCGTTTCACTGTGTACAAGCTGTATAGAGCTGAAATGATAATAAAGCCTCTCTGACTCTGACTCTAAATCATGCTCTCATGCTCACCAAGGCTTTTGCTGTTGTTGTTTTCTACCGAATCTTAATTTTCAACAGCCAATATTCCAATCTTAAATGGCACATGATCCTGCTAAAATTATTCTAATATTCTGATTCTGATATTCTGAAATCATTTCTTATTATTACCATCAATGTTAAAAACAGGGTTGAAACCATTAAACATTTTTTTAAGAATTCCTTGATGGATAAAAAGTTCTAAAGAACAGCATTTAAAAATAAAATAAATAACAATGTGATAATATTTTCTGTCACTTTCAAATAGTTTAATACATCCTTGCTGAATGAAAACATTACTTTCTTAAAAAAATCCTTCTGATCCCCAAACTATACATAATTTATTTGTTTAAAAATGAAACAATCAATTTTGATACTTTTTTAATTGATGTCTAGTGTAAAATTGGGGCTCAACATGAAAAAGCTATTATTTTTGCCAAATAATTTATTTATTAGTTTACTACAGACTGTTAGCTGTCAAACAATGTAGGAACAAATATGTGGTCATAGGCATAACAACGGCTTTGAATATGGCTCATCTAATCAGAATTTAAAGTGCATCAGTTTTCTAATAAATAACAACTATTTGCTTTACATTTGTGCAATGGATCATGCATCACTTTGATAATGTATGCAGCGCAGCAACCAGGACAAGTTTTTTTCTCAGCAGTCTGCACTTGCTCAGTTTTATGCCTCCAATGACACTGCTGGGGCCAGTGGTGGGTCAGTACTTAGTGATGAAAACCTGAGCTACAACAAGAAGAAACAAGGCAAAAGCACAGCAAGTGGCTGCAAACTCATGCTCTCTGTTGGAGTGTGAGTTTATCCACACATACCGCTAGCATACACCCACACACCCACACACACCACACAGACCCTTCCTGCATAATGTCCCATTCTGCTGAGGTGTGAAACTCACTCACATCATACTTTATTCTAGCACATTTTATTTTTACGCTTTTGTTCTGAGCTGTTTTAAAATTTTGGTTACCATGTTGTTCCAACTCTGTATTATTTTCTTTCTTCCTTGAAATACAAAATTAAATGTTTTTTTTTTTTTTTTTTTTTTCAGCAAAGTAAATGGTAATTTGTAGTCCAAGAGCAAAAAAGCACCATAAAATTGTTATAAAGGTAGTCCACACAACTAATTCCAAGTCTTCTGAAGTCATACATGATAGCTTTGTGAGAGGAAGTAAGGAATATGCAACTGCAAATGAGATTAAAAAAAAACAGTAGAGGAAAAGATCATCAATAAACACCTTAAATTTCTTTATATTTCTCACGTGTTTATAGTACAAGGTTGTTTCCACAACAGAAGGTCAGAATTGTGATATATAAAGGCACAGTTACCTTTTTAATTTTTTATTGCATGAAAAAAAACAGACTGGCAAGATGTGAACTCCGAATTCTGAGAAAAAAAGTCCTAATTATGTGATATAAATTCAGAATTGAAAGAGGTAAACTTGGAATTTCGAGAAAAATTTATACCTCACAATTCAGATGCATTTCTTGCAATTTTGAGAATTCTCAGAATTGTGAGAAAAAAGTCTGAATTGTGAGATAAAAATGTGTGATTACCTTATTATTTTTAAAATGCATCTCAAACAATCCTAATGTCTTCAGACTCACTAGAAACTTCAAACAATTGTGTAAGAGCTGATTGCAGCTAAACTCTGCAGGACATTGGCCCTCCAGAAAGAGGTTTGGGGTGCCCCCGTTATAGGCATTACAATGGCTTTGAACACGGCTCATCTAATGAGAATTTAGAGTCAAAATAATCAAATGTATAATAATTAATAGGAACTTGCTTTACAAAATGGAGAATGTTTGAAACTAGCAAGCAATTTGCATTACTGTATAGTAACCAGGTCATGTTTGGGAACTGTCCAATCAAAATTCATACTGCCAATAAAATAAAAAAAAACAAAATAATAATAGTAAAATATATACAAATTCATCCAAACCCACAAAAAAGCTATTTTACAGCAACATGCAATTGCAAAATGAGATTCAGGAAATACAGTAAAGGAAAAAAAAATATCAATGGACACTTTAAATTTTGATCTACAGTATTCCTCACACAAAGCTATTGTACAGCTTCAGAAGACTTGAAATGTAGTGCACAAGTCATGTGCGCTATGTTTATGGTGCTTTTTGGATCTCGGCAGCATAAATAATCATCCTTTTTCCTTGTATGGAAAAGAGTAGCTTCAACATCAGGCCTAAGACTTATTTTGTGGATGACTAAACAATGAGAAATTTAACATTTTTGGGTGAACTATTACTTTAAATTCACAACATTCCAATGGGAGACGCTGACCATTGCACCAGTGATTGATGCATCTGTACATAACGCTTTGTTTATTTGGAAACCGAGGAGTAATTCATTCCCTACTTCGATTTGTCATGGGGTTATAAATGCACTTCTTATGAAATGACAGCAATAACATAAACAAATGAGGGGTCCTGAGGCAAGGCACTGAGACATGGCAGTACAGCGCACACCCAGGTCTGCCCCAGCTGTTCTCGGGAGGAGCCGGAGGAGGAGAAAAGAGTAGGAGAAAAGAAGGAGGGGGACATGATGGAGGAACATATGGAATGTGCTGCCGACCGCTGTGTCCCTCAGAAAAGCCGCGAGCCATCACTGTTCCGACAGCTGGAGGTCATTAGCCCGAGGACCCAATGCTACACACCACTACACACACATAAAACACACTATCTGAAGTATGAACTGACGTAGAGGTATGCGAGGGGAAAGAATGAGAAAGAGACAGTGGCTGGTATACATCTATCTGGCTGACTACACCACTGTTCCCTTGCTGTTTTAACATAATTCTCTAAATACCTGGAATAGTTTTAGAAAGGGGATGGGGGTAAGGAAATAATTTGGCTATTGAATATTAATTAGGTAATCTAACATTTTCCTTAAAACTAGCACTTTCATTAAGGCCATTTTTGATGTATCTAGTTGACAAATGCTTCTACTTCTGCCGTTTTATGTGGAAAACTATTTTTGTAATTTTTGTCTTTACACTTTGACCAAGCAAATTTAAATATTATTTTCTATTTTTAGAAAATGATCCATACATTATAAAATATAATACTTTAATATGGTTTACACGACTGTATAATTAATAGCAAATATATATAATGTATGTATGTATGTATTGTTCTAGACAAATGCAAAATAATTTTTTTATAATATTTAAAAAAAAAATCCCAAAGTACAATAAAACTGAGCCTTCCACAAACACACAAAACATGCAAAAAACATGTTTTTTTTTTTTTTTTTTGCGTTTGTTTTTTTTTTGCTTTTGATTTTTTTGGTTTTGTTTTGGTGAATAAAATATGACATGCAAATATATTGATTATATTAATATATAATAAATACATTTCAAACGAAGACAATAAGACTTTAACACATGGTCAAGGCAAGACACAAGCTCATGTAACTATCATCTGTCAGACTTCAAATCTTTTGCACAAGCAGGGGATTCATAGAGCTGTAACAGGATATCATGCATGTCCTGACTCAAAGAAGGGTCTTTTCACTCCTAATTACTTCTCTTTCTCGTGCCATATGATCAAACAGACACAGGTCTGCTCCCTGTTTAGGAGGCTGTGGTCGATAGCCTCCAGCTTTGAAACAGAGGAAATGCAAACCATGCCCACCTCCTCCTTCAGTGCCCACTAGGGTCAGGCAGCTGGGGAACAGTCTGATCGGGGCCCACAGCTTGAATCGCAAATAAAACTGTGGGTACACAAACAACACCAGCCTTTCTGAGATGCAAATGTTTCTTTTTAAATAATAAAAATGATACAAATAATGGCAAAAGTTTTTTACTTCATATAGACAGCTGCATATGCTACAATGCAAACTACTTTACAGGGCCAGCCATATGCAAAATTAATATGCAAAATTTATAACATGACATAGAACAAAAAATACAGTTTATAAATGCCATCCATTCTTAAGTAGAAACTAAAATAATCTTTGCAAAATTATTGTATAGTATTGTATTATATTATTATTTTTCAGTGCCTGAAAAAATAGCCTTGAATAAACATATGACAAGCAAAAAAAAAAAAAGAATGCATACTGCTCAATACAATATTTAATATGCGTGCACACACACATATACACACACACACACAAAACAAAGCAATACAACAAAAACAGTAAGCCTATTTATTTTTCCGTCCAGACTGTAGATGCTTATACGGTTAGTTAGCACTGTTTTTCTCCTGCGAGATCAGCCAAGACCTATGACCCTCCATCGTCACAGTCAATCTTTCAGTTTGAAGGTCTAAGTTTCATGCAAAGAACAACTTGCAGCTTAAATGAGGCAGCAAATACTGTTATTTCATGTTGTGTTGACAGCATGGCTTGAAGGCAAGCTTATCTCCATGCAGAAGGAGCCCCATCTGAGCCCATGATGGAGTTCCAGACCCAAAACGGGGCATAATCCGGCTCCACGGGGAGCCTCAGCAGGACTGATTCACTTAACATTTACTTCCATTCAAATGAGGCCTACAGCCACTGCTTCAGGAGACAGCGTCATTAAGAGCGACTCCCTTAAATATAGGAACTGTACAGCAAGTATTGTTACAGGTGCAGTGAGACTGGACAAAACCGGCAGAGAGTGCGAAAGCCATACTGAGTTTGCACTGACCTTGCCTCAATGCAAGGTGTGAAATGAAGTCTTCGGGTCTGACCCCCTCATTCCTCCCTCGGCCTGGAATAATAATCATAAAAAAGTAAAAATGCAGCCAAAAGCAGCAGCCGTGACAACAATGCTCTATTATCCTGTCTGTTTGTTATACAAATGTACCACAGGGACATAACAAAACAATGCTAACCTGTACCCACAGCGTTTCCCACTGTCAGCGGCCCTAAAGTAAGAGTAATCTAAATGAAATACCCCTGTGTGGATGAGAAGCAACGGCTCATTTATCACCGCGATCAAAAAGCAGGATGGCTGGCGCTGTCAGGGCCGCGCCACTGTACCGCCTGCTCCGTAATGACGGCAATAATGTGTTTATTTTGTGAGGAGAGCACGTGAGGGCACGAGTTTATTAATGTGCACTCAGGTGAGAGATCGATGAGTAAGAGAAATACAAAAGGAGCGCGGTCAGGCTGACGCTAAAATAAAGGAGACCATTACTAATTCATCAAACACGAAGATGAGTAGGCGGAAGGACGAAAGGAAGCCGAAGGGCGCGCGCTCATGGTGGACTTTTGTGCACGCTCATCATGGCAGACTTGAACCTTCTGTGCTAATTGGTCCCTTGCAAAAGCGCAGCTGGGGAACGTCTTCTGAAAACAATGTGTGTGGAAGTCGTAGGACTGGTACAGCAGGACACACCAGCGGTTCCCAGGGACAATGCTAAATCTGGCCCCTGCACACATTAAAAGGAAGCACATCTCTTGTTCGGGACAAATCTTGTCCACCCACACTCTAATCTGAGACTCCTGCTGTATTTAGACTTAATTAATGACTTTGCCACGTTTAAATAGAATTAAAATATCTCCAGAAGCTATGTTTAGATAAAAAGGTAAGCAATGCCAGCAAAACAAAACGGAAAAATTATTATTTTTTTTTTTATTTTATTTTTTTTTTTTTTTTTTATGATCTTAATAGCTCATATCAGAAATACTTGGGGGGTTTTGTGGCTTGGCACATTGCTACGCCTATTTATTTTGTTTGTATATATATTTAATACTTGAAGGAACTGCTCAAGTTTTCAGGGTGCAAAATGCTTTTTTGACAAAAAAAAAAAAAAAAAAAAAAAAAAACACCTGCTGATGTGTAGACATGACCTTTATGTCATATACAAACATGTCAAAAAACAATGCAGCCATATTCATTTATAATAATTAATGTTTTTAAGCATTAGAGGAACAAATCCTATGCTTTTAGCATGAGAATTATTAAATATATTAAATAGACTAACAAAAGATAAAACATGAAATGGGTGAAACACATCAAGTGTGAATTTGTCCCTCATCAGAGGTCTTGACCTTTCAACTTAAAATCAATTAAAGTCATCAGCAAAGAATGAAATTAAATGAAATTAATAACAACCCATATTGTATGCAATCCTGTTACCCCCATGACTTTCTCCTCAAAAATTTAAATTCACAATTTTAATGTTTATTGCTAGAACATTTCAAGGTTTAAATAATGAAAAATAAAAATGAAAATCAAGGTTTTAAACTTTTAGTCAAACCTCATATAAAGATGGAAAATAACTCATGTAATATTTAGTATGACCTTGTGAAGACGATGATGATTAACATTTCCTAAAGTTTAAATAAATCCTTTCACTGATCATCTTCTAAAATTATTCATTATATTGACTTTGAGGTGTCTTCACTCAGAGTATAAATAACAGCATAACTGCGCCCACACATTTTCTGATAAACAACTGAATTTATGATCTTAAGCAAGTTAACCTTTAATTTGAGCACAAGCATATGGTACATTTAATATTATTTAGAATATTTGTATTCAGAAGTTAATAGTGATACAAGCAATGGTATCCACTTGTGATGTCATTCTTCCATTGAGAGATCAGGCTAGATGGTTGAGGATTTATAAAAGGAGCTGTGTGTCTTACCAGAGTGTACATAGGCAGGCTCATATTACTGTGAATGATGCATCAGACACTAATATAATATAAAAAGGGCAGGCCGTTCCTGAGAAAGCTGTCGCACAGATGTAAGACATCCCTTTTCTTTCTGTGAATGTTGTTGGGAATTTGTCCATATGAAGTAAGGCTGGAAATATGCATGTTCATGACTCCGGGTAGCAGAAGATCACACATTCATAACATACATGCTGGGAAAAACTCCTTGTACAACTCTAAAAACAACAACAACAAACCTAAACTTGACTTGAAGTTGTTTTGAGTCACTGGCTGTTTTTTCTTCTTTTTCTAAGTTTATAGAAATATGTGTTTTCTTTACTGAGAGAATTTTTATACATTTATGTCCTGGTCGTAGAAAGATGAGACGCTCACTTCCTACCAATTTCCACCCACCTCCAGCTAAGATTTCTCACCAAACCCACCCCTGAAATCTTTTCTTCATGAGAGTATCTGAAGAAAAGACGATCTGATAAATGATGATTTGGATCACAGTGGAAAAATGCAACAAATCAATGTTTCATTTTGATACATTTAATTTGTCCTTCATGGGCCATAAAATAAATATATGATATGATATGATATGATATGATATGATATGATATGATATGATATGATATAATATAATATAATATAATATAATATAATATAATATAATATAATATAATATAGATAAACATAAACATAATATAAACAAGCTTAGGATAATCTTTGTATAATTAATTGCTGGTCAGAAAAGAACCGCTTGTTCATTTGGTCTAACATCTTCTGTTGTGTCCCACAGAAGAAAGAAAATCATTTGGGTTTGGAACATCATTATTTTTTTTTCTATTTTTTATTTTACCTTTATTTAACCAGGTTAATCGGTTGAGAACAGGTTCTCATTTGCAACCGCGACCTGGCCGAGATAAGACTCAGGGTACAAGACAACATGAAGTTACACATGACATACCGACATTTAAATACACAGTCATAAATGTAGAAGACATTCAGATTCAGTTAAAAGTACTGGACAATGTATAAATATAAAAATTAGAAAAACTTAATAGTTTAAAAAATGTAAAATAGCAGTACAAGAAAATAGCAGTAGAATAATAGTAAAGTCCAACATGGGTGAATTGATAAGTGCAAATAAGTGCAATAACAACCATTCAGATGAATATGTGCAAAAAAATACATAAGACTTTGTTCGCAGAGAGCATCAACATATACAGTGGTCCGTCAGTAAATTTGAGAGTAAAACTTTAAAAGTAGTGATCGAAACAGTAGATTCCAATTTGAGAATTAGGGTGAGTAACTGTAACCTTCACGTCCCCCAGCACGATTCTCTCATGTCCCATGGACACATTACTCCATTTGTATTTGTATTTTTATTAAGAGCCTACTTTTTTGTCCTCTTCATAAAAGCCTCTCTGAGGGGTGTTAACCCAATCCCACTGAGTCTGTTTTCCCTTCTGTTCATGCTATTGTGTGTAAAATGCCTGTGGAAACAGGGCCACCGAAGCATTATTTATGTGTCTGTTGAAATATTCAATACCTCAGAGGCTGTGGTCTGTACAAACATACTGAAATCAATGATGATGATTTTACATCTGAGGAACACCAACATTTTATCAGCAAAAGGTTTCTCTTGACTCACAAGCTTGAATTTGCATAGACAAAGCAAAAATCAGTATAATATAATAAAAATTTAACAAAATAATAATAATTAGATATTTTCTATATATACATTAATGCATTATGTATTTTATATATGTATATTTTTATTGTAAAATACAGTACATTATATTAAAATTTATTTAATGTTTTTGTATTTCTTTTTTTGCATTTTGTTTGCATCTCCAAGCCAATATAAGTCAAAAGATGTAAAGGGAATGACCACATGTTTAAGTGAGAGTGGAAGGATATGGGCTGTGGACCCTCAGGGTCAGTGAGCTTTCGTGAACCCCATCTTCTTGGCACTTCATGTTTGGTGAAGAATGCAGGGCTAAAGGAAAGGCCTGTTAGGATGGCTTAAGAAATACCATACAAGACTTTGCGAAACATTAGTTTATATAAAATATGCATGTTTACACATACACAGCATTAGGGAGGATGCACACTCACAAGATAAGGGTGCGGGGATCTAGTTCAGAGGTCTCATATCAACACTTTTAAATACTGATCCTGCACAAATAAGACATCTGTTGCAACTCAATCGCTGTGACTAATAAATAATATATTTTAAAATAAATAAAATTTAATGTCAAAATGGAAATTTCCAATCTAACTTCTAAAGATCTTTCCTACTCAGTCAGACCACTGCCTAGGGATCCAGTGAATTTGAATGCTGCCACAGAATTTTTAAAGACAGATTCCATGTGGAAATCATAAATGTTCTGTTAGAATATAAACTAAGAAAATGAGAAGTCCTGCTGTGTTTGAATGCAGCTCTGCACAATCATCACTTTTCTGAACTCACACACACACACACACACAATTGTTCTCTAGCTTTAACTAAAACTAAAAGGAAAATGGAAACAATGAAAAATGTACATATAATTATTAATATGTATAGAGAGAGAGAGAGAGAGAGAGAGCGTCAAATGCTTAAATGTATATATAATATATATAATATATAACAATAATAATATATAATATAACAAATTATAATATATTGACTACATAAATGGTAAATATAAAAATTAAAAAGATTAAACATTAGAAATACACACACATACACAAACACACACACATATATATACACCTTTACTTTTATTTTATATACTGCAAATATTGTTGCTGTATGAAGGGTTTGTTCATCTTTTTCTTTCATTTTCCCCCATTTGTTTTAAGTTATTATTAATGATTGTTTTGTATTTTGAAAAAAAAACATTAATAAATCAATAAATAATTAGATATATAGATAAATAAATAGTAGTAAAGATTTTCCATTAAACAACGAAAACAACCTCAAAATTACAAACACAGCTTGAAACATTATTAAAACTAATATATTTCTGAATTAGAACTACAATTAAAATTAAAATTAAAACAGTCAAACAATTGCTACAGGTTTACAATAGCAGTAACATTCTATATTCATAAAAAATCCACAGGAAAAGTCTTTGACTGGTAACTTAAGTGCTAACCAGATGACAGATGTTCTGTGTGTAAAACTGAAATGATTTGGTGTCAGTGTGCAGCAGGACTGATCGGAAGGGGGGAACCTGGATGGAGGACAAGTGGTATGATGACAGATTCATGACAACATGTCTAGCCCCTCATCTTCCACCCACCCACACACCCACACACGCCCACAAAGGTGCCAAGGTTTGCACCTCATCTCATCTCTTCTCCTTTTTTTCGGAGCACTTTGGCACGTCTTTGCCACAGCCTCTGATAGCGGATTGCTCGCTGTTCTCATCACTTTATTCTCACAGGAAGGTGTAAGGTTCCCACTGACGCTTTGACAGGCTTTGCCATTAGATGGGAGTGTGATCAGGGCGAGATCCAGTTGGAGGTGGTAATTAATGTACCAGTGCAGTTATTTATACCGTAATGTGCGGAGCTGTTCCATCAGTCATTTGCAGGACTCGGTTGGCTCCAGACATGTACAAGAGAAAGAAACAGCACGCTCCAACTTTGGAAATGGATTCCAATGCTAGATAGCATTTTCTTGTTAATTACCCACAGAATGTATTCAGCTAGCTAGTGTGCATTAGAGAGTAGCATGCTTTCTTCAACTCAATTGGAAGTTTCTTCATCATAAAGAAAAGTTCTGAGCGACAAACACATCTCAATATAGTTGTTGTTATTGCAGGACCACCCAGAAATACACGACTGGCTTTTAAAACATGGGCACTCAATTCTGGGCACAGAAGTTTGTAAACCAATCATATTGGCCATATAACAAATGCTGCGGCGTGAATAACAAAAAATGAAAAATTTTTGTTGACAAATTATAAATTATAAAAATTACCTAATAATATAATATAATATAATATAATATAATATAATATAATATAATATAATATAATATAATATAATATAATATTAGGAGCAATTAAATTCAGCAAATTCTAAAATTAACTGCCCTGTAAATGTTGTTTCTTATGCACAAACTGTGCTTTCATCACAATAAATGACTAGTTTTAAATGACCATCAATGGAAAAAGATGCATTGTGCCCCCCAAATGCTGTAATTACAGCATCTGGCAGCAGGAGCTCATGCTAACATTTACCCCTTAATAAAGAGCCTCACTGCTGAAGTGTGTCCACACTAAACAAGTTAAAATAGGAATGTGGAAATTCTCGCTTCTTTGAAATCTCACCTCGCTGGCTTCTGTGGAGTGTCTGCCTGACTTATCAGATGTCTCAGAGAGAGTCTTTGAGGCTGGACGCTACACAGTGCTGCTTCCCTGTCACGCTGAATTACAGAGTAAAGAAAAACTGTAGTAAAGCAGTTTTATAGGGCTCTTCCCTCTTAAGCATGTCAAGATTAAAGCCATGGCATATTAGCCCAAGCCTAACTTTTGGTTTAACCTCAAATGACATCAATAATCCACATGAGTTAATGAGGACACATCAAACAGAACAACAGCGGAACGGTGGTCTGTTATTCTCAATGCATTCAAATAAGAGATTTTACTATTTTAGTGCTTTTTAGGCCCATACACACACTGCACATGTATGCAAATGCAAATGTGAATAATCACTTAATTTACTGAAAGTGTGTGGTCAAAAACCTCACCACAGATTTCTATTGACATATCAGGAAATTTCATAATAGCGAACTTACCCAAGTCAGTATTATTTTTAGTAGACTCCCTTGAGAATAGGGTCAGAAATTAACAAGAGTGTTGGGCAAAAATGGCAAAAAATAAAAAAATAACAAAAAAGAAAAAGAAAAAGAAAAGAAAGAGACAAAAAATTTCCAAATTATTTTAAAAAGTATATAATAAATAATATAATATATAATTTTGAAAAACATTAGTAATATTAAAATTGTAAAAAATTATGTTAATTTATATTATATTTATTTTTCAGCAAAAACAATTTCATACCAGTTCAACATTGCATTTGCCTTCACAACAAATTCAATTATTTGACTGAATTTGTATTGACACGGATGATACACTGTGTTTTTATATCGTTAGAAAAGAAGTGTTAAAGGTGAAAAAAAAAAATACTTGTAAAATCAATCCTTGGTGAACAAATATTGTCCCCCGAAGAAACAAAAGTTAATTTCTCCCACTGCTTGACAATGTTTTTCTAACCATCTTTGGACTAATTCTATTACACCGTAATGTTCTCTGGGAATATTGTGATATCTATTGTGATATGCTGTTGTTTACTAAACAGGCTGTGCTTTGCTTTTCCTCCCCAGTGATCTGCATTAACTTTAAGGCTCGTACCCTGTGCTGCCAGCCCTCCACTGATGGCATTTATTGCAAGAGTAGCCAGGGGACCTGCGTGAAGCACATAAAGACTGGCAATCTGCAGAAGTAATATGTGGCTGAAACTCCAGGCACCAGACGTCCTGACACGTGTCCTCCTCTCTCAAAGTCATCAGCGCTGCTGGATTCAGACAGCTGCTGAGATAGAAAGTGAAAAGTCTCTGCTAGACATCAGACTGTATTTTCCCCGATAGTTTTAATATCTTCTCGCTGAAAATGAGCTTGATTTTAATTGCTCCAGAAATAATTTGGGGCTCTGCAGTTAGGCTAAATCAATCCAGGGAGCAGAAGGGGAAAAAATGTGATGGATTTGTTGTGTCTCCAGCATTTCCTCCAAGCTCCTCTCTGATATGTCTCGTTTTTCCAGATGATTCACTCTCAATGAGTCATATGAGTTGATCTCAAGAGATACATGGTGTAAAATGTGTCAGGAACATTCAGAAAACAATTTGTCATCAACTCATAGTCATTAAATGATTGAGGTGTAAAGAATTAGTTTACCCAAAAATGAAAATTATGTCATTAAGTTATTCCAAATGTGTATGACTTTATTCTGTGGACCATAAAATATGATATATGCTATGAGATATGATATGATAAGATATGATATATTATACGATACGACAGGATACAATATATGATATAAATATATACATTGCATATGTATATATTGCATATATTAAAAAAAAAAAAAAATATTTTTTATAGCATCAGTTTTCATTCATTGTAAATGGACAGAAAACCAGAATATTATTTAAAATAATGTTGAGGAAAATAAATAATTTTTATTAAATTTTTTGTTTTAACATAATATTGATTTCATAATAGAATAGAATTGAATTGAATAGATACGCATATGCATACAATCTAGGTAACTTTAGAAAATTTTAATTTTTAAATAAACAATATAAATTAAAATACATAAATATATTTAAAAAAAATCTCTTTTGACAAAAGCGCCTGTCGTATACATTTTGTCCTTTTGTGTTCTATAGAACAAAGCAAATGAAACATGTTTTGAAATAACATGAGAGTATAGTGACAGTTTTCATTTTTGGGTGAACTATGCCTTTAAAAACCTGGTCATAAATGAACTGAGGCTGACAGCATCTGGAAAGCTGGTACTGCTTATGGATCCTGCACATGGCTGAGGTAATCCATGAAAACCTGTTCTCTGTAATTGGCAGGATAGTGAGCTTCTCTCAGAGTTGAGCTGTGGGCAGCGGGTTTATTTATCTTCATGCGATTATTTTTATAATCCTGAGCTATTCTGAGGCAAGTGGCTCATCCAACATTAAGTACAGTGTGAGTCACCAGAGGGTTGACCGTACTAATTTAAAACACAAGCTCCAGTCTCTCAAACGACCTGAGGGTGCAGGAGACATCCTCTCAACTTTTATAAGGTGAGGTCACGAAGAGGTCGGAGCACCTTTACTGTTTATGCCCTGTAGATCTGCATCATGCATAGAGTTAGTCATACTTTAGTTGAAGTCTAACACATCCTTTCCCCCAAAAATGGCCCAGTGGTCTCATTCCTTATAATGAAAACCATCAGCTTTTTTTTTTTGGTTTGATGGGGTCACGGTGGTTTAGTGTGCTAATAGTGCTGACTTATTGTAAGAACATGTCCTTATTTGGACATGCAGGCAATTCCTCTTCCTGCTGCCCCGTCTGGATCTGAGATTACACTGTGTGATCTGAGCTCGACTCCCAGCTCTAGATCAGAATACACTCAGAATCATCAAAATGGACTTCATAAAAAGTGTAACTTAATCTATTACATGATGGTGGTCCACAGGATGGGTCTCTAAAGCTCACTTGTACTTATTTTGAATGCCAGCACACAAATGTGTGCAATGTCTGTGAGAAAAACCCTACTTTTTTGTCTCAGTTCTTTTTTTTTTTTTTGCCTCATTTTCTTTTTTAGTCCCATTTTTAGAACATTTTGGGTTTCCCTAAGAACCTTTCAGTTCTTAAAAGAGTTCTTATTTTCATAATGTAAAGTACACTTTAATAATCTAAAGAATGTTTTCCACTATAAAGAACCTTTTGTGAAATAAAAAGATTGCATGGATATTAAATGTTCATCATGAAACCACTGACAATAATGAAATACCTATATTCTTGAGAAAGTAATTAAGAAAAAAGTATTGTGGATAATTTATCCAATGATTTTAATCATATCTTCAAACCTGTATAATTTCTCTTCTTCTGCAGAACACAAAAAGATAACTTCTTGAAGAGTATTATCATCCAAATAATTTAATATTAAAAATAATATAAGAAAAAAATTAATATAGAATAATTTTAATTTTATTTCATTTTAAACAAACAATAATGTGCAAAAATACATAATTAAATAAATACATAATTACATTAGTATAATAATTTAATATAATAAATAAAAATATAAATACACTTTGCATACAATGTAAGTTGTTATAAATAATTTTGTATAAAATATATAAATATCTCCTTTTTGAAGCTGTAAAGCATCAGTCTTCATTCTTTGTAGCTGGTAGAAAAGATCAGCTAGCATATTATAATAAAATATTTTTATATAAAACATAAATATCATATAACTATTGTACAGAAATGTATACTTTCCAAATTCCTATTTAAATTTTTAAAAAGAATTGTCATTCTTTTTGTGATAATATTGCACGTTTGGACATAATAAAGTAAGGGCATATTACAAAAGTTACAAATCAGATAAACTCTGGGAAAGATCCAGAGTGAGCTCATATCATTGTTAAACCAGACTCACCCGCATGATGGATGGCATAGGAGCACATAGGCTTGGAAAATCCCACCGTAAGACAAAGACAGTAACAGAGAGTGAGAGACGGTGTTGTTGCCTTGGTTTGAACACCAATTAGGGGCTAAAATAATTAGGAGGAGACTGTCTGCCGACTGGTTCCTCACCATCAGCAATCTGTGTTTGAAGCCCAGATGAGTCATTCTGCAAGCTCTCACAAAGACCCATTGTTTGGGACGTTCTGGACAAATGTGCCCTGGCTAATTTGAAACACTCTTTTAGGAATAAAATGCTGGCTTTGAGTCTACAACAATAGAATCTGACCACAAGAAATCACTTTGGTGTCAGAGATGATGTTTGTTATCAACACAGATACATTCTGACAGATTCACTTTGGAGTCTAAATTCCTCAAAGTCTGAGGATCAGCGTAGGATGGCTGATGGTTGGTAAAGTCATGCAGACAGACAGTTGTGTGTGAGTGGAGTGAGAAAGGTTCACTCTCACAATAACTCAGCTCACAGAAGGTGACATGCACACCATTAAACAATGGATGTGTTTCTAGAATAAGCACACCAAAAAAGTATTTATATTATGGTAAATATCACAATTTATTGTTCAGGCCATATTTCACCCTAAAATGAAAAAAAAAAAAAACAATTAGAAATGATAGTGTGATATCCAAGCCCCCAAACTCTGAACAAGCGGCACCAGAGGGACGATCCCTGACGTACCCACAGTGGGGCATCAGAGGGGAGGAAGAGGGCTCAACCCGGGAAGCACAGTGTCTCGAAGTAGAGGCAGAGGAGAAATTCTTAACTGACTCCCAAAAATGTAAAAGGTAACAAAAAAATACCAAAATGTTGTTTTAGCCAACAAAAAGTATATATATATATAAATAAATATAAACATAAATATATAAATACACTTCATTAATTAGCTGAACTATGTTATTCCACAAAATAAAAAATTCTTTAATATCACATCATATAAAAAGTGTTGTGATTTTTATGAAAAACATCATTGTTTTTTGTGTTTATCCAACAGCTATGAGAAGAAATATAATGACATAATGGGGATGAAGTGATTTACTGTTACGAAAAAAAAAGGGTTGTGTTTATTTTATGCAAACTATTATTATGTTTTAAATATATTTTAGTTTTTTTTTTATTATTATTATTCTTTTGAATTTGGGGCAAAACATGATTAACAGCTAGTACAAAAAATGTAATGAAAAATGTTAATTAAGTGATTTACTGTTACGAAAATAATGTTACAGTGAAAAAAAAATCCTAAAAATAGGTTGTGTTTATTTTATGTAAATTATTTAATTTTTTAATTTTTTATTTTTTTTTTATTCTTTTGAATTTGGGGGAAAATAGGATCTGCAAACATATAGTACAAAAATATAATAAATTAATTGGAATTAAGTGATTTACTGTTATGTTATTGACTGTTGTTTATTTTATGCAAATAATTTTTTTATTTATTTTTACTTTATTTAATAATTATTTTGGAATGGGGAGCCGAAATTAGACCTGAACACATTCTTGATGGGTTTTGTAAGATTCACCCATTTTCTTTTTGCTAGAATAAAAATGTCAGAAATAGACATTTTTATTTTAGTCAAGACCTTCAATGATAAACATCTCCGGCATGGAACATTTTGTCAAGAATCTGAAGGAGCATTTCTAATAGTTGCGCTGATGGGTTTTTTCCTGGCATGTTTCCTGCAGATAGAGAAAGGGGATCGCAGGCACTTCTTAAAGTTGACAGGTTAACAGTGCAGTAATCCCAGCAGCAGCTGCGATCTGTGGAAGCATCTAGTGTTGGTGTGTGACTGCTAAAACTGCCATTACAATAACCTCCCTGAGGAGCTACTTAGCGAGCTATCCCAGCATCATCATGAAGACAAAGGCTCTCCAATTTGTGAGCCAGAAGCCTCATGCATGTGGAATCAGTGCCATCTGTTGGCTATGACAGCTTTACACTTAAAGCTCACCCTATCGGCCAGGGAAAGATGGGAACAAAAGCTTTAAGAGTCTTAAGAATCATGCCAATGACACTTTTTTTTTTTTTAAGATATAAGGAATTTGGTAAAGAGGTCTAGATTTCCAACTATATAAAATATTTTTTATATAGTTGCACCATAAAGACAAACCCAAGAAATATGTACACATGTACCAAGCTATCTACATAGAAACATAATCATGATTTAAAATAAACATATTTGTATTACTACACAATAACCCTAACCCAAACTCTTCTTTGCACCTAAAATAATAATTAAAACTTTTTTTTAGAATAATTTATTAACAAATTTTCTTTTTATGATGTCCTCAGAAGGAGGTTTACTCAGATTCTAGCAACATTTTAAGCAATTTTAATAAAACAACTTCAACAAACCCTCAACCTCTGTGCAGTCAGCTGTCTCAAAACACACGACTGATCTAAATATTATGATTCTGGAACATACTGGTTTGAGTGGGAGAGTTTCACACCTCTCTGTGCCTAAAATCAGAAGACTTGTTAATGAAAGAATGTGGTGAGACCTAATTGGGGTCTACAGGGATTGTATTTCATCTCAAACTGCTTGAAATGTTTCTGTTTTTTATAAAAATGAAGTGAGGAGAAATACTGATGGAATGCAAAACTTTTAATTTGTTAATACAATTTCAGAAAAAAATAAAATAAAAAATAAAGCATACTGTACTTACCTGTGTGTGTGTGTGTGTGTGTGTGTGTGTGTGTGTGTGTGTGTGTATACAGTGTGTGTGTGTATATATATATATATATATATACACCACACACACACACACACACACACACACACACACACACACATAAATACACAGAGAGACCTAAGAACTAGCTTTGTTGAATTATGCATAAAAAATATACAGTTCACTAAACACCTTTTATAACTCACTATTGGGGTATGTTGTCACATTATATTGAGTGATTGCCACTTTAAAAACTTAAAAAATGTCTAAGATAGGCTGATCTTCTAACCACCATATATATATATATATATATATATATATATATATATCTATTATATATATATATATATATATATATAAAATAAGTATGTACATTTTAAATTATGTATTATTTCTTTGTTAATTTATGTTAAAATAATAAATTCTATAAAATGACACCATATAAAACAATTATTTGTTTAAAAAATATTGTGAAATTAAATTACATTAAATCGATCAAATGTAAAAAATCTTTTTTTAACATTATAAATTTCTCTACTGTTTCAATACTGTTCATTTGAACACAACTGTTTCCAACACTCATAATAATAATAATAGTGTTTAATGAGCACATAATCAGCATATTAGAATGATTTCTGAAGGATCATGTCATCTGGAGTAATGGCTGCTGGAAATTCAGCATTGCATCACAGGAAAAAATTACATTTTAAAATATTTAAATAGAAAACAGGTATGTTAAATTGTAAAAAATATTTCACAATATTATTATTTTTAATTAAATAAATGCAGCCTTGGTGAGCATAAAAGGTTTCTTTCAAAAACATTAAAACCTTACAGACTCCAAACTTTTGAACGTTAGTTCATTAAAAAACACAGATAAAGAAAAACACATTTGTGCAACTGGACTTTTGGCTCAAACATTGCACTTGTGTTAGGAAAATGACATTTCATATCTCTATAACCCTGAGCCCCCCCCCCCCAATTTGCTTAATAAAAAAAATGCCTAATTTCGACATGCTTACAGCACTCAAGAATGGTCTGCAGTGCAAGCTCTGTGTGGTTTGGTGGAGGCAAACACGCAGCTCCTTGAAAAACAAAAGAGGAGTCTGGGTCGTCTCAGCCGCCGAGACCCCATCAGAGGGCCTCTATTGTCAGCCAGGATGAGGGCATTTAGCAGCACCCATACTAATCCACGGCTCACTTCATCTCAATTAAGCCTTTGTGTTCTCCACTTGTAACCGTGCACAAGAGGCCTGTGACGGCCCTATCGCCGCGGCTGGTGTTCACAGGCCTACAACACACTTGAACTCACTGACTGAACGCTTCCACCCCTTCCTTTGTCTCACAACACGGCCAAAGAGGGGTTAACAGGCAGAACACTGCTTATGAGAACGTAATGATAGCTTAAGAAAATCAGCTTAAAGGATGTTAACCCTACTCATAAAACAGCTTCTGCTCTGATTCTGATTGGATGAGCCATATCATAAAACGCATATGCGACTGAACATCTATGTAGCTTCTATTTGGCTAATGAACTTCATTAGTGAAAGAACTGCTTACTGCTTATAGTAAAATATATTTATTTAATAATAAACCAAAAAATAAAATAAAATAATAATAATAATAATAATAATAATAATAATAATAATAATATAATAATAATAATAATAATAATACAACTTGGTTAACGAATATAGTTAATTTATTAATTAATAATTATAAATAATAAACAAAAAAATTAATTATTGTTTTACATATTTCAATAAGATTATTTTTTTAATGCATAGTTAATGCATTAAATATGATCTTAAATTAACATAAAAAAAATCCATGCATTTATTAATCTTGGTTTATGTTTTTACATTTTGTATGTTTACATTTTGAAAAGCGACATAGTTCGTTCAGCTAATGAACTATATTAGTGGAAGAACTGCTTACTCTGATGATGATTCATTAATAACAATAATAAACTTATTTAAATAATATAGTTCATTAATAATAATAATAATAATAATAATAATAATAATAATAATAATATACTAACAATAAATAATTTAAAATATTATTATTACTTATTATTACTTCTACTCACATAAACATGATATTTTGTATTAACTAATATTAATAAAGTTAATAAATGCTGTAAAATATATTGTTTATTGTAAGGTTATGCTAATTAATGCTAACAAATGAGATATAATAAAGTTAATGTATTATAAACAAACAAATTTAAAATTAATAGCATATTTATACTGTAAATGACCTTAACCTGGATAAAAAAAAAATAAATCAATAATAAAAATGCTGTAAAAAGTTGTTCATTGTTAATTTATGATACCAAATGCATTAATGTTAATAAAATGAACCATACTGGCAAGGGGTTGGCAATAAATGTTAAATTTATTTAACATTTATTGTCTTATCTGTTTTGCTATTTCTGTTGGTATATAAACTCAGTAAGCCACTTGTAAATGTCGGTTACAGTGATTTTAACAAGGCAGTTTTGTGTGGCTTATTGCTTTAGTAAACGTGATTAAACTACAGGACACATCTGAGCACCAGGAGCAGAAAATGGATCTGTGTGCAAACCGTCCCACACAACATCAATAATTCCACACAGAAACCCAACCTAACCCTAACCCATGTAAGAAAACACACTTAAGAAAATCCTCATCCATAAGACCTCAAGGTCAATGGGTTTCTGAAGTGAGGTGAGCATGAGATCTCATTTTTACTTCAAAAGACATAACTCATGAGGAAGGGTCTGTCCTCTCAGCCCTGATCAGAGCAGAGCGTCCCCACTCATTGACTGAATTTGAGGCTCTTTATGACACCGGACACTTCATCCGTACTCCACCCCTCTCCTTACTCATGAACATGAGACTAATCCTTTCCTTACGCCATGATTTCTCATTCAAACTGCCTCAGCTCATTTAATGAGACCGCTTCCTGATGGGATTAATGAAAGGAATAAATAATCAAAGGCAAATAGCTGAAAAACTAAATAAAAACCATTTCTAAACAAAGCAGGCAGTGAGAGGAAGGGACGTTATGGTTTGTCTCCCTCGTGTGGCCATGAGATGAAGTTCTGTCTCCAACAGGTCCTTTATTAACACAAAGCTTTACAGCTGAACTGCATTCATGCAAAACAGTTTGCTTTAACAACTGGAATTTGTGTGTTTGCAATACCAGTCAAAAGTCTGGACACGCCTACTCATTATATTATATTTACATTATATTATTTTAGAAAAGAAATCACAAGTCATCAAAACTATTATCCAATCCAACTCATATACTAGGCTACTACTACTAATAATAAATACAAAATAAGAAAAAATGTACATAAAGAAAATCAAAAATAGTAATGAGATAAAAACAATAAATAGTTAACAATTAACAAATCATTTTTCAATATATAGCTTATATTTGCCTACAAATCTAATTTCAAACATAAAAGTTTTTAGATTAAAAGGTATCACAAAAAACATTAATGCAGTCCAAATGTTTGACTGGTAGTGGACATATACTGTAATACATGCAGTACAGTCATGGATTTCACATGAATATATATATATATATATATATATATATATATATATAAATGTAATTTAAAAAATATATACATTAATATTCAAAACATTTGTGCTGATTAATTATTACTAATATAATATTAACATTTTGTGGAAAATAATATTTTACAATAAAATTGGTAACACTTCACAATAACCATTAACTAACGAACTAATAATGAGCGATATATTTTTTTTAGCAGTTATTCAATTTTGACAGTGTTAGTTAATAAAAATTGTTAATTCACATGCATTAACTAGTTAACAAATATTACTTGATTGTAATAATGTATTAGTATGTTTAGAATAATATTTCAATCAATGTAATAAAAAAGATTAATAAATGCTTTAGAAGTATTTTTCATTGTTAGTTCATATTAACTAATGGTAGCACTTTACTGTAAGGGTCCATTGGTAATCATAATATTAATATGTGGAAACCATGATTTATTTTTTCCCCCGGATCCTTGCGGAATAGAAAGTTTAAAAAAAGCATTGATGTTAAATAAATAAATATGCATTTTTAAAAAATACAATAAAAAAATAAAAAACAAAATCAAAACAACTTTTTTTTTTTGGATTCTACTGGGAAAAGAAAATCATCATCACATCAAAAAAATGGATGAGCAACTGACAATCAATAAAATAATCATTCCCTACACAACTCCGGATTGATCTCAGCACCCTCCCAGTTAAGTGTGATTAAGAAAGGTGCCACCAGGGGGCTGCAAAGATTCAAGTTGGGTCAGACAGCAGACTGTGAGCAGTTCACATTCCCCTGCCCTCATGGGTATAAATCTGACACTATCAACACAGGTCAGAATGAATCTCACTTTAACCATAGCCAGTCGAGACCAGTGACGAATGTTCTTTAGGGAAAGACCTTAAAAAATCTCTCACTCCGCCTATAGAAACATCCCGAAGGCAGACCCAATATGAATGTGAGATGTGCACAAGAGACCAAGTGACCCCTCATGGATGCCAAAAATGACACAACAGTGCTAATGAATGTAGTACCCATGTGTTTTGTGGAGTTAGTGAGTCCACAAGTCAGTGCTGTGGCCCAATAGGACCCTAAATCAACAGGACGTATTCTTAAACTGGCAGGTTTTGATGGACAGCTGCTCGTGTCAGTCCTACATGTTAGTTTGCTGGTTAGTTTTGGCTTGATCATTATGCTTCTAAGCCGGTTTCTCCTTTGTTGGACATTTAAAAAGAGCTGTATATTCTGATGAAATGTTTTGCAAGCAACATGCAAACTGCAAGTATTTCATTATGTTACAGAAGGTATTTTGCCAGTGCCATGAGAGCCCAACATACTTCCAGGCCATAGCCAAATATGTTATAAATTAATTTTCCATATTTTAGAAAAATAATGAATCAATTAAAAATACAAAACTTAAAGATACAACTAATAACAAATAATAATAATAGAATAAATGTAAAGAGAATCTTATTTCTTCATATACATCTTATATTTTTCTAGAAGTTTAGAAGTTAAGAGTAAATGTGCAATGTTCCTGTAAAAGAATCGACATCTTAACAGTTAATTTGTGCTTTTATTAAAATATTAATAGATATATATTATAACATTAGTATATTAATACATTTTAATAATATATTAATATCATTTATAATTTAGTGATTTAATGGTCATACTGTGTAAAATAATTTCAAACTGCATAAAAAAATAGTTTTTAATTGTGATGACTGTGGAATAATAAGGACATAGAATAACGTTTTTCAATGAGTTACAGAAAACATTTTTTATTTAATTTTTTTAATGCAATTACTTAAAAAAAGCCAGATTAATCAATTATCAAAATAATCATTAGTTGCCAGCCAAACAACCAGGCTCAAAAATTAACCCCCAAAATTTATCTGAACACAACAGAAAATACCTTATATTAAAAAAAATAAAAATAAAATAAAAAAGTAACCACGGTTATTTCATGTAACCCTTGTAAAAATCAGGCATATGTCGCTGTGGTTTTGAAAGGGGTTAAAATAAATCAATAAAAAATAAGAACCTAAAATGCATTCATAAATATTAGGAAAAAAAGTAAAAAGTGTGAAAATAAGGCCCTTTAAAAATATAATAAAGAATCTGAAATAAAGAAATTTGTCATCTCTCAAGGCAATTAAAGCCTGTTTACACTACCATTCAGAGGTTTGGGGTCGGTAAGAATTTATTAGTTTTGAATAAATGTCTTATCATCAGTGTTGAAAACAGTTGCTGCTTATTTTTGTGGAAACCCATGATACTTTTTTTCCAAGATTCTTTGACGAATAAAAAGTTCATAAGAACTTTTCTTCAAAATATTTTAAACCATTTTAAAAGCCTTTACTGTCACTTTTGACTCATTTATTGCATC
This sequence comes from Cyprinus carpio, assembly GCF_018340385.1. Taxonomy (NCBI): domain Eukaryota; kingdom Metazoa; phylum Chordata; class Actinopteri; order Cypriniformes; family Cyprinidae; genus Cyprinus; species Cyprinus carpio. The sequence continues at coordinate 24,223,661 of NC_056580.1, read as the reverse complement.
CATTCCTTGCTGAATAACAACAACCACAAAAAAAGATGTATTATTTAGCACAGTCCATCATTTGTGAGCTGATCGGATCTTAATGTAAGTGTAAAGAGTGCAGCAGAGAAGAGAAAACAGCACACAGCAACACCTGACCCGGGGGACAGTTTTCCTTTTTTATTGTGTTCGTGGAGATGTTACAGTGGTTGCTCATTTCAGCTGAGCTACAAAACGTTCAATGAGATCGCTTCATTACAAACTGACAAAGGTATAACAGATTCACAACAGCATGTACCACAGAAACTGGAAATGAGTGTGGGTCTCATATAAATGACATCATTTCTAATAATCTACAGCTTGTTTTTCTTTTTCTTTTTTTTTCTTTTTTTTTTGTTGTTTTCTTTGACTTCATACGGATAATGAATTAGGCTAAAAATGCCACCCATAAATTTGAGTGACTTTAGGAAACATTTTCCTTATCACATCACAAAATACATTTTTTTTGATAATTCCCAAAGAAGCAAGACTTGCAAGTAGGCTTTTAAAACAGAACCTAAATCTACAGCTACAAAATTCTACTCCGGCACGCCTTTTACACCTTGGCGGGTTACTGGCTGCGGCTCCCAGTCCGTATCAGGTAAAAACCCGGTTAGGTAGGAATCAGTATGACATATACACAGAAGTCCAATATTGTAAAGGCTATAAAAGATTTGTTGCACGTTTGTAAAGTTGCCGTCCTGGATCTTTACACTCCTGCAGAGGGGTGATGGGAACTGGGGCGGCGCTGGAGAAGAGTGCAGGAAGGACGGGTGGACAAAGGGAAGCTGGGAAGGTGTATGGGTGGGGGTGGATGGGAGGGTGAGCGAGCGGGTGGGCGCCGTCTATGTGGCGTATCTCTTGGTCCACTGTCGAGCTATCCTGTCATGCTCTGCTCTGTTGGTCAGGTACTGAGTTAGCTATGCTTCCCACCAGAGAGGATACGCCTGAGAGACGAGGGAAGGAGAGGGGGAGGGGAGAAAAAGAAGAGACATTAAAATACACACAAGTCATATACAACACAGTATTCTGAAAGACGCAGACAGGCGCTGGGAAGGGGATAGGACAGGCGCTGGGCAAAGGACCCCCCACCCCCCCCAGAGAGAGAGAGAGGCAGCAGTGGGGAAGCGAGCCATCGTGGAGAGTAAATGAAAGAGCTGTGTGGGATTCAACAGACACATCTGTCATGTGCTGACTCAGCTGACACAACAATGTCAGAGATGTTTTGGAGACAAACAACGTGATGGCTTTACAGGATTCGAATCCGAAGGAATCTCCCGTTACCTCTGCACAACAAAAAACCCACAAAAAAAAAAAACAAAAAAAAACCTGACTAGAAAAAATCAACAGAAAAATTAAACATCAATTCAAAAGCTCAAACATCAGCTTCAACATCAATCAATCTTTTCTGTATTCAATGAATTCATTTTATAAAATGTATTGGCAGTGTTATTTTAGTATTTACTCCTATTTTGATTTAGACATTATTTTTAGCTTCCACTTTAATTCATTCGAGTTTTGTTTTTATAATTTTTAATTAATTTATTTTGTATGTAGCTTTATTTCATTTTTGTTGTAGTTTTAGTAATTTTGGTCCTTTAATGTATACTTATTGTACTTCAGTTAGTTGCCATGGCAACATTTCTAAATTTCATTTAAATCTTTTGGAGTATTTTTCATCTTATATTAATTAGATGAAAGTTTTTCATCTAATATTTATATTTTATTTTATTTATTTTTTTATCAATGCTCAAGCAAACAAAGCTGAATACAGCACAAAATAACAAAGATGAGATACTTTAATCAAAATGATTTTCCTTTAAGTTTAGGCAACAGTAAACTATCCTTTAATAACAGGCATTACAAAAAAAAAAAATATAATAACATGTTTCAAATATTAAAAAAATTATAAACATAGTTTTATTTTTATATATATTTCTATTTCCCCATGCAGTTTCTATAACTTTATTTTCCTGGTTTTGCCCATTTGAGGCTTATAATGCCACGCCAGCTCCCGTGGCTATTTTCATGGTGAGTAACAGATTGAAATATTATTAAAAAGTGATTTAAAAACCTATATTAGGTTTTTAAACTTTGGATTAGATAAAAACTTGAAAATGGAGGCTGTCCGCGGATATAATTTCTTAAACCAGCACAATTTAATAAAATACTGTATGTTAAAGCAGATAATTTAATATTAAGAACTTGAGTGTGATCCTGTAATGTCCTGTTTATTATTTGACGCAATTGAATACTGGTAAAAGTTCTATGCAATCTGAAATTATTTCTCTATGTTTCTTCAGTCTTCAGAGTTTCAGGAGTGTCAAAATCTGCTCCTGGAGGCCCACCTTCCTGAAGAGTGGAACCCTAACCATAATGCAATCATGTCAAAATCTGCTCCTCAAATAAAACCATAAAGAAATCAACGTCTAACCAAAATACAAACATGTTTTTTAGAAATACCCAGCAGTAATGTATCTCTACACTACAAGAATCAGACACTCAGCATCAGGACCAAAAAACTATAATTTTACAGATACGTCAGTCAAATAAATAAAGTATCAAAAGCTCAAATGAACAGGAAAAATTCACATGGTCATCATCTAACCAAATCATTTTATTTTTATCTGGTGGGTGTAGTCTTTCAGATATGTCAGATATGCAGAGACCTTCTAGTGAACCTGAGTTATGCAATCAAGCATTAGATGTGGTACAAAATAAGAGAGTGAACACTGCAAGAGAAGTTCTGTGATTACTGAATTGTAGCTAAACAATAAAATTAAAAAATCAAAAATTAGTTTTTCAATTTGCTAATTCCTTACTAAGTCAGTAGCTTCTTTGGCGCTACAAGTTGGCTGTGACATAAATAATGCAGTCTATAATGTTCATAACTTGTCCTATTCTGCATAAAACAACCAGACATCACCCCAGGGATAGTTCACCCAAAATGACAATCATGTCATCATTCCCTCACACTCATGATATTCCAAACTTGTATGGAATCTGTGGAGCACAAAATATGGATATGAATAAAAAAAAAATACAAAAAACAACATCAGAGCCCATTTATTTTCATTGTATGAATAAAAAAAAAATACAAAAAGCTCTGGGTCTCATTCTTTAATATTTGTGTAGATTATTTTGTATTTGTAAGCACAGGAGAACTTCTCATGAAAAAAGTTCAGCCTAATTCGTATGTGTACGTACAGGAATTTCACTAACAAATCATATTTCACCAATAACTTTACACTAAAACATGTAGGGACTACTGTATGGAAGTTAACTTTCAATGAGGCCCATTGAGTTTAACAGAAGAAAGTACGTTTTTGGAGTACATGATGACACAATTCTGCGTAAATGAGACAACAATTTCTTATTTTTTTGGCTGACCCATCACTTCCAAAATGCCATCTAATTATTTCTCTTCTGATTTTACGAATACCGCTGTTCTTGGGACTTTAGCCTCAGTGCTGTACCTCACCTGGATGGCAGTCGGTCCGCAAGAGCAGAACACACAGGCATGAGAAGAGACTTGCGGGAGCGCTGCAGACGTCCACGCCTTCGTAGATTGTCCAGGAGCTTGGGTTCCAGTGATCCGGCAGGATGTCCCGGCAGATCACACTCCTGACTGTTATGTATTGGATACAGAGATGCGAAGGGAATGGAGATATAGGATGCCTCAGTGCGCGCGGAACAGGTGCAAACATCCTGACATGAGCGAATTTGTGGGAAACCCAAGCCAAAGGCACAACAGAATAAAGCACACAAGTCGAGTAATCTCAAAAGACAAAAGGAACTGATGTTCACTAGGTCTCGCACGCCAGTCAAGAACAACGCTTAATACTCTGGGATGTGTTAATAAGACAAGAGGGCGTGATTAGTGTCAGGACGCGGCTTTGAGCGAGCGGGATCACTCTCAGTTAACGGCTCCATCAGAAACCCGGGCTGACCTGAAAGATTACCTGTGGACGCGCTCTTTACGCGAGAGCGTAGCGCTTGTGGACGATCTACTCGGAAGGGTATCGCTAGCGGGCCATGCGAGTCCTGAGGGGAAAGTGTGCGCTGAGCAAAATTTTTCCGGCCGACTTCATCGCTTAGGCGCACCATGCATTCACATACGTGTGTCAGTAGCCCTTATCTAGAGTATTGACGACTTATGGCCCCGGCTTACAGGACCGGCGGGACACCGCTGACTGCAGTATTGTGGGAGGGAGCTACTAAAACGTCCCAAACAACATTCAGTATAAATCCGGGTCATGCATTAGTCTGCTCCCTTAGCATATAAAGAGCGCTTCTTGTTTGTCTCACTCTGCCCCCTGCAGCAGCTACTAAGACGTCCGTCACATGATGCAGTATAAACAGAGCGACCAAAACAACCCTGCCTGCCTGGCACAATGTGGGTATTGTATGAACACGATGGAGTTCAAAAACACAGGCAGCATGACACGGGAAACCTGTGTGAGGGCTCACGGCCAACACTGGGAAACAAAGCAAGAGAGAGTTCATGTCATACGCCCCTATGGAGAGAAAGTGAGAGGAAAAACCTAGTGAGCTGCCTATATAGCATTTTAAGGCAACATAATGACACTAGCAATGCAAAGACTGTTCCTAAAGTTGGAAAGCTGTTCTTTAAGATGCCCTTTTTAGTCAAATGTAGGCAAACAATAAATAGAAATACATTGCACATCTGAAAATAAAAATACTGATAGGATATTTTTTTTTATCCTTAACTAACATCGTAAACAGGCAATTTAAAAAAAAAATCTCACAAACTACCATAGCTCCCACACACTATAAAATATAATATTTACTGTTTTGGCCATCCCTTTCTTAAGAATTTCCTAGCCACATTTACACTGAAATATTAATCCAAGAAAAGAGCAAGTTGAGAGAAATGTTGAATGTAAACATAAATATTGAGAAATGTTCCTACTTTACCCAAAACTGTGTGTGCTGTGTATTTTTGTCTTAAGTTTTAAGTTTAAAGTTTTAAGGTGGCTAAAATGTTAAACTTTGCACAGAATTTTGGAAATTTGCAAGAAAATACAAATATAATATTAATTATAAAATAATTGTATTTAATATTAATGTAAAAGTATCATGTTTAACATAAAATGTGTTGTATATTTAATGCAACACACATACACTTAAGCAAAATATTAATATAAATATATTATATATATATATATATAATATTATATATATTATAAATATCTTATATATATATATAAAAAATACTTATTTGGATAGTTTTTTTTTTTTTTTTTGGTTTTTACATTTTTTAAAAGATTTGCATGCAGACAACGACATTGCCAAAATGATCCCCGTTCACATGCATCGGCAAAAATGATAAAACATTGTATTATGCATGCCAGGCCAGTAGTTGGCGATGCCACTTTCTAAAGAAACACTACGGGAACGCGTAATATGCATAAGTATGACTTCACCATTTTCACCAAGTTGTGTTTTTGTAATTTACACAGTAAATTACAAAACTTTTTTTTTTTTTCAAAAGTTTTCAAAACCCCCAAAACACAGCAGTGGTGTATCCAAAACCGTGTCAGTAAAGTAAACGCTCCCTAGGTTCAGAGATAAATGACTGCAAATGAACTTGTTGATAGTTGAACCTATTTGAATGTTAATCAAAACCATAATCAGATCTTTATTCAATTATCATCCTTTTATTAGGGAATGGCATCATTAGCTTAGCAACAAAGGCATCTCTGTAGGCAGTAGACAGCCAGGTAGGATTTTAGAGTTTTAGAGAAAGACAAAATAAAAAAAAAGACACAACACACAAAATAAAAGAGAAAGAGCTCTTTTTAAAGGCACAGAATGACCCAACCAAACTGCTCTGTAAAGCCAATGCATTAGAGCCTTTTACAGCTCGAGTTAATCGATACCCATATTTCTAGATAGAATTTTAGGATGAAATGCTAAAAGTCTCTCTCTTTACCACCCTGCTCCCAAACACAGACAGACTCATTCACAAAAGCACAGATTAGCGGACCACAAACCAGGCAGCACCGCTTAGTGAGCGAGAGCGGACAACTACTTCAGAGCACCAACCCAAACGAATGTAGGCGAGATCAGCCCCCAAGTTGCCTTGCGTTTCATCTGGTGACAAAAGAATGAGGGGGTGCGGGCCGCCAGCTCTGCCCGCCATCCACCGCAGAGGATGAATCCTGTTTATAATTAGTGGATTAGAGCTTTGCAGTGGCTTGATCTGAACAAAGAGCCCCCTCCAGCCCGTGAGCTTTATATAAACTTGTTGTTTACAGATGCAAGGATGCCATTACGAGATGAGGGCCAGACTGAGGAGAAGAGCCACTCAGAGCGTGGCAAATTCCCAAACATACTGAGGAAGGAGATTCGGATGCTAATTAATCCGAAATGCCGTGGTTGACTCTTTCACCTTTATAACTGGAGCTGTAGTAAACCAGCTTCCCTAAACCACATCGCTGCCTGTCGGCATCTCGCTTATTGCTTCACACTGGAAATAGCCGATGCTTGGAAGGAGTACGTTCAGCCATCCAGCACACAAATTAGATAAAATAATCGTTCAGCTTCACATTATCCTTGAGATATTTTAACAGAGGTCAATACCTGTTCTGAATGATCTGTTACAGAGTGTCCTTGCTAGAGCTAATACATCTTAATTAAAGGCCACTGTTCTACTAATAATAGCAAACTACACATCCACAGATGTGTTCAAGAGTCTACTTGTGAAAATGCTTCTATTGTGTATTTACTATAACAGCTTAATAGCTTTTTCCATTACAAATGAAATAAGTAGTAATAATTCCAGTGAAAAGCTGAATTGAAACATTTGTTCTCCGCCTTGAACTTTAATGGATAAAAGATTAGTAAGATTAGTGAACAAGAAATAGTCCAGAATCTTAAATATTTTACATCATAACATTTTTTATTTTACATTTATAAATCCTAAAACGTTATTTTCCAGAATAAAATTACATTTTAAAAATTTGAATTTTTAAACCCACTGTGTAAAGTGTATTGTAGTTTTTATGTATATTTGCCTCTTAAATACTTATCATATTTTTTTTTTTTTTTGATGTGGTAAATAAAACAGATTAATGGAGTATTTTTTTTTTTACATGAAAACTTTAAAACATTCTTTTTTTCACTTTCAACTTTAAAACATTTACATCACATTTAATTCAATGTGTTATTTGTAATTATTTGTGAAATTTACTAGCAAAAGTTTCAAAGCCAGCCTTTTTTCAGTGTGGTTGGGAAATATTTTATACCATCATGCCATATGAACACGCAACAAAAAACCCTTTAAATAGTCAACAATGGCTTTAAAAATGTTTTTCCATCATGTTGATGTGTGATAAGGCTGTAGAACAATGGAATATATAGTAAATAAATGTGCATGAGGTACCACTTTACAAAACCTTTCAGATTATTTAATTATTTAAATGATCATTTACTTTCATATGGCTTAGAAATGTCATGGGACTTTGATTCATGATCTTCTATTCTCAAGAACAGCATCAAATAGCTGATACAGCTGTTTTAAGTTCTGCCCCACATTCAAGAACAGCTTTGATGTATTCATTCTGAAATGCTTCCAAATACATTCCAATGCATTTGATTTTGCATTTAGATTGAGACCCTTTTGTGAAACTTAATGAGCTGTCTATGCAGCTTCTAAAAGCATGATGATGCTGCCTTCTAAGACACCTGCTTCTGACCAAGTTCTAATGCATTCGTAAGCATTTCATGTATCATTCACTTATAAAGCGCTATGTCAGTCAGGATTCTCCCTCAGAAGGCAGCAGCCTACAGTATATGAGCAGTAGAAAGCATGACTGCTCACTAGGTTTTCAAACACAGCCTGAGTTAAGCTCCATCCTGGTACACTTGCCTGTAATTTTCAAGACTTTGATTAGAGTTGTAAGTAAGCAATGCATGAAGGCAGATCACTTGAAGCAGGATTAAGCATCCCCTGTTTTAATACCTCAAAAATAGTGAATAAAAAGGGAAGATGGTTTTCCACACTGTACCTTTGGTGGCTTGAAGGGGTAATCGGAAGAGAAGGTGATATCCAGAAAGAACACGCCTCCCTCATAGACTGAACCTGGAGGGCCCAGGATGGTGGATCTCCACTCATAGATGTTGTCACCCTTGGGTCCCGCACTGAAAAACACACATAAGACAAGGTGATTGAGCATCTTACACCCAGACTAAAATACTGGCCAGTATCCATCTTTTTTTTAGAATACCAGCATTGGCCGATTAACAGAAGCATGGTAAACCGACATCCAAATATATCACAAACAATTTGTGTTTTTAAACTTTTTTCATTGAATTAAGAAAACATTGTTTTACCAAAATAAATACACAACTTTAGTAAATAAATAAAATGTTTGATTTGGTTTGATTTCAGCTTACATTTCTGCACAAAATGATTATGGATAAAATTAAATAAATAAAAATAAATAAAATAAAATCAGATTTTTATATTAATTGTTATTAATTCTGTGCATCACAATGCATATAGTACCCAGGACAAACATGTTATTAACAGACTTCTCTTCCATGCATGACACCACCACACACTTTTTAAAGCAGCACTGACGTGGCATGCATATATTAACAGATGATCACAATCACAGGACACAATGTAACACTTTCAAGTTGATCATTCTTGCTCACAGAAAAGAAAACAAGATATGCACTAATTAACAATGACAAATAACGGGTGACTTTGATGTGGCACTGAACAATATTACTAAAATAAAAGGATAAATAAATCACAAAAAAGTAACAGGTTATTAAACTTTCTTATACAATGGTCAAAAAACTGGAATAATTAAGATTTGTAAGATTTGTAAGATTTTTGAAATAATAACTTTTCTATATTTTCAAATGTAATTTATTACTGTAATGCAAAGCTGGGTCGCTACCGGGTCACAAGAACGTTCTGGGAAAAATGTGTATAGATATGACACTGTTATTTATTGCGTGTTAATGATTGTTCTTATTATTCAGTATTTTTGTTGTATGCGACTAAGTAAGTAAATAAAAGTAAATAAATAAGTAAATAAAAAGTAGCTATTTGACGATTTCATGTTAAATAAGAATATAAAAGAACTTTTCTGCTCTGATCTGTCACATATTAGGGGTTAAACTGATCACAGTTGATCCATGATACGTACGGATGAGACCCTTTACTGTTCGGCACGCACATGATTCGCAGATTAATTTGCCAATCCATGTTCAAGCAAGTGGCTTATGATATGATTGGTTGAATGGTAAGCTCGCATCTGATTGGCTAAAGAGTACGACAGACCCACGTGGGAAGAGAGCTCTGCCAGGAAAGTCCTCAAAAACACACACACACACAAATCCGAGTGGATTCGTAGTAAATGACGATTTGTACATTCAGACACTCGTACATTTTAAACATTCAAAGGTTTTTGTGCACAGTTGTATATCTACGAATTGTGTTTTGCATTTGTGAAATGTATTTATGAATATATAATTTTATTTTGCGCATGTGAATTGCTTTTTGTGAATATATATTTTTTTTCACGCACGTGAATTTTTTTTGTGTGTACGTGAATTAGGTTTCATGCATGTGAAATTGTCTACGCATGTGTGAATCGTGTTTTTTGCGTGAATTATATTTGAGACTAATCTGTCTCCATAATTTTATACCACAAGAATAAGAAATGAAAGGGAGCTCAACTCGATACTCACGCACTGTTCTGCAACACAATCAAAGCGCGCACAAGAGTATAGAGACGTGTTTCAGACAGCTCGGAAATACCAAGTTGAGTAGCCTATAGCCTACACATAAAATTTGATTATGTCAAGAACGCTTCTCGTCATTGTTCACAAAATATAACTTTATCTCAAAAAAAAAAAAAAAAAAAAAACTGTGTCTCAAAAAAAAAAAAAAAAAAAAAAAAAAAAAAAAACAATATAATGCATTGAACCACTATAATACTATATAATAGCATATATATATATATATATATATATATATATATATATATATATAATATATATATATATATATATATATATATATATATATATATACACACACATACATATATATATATATATATATATATACATATACATTACAAAGATGCCGTATCAGGACAATATGTATGGATATACCCCCCCCCCCCCCCCCCCTGACCAATAGTGTATGTTAATACAACAGAATCTTTACACTGAAAATGCATCTGACCTAGACTGAAAATGGATCTGATTATGTAGGACCCATAGAGCAAGTTAAATATCTGCAACACAGGTCGCAGAGAAGGGGAGTCAGAGGACAGATTGAGATAACAGGGACAAGCACACAAACATGGCTAATGGAGGAAAATAAGGGCAATGAAGGAAAAATAAAGGCCCACTCCTGTGATTCTTTGCTGGTGTAGAAGAGCGAGAGACCAGGCTCTAATGGAGGAGACAGGTGAATGTAGCAGACGCAGCCATGAGCAGGCACTTATCATCGGCATCTATTGCTCAATTAGCATGTGATGAAACACTCGTCTCTGCCAGCAAGTCACCAGCCTACACACTGAATATCCACTCATGCTTTACAGCAATAGAGGACAACTGTCAAGCTCAACTTGGCATAAAGTAGAGGGCCAAGAATAGGCAGAATTACAGCAAAGCGGGAAGATAATAGAAGCGGACGGTGTGAAAAGTAACAGAACAATTCATTGCTGCCACGTAGCTTTTTTTTTTTTTTAACACCTCTGAACATCAATCTGACAGGTCTTCGGTAGGCTGTTTTTAGTAAAGCGAGGTGAGCCTCATGCCAGTGTAACACTTTGCCCTGGCTCTGTCAGGGGTTCTCAGCGTTACCGCAGAGCAACTAAACTCACACAAAAGGAAGTGTGCAACCTCATCATAAGGATGTAAAAAACTACTTCATTTCATAATCAACTAGTCAACCAAACGTCTTAGAGAAACCCTGTTTAATTAGGCTGGTTTCAAGTTCATCTAACCCCAAACAGGAGCTGAAGGCATTTCTTTAGAAACTGTATTAATTATTGCATAATATCAGGCTTAAAAACACAATCATAAAAAAAAAAAACATAAATAAATATATAGTAATATAAGTATATGAATCAGTATATTAGTATATACTATAATATTAGGGGTGGGTGATATACGCTACACAATTAACCAGTAGAAATTTGTCAGCCGGGAAATATATTAGACTAACGCGTCTATCGCATTACACGCTCACGTGACGTTGCTGTGCTACATGGTCATGAAAACTTATCGTTTGCACGTGTTTTTAAGCATTGCGGTTTAAAAACAAGTGATTTTAAGCCGTTGAAATACAATCAGCAGCGAAGGAGAACTCATTTCGCTATAAGTGCATGCTGTCAGAGAGGCGCCTACATGTGAAGATGGTGCTACAGTGCGGACGTATTGAACATTATTTTTGCCGCTTTATAGGCCTTGAATGGTTAAATACACACTTCGCAAGGATCCTCGTAAACACTGTAATTTAGGTCTTAAAGGGATAGTTCACCCAAAAATGTATTATTAATTACTCACCATCATGTCCTTACAAACCCGTAACACCTTCAGTGACCTTCGTTCATCTTCGGAACACAAATTAAGATATTTTTGATGAAATCCAAGAGCATTCTGACCCTGCATAAACAGCAATGCAACAGAAACGTTCCCAGGCCCAGAAACGTAGTATGGACATTGTTAAAATAGTCCATGTGACATCAGTGGTTCAACAGTAATTTTATGAAGCTACGAGAATTTTTTTTTGTGCGCAAAGAAAACTTAAATAACTACTTTATTGAAAATTTCTTTTTTTCAGTGTCAGCGTCTGTTGCCATTCACGAGAGTACCACGATGCGTACTTGTGCATTCCTCAGCTCGTAAACAAGGCGCAGTGAATGCAGATTCTACATCAGCAGCATTCTACACCATTTTTGGGTGAACTATCCCTTTAAGTTAAAGCAAAGATCTGAGAAAGAAAACGTGTAACAGCATATTGGATCCGGCAGTTCTTAAAGTGCCAGCAGTCTAATATTCCTGCATATATATATATATAAATATATTTATATATATATATATATATATATATATATATATATATATATATATATATATATATATATATATATATATATATATATACACACACACACACACACACACACAGTCACTCTCCAACACAGCCTCATACACGAGTGTAAAACTCATAAATACATTTTGCATTTGGCTAATCTGCAAATAGTCTGACATGCATGACAAACTAAATCTTGTGAAAAGACTATTGCTGCATCTGTCAATTCACTTCCATGTGTTTACAGCTGATCATGACCTCTTCAATATGTTGGATGTACAGGCGCATCACAGTAATGAGCAGCTGCTGCTAATGTGGCTCTATGTATTACCATCCACGCTAAAGTGTCTGCCTGCCCTCTTGTTGCTGGACTGTGAAGATTTGAAGCAATTATGTTGACATTGAAGAGCCACTCATAACAGATTTAGAAAAATCTTAACAGGAACATAACAGTGGCAAATGATTGAAAAAAAAAAGCCACTGTTAATAGCCAAAGTCCTCTAGAGTCTAATGAATTCTTGGCAATCAAGTGGACAATCGCATTTGTTGAGACTAAGACTGACACGTGCTTCTCGGAAACACAATCACCTCCACATGGTTTCCAGAAAATACAAGAGATCCACACAAGCACGGGAAGATGAAAGGATCAGATCTACACAGAAATAATACAGAGTAAAATAAACTCATAGGCTAACTTCACAATTCAGCAGAATATACTGTCAGTCCCATTTTAGCTAGAATATGCTAAATATGGTTATGTTTAGTTATAATATGCATTGTGAAAAGCAATGGAATTGAACTTTAGCAAACCTGTGTGCAATGAAAACATTTTCGTTTACTGAAATAAACCAGTCTAACTGGAAAAAAATAAATTAAAAAAATTAAACAAATATATTTTCATGAATAATTAAAATGAATAAAGCAACAAATAAATCTTGCTACATGGCATATTACAAAATATAAACTAAATAACCTGAAACCAGATTTAACAATAAATGAATAAAGTAAACAAATGCAATAAAAGTAAACAAATGCAATAAATAAAATAAAATGAAACTAACAATGACAGAGTGAAAAATATCTTTGCAAGAAAATCCAAAAGCATTACATTTTTAATTTAATGTCCCCATAGAATTGCACCCAGACCAGAATTTTATACTTTTGACCTTTATATTAGGTTTTTATTTTTAAACGACCATGTCCCCTTAGGGGCTCTGTACAATTCAAAAAAAATAAAAAATTCCTCTGGAAATTTCCCTCTTCAACAGATTTTCACTCTCACTATTTTGTAGCGGTTATGGGTAAGCCTAAAGCAGATACGGGGAGGTCCGCCAACGATAACAACCACATTTATGATGCAATTACAACTGTGTCAATGTTATATACCCTGTGTCAATGTTATATAATCCGGAAAGTATGTTAGCTGTGTATTTCAGGCAGTAATCTTGCTGAAAAACAGGGGCGACCTCAATAATCCAGCAGCCCTATGGTAGGCAGCTCTGCCACCGCAGTGATGGGCTCTGGGCTCAGGTATTGTGTAATCCAGCGCTCCCTCGAGGTGCACACACACTATAATCACCTCAAATGTGTTTGCAGTTCGCCCACTTCCTGTAGCACACATTTCTCTCTGCAGAGACTGCTTTAATGACCAAGCAAGGACTTGTTATCCTTTAACGCTTCAGAGCAAACTCCAACCATTTAACAAAACAAGCTTCCATTCAGATTCTTGCACACTCTCTTGAAAGGAGCAAGCCTTTATGATATTAAGCTACCGCTGTGGCTGGAGAATCGAAGCCTGCCGGCTCACCAATCTATCTGCTTGTCTGTGAAGTGCTCCGGGTGTAACAGATTACACAGAAGATAGTCCTGAGAATGTAATTAAGTTAACCTAAGCTCAAACATATACCATTTATCAATCTCCATCCGTCATTTCAGATAACCCAGAAAGATGTCGAGGGCAAGCAAAGCACTGGAGAATAAAGTCACAGTGCATAGTGGCTTCATATGAAATTCTACCTGAGAAACTCCTGCCTCTTTACAATCAAAGAAACCATGTAAAATGGTTATTGTATTAAAAAAAAAAAAAAATATATATATATATATATATATATATATATATATAAACAAAACATAATAATAATAATAATAATAATAATTATTATTATAATATATATACACACACACACACACACTTTTATTTTTTACAAAAATTTTAATAATTGAAAAAGGTGTTTCCATTCACACAGAATGTGTTTGAGTTTAAAAACACAAGATGCAGGCTATGAAATAACGCAAGGACTAGAAATTGAATTTCTTTAGACAAAGTGTAACAGTGTTTAGCAAAATTTTACATAGAAAAACTATGGATAAGCAGTGTGATGGACTGCAAAAACACGTCTGTGCAAGCAGCCCCTAATAATCTTTTATCAATATACTACTGCTTTACATAAAATAATAAAAAGACACTACATAGATATAACACTACTGTCAAATCTTGACTCCATAACAAGGACCAGTTCTTGGTTTCTAGCTCTATCACTGTACAGTTACAGGAAGAAGAAAAAGACACTACATAGGAATTTAATATTGAGCTTAAATATCTGAAAGTGTATTTGATGCAAAATGAGTGCTAAGAGTCAGAAACCATATGAACGCACATCCTCCCAATCACCTGTCACAGTGCTAGTATACAACAAAACCCGTTTTAAGAGCTCACCGGAAATATATTTCATTGTGGGAACAGTAATATTAGCAAAAATTGTCCGCATCAGCACCACTGTCTAACATGTTGGTGCATGTGTGAACCGCTAAGCCACAGCAATAAATCAATTTTACCACAGCAACAACAAAGATCCTCTTCATGAGATGCATTGCTATTTGGAAATAGTTATTCAGATATATGCTCTCACACTTTACAGCAGGCCACAGTGGAATTATGTCTGCAATTAAAACATATTATTAATAAAACCACACTCGCTTTACATGCTAATAAATCACCTGTCACTCAACATTAAACACACACAGAAATGTCAGCTAATATTCAGCAGCGGAGTCAATGACCTGATGCTTATTTTGAAATTGGCCACAATTAATGTGTTAACCTCAGAGGCTGGGCTTTATACTGTCTCTTTCAGCAATCAACCCCCCGTTCCTCCTCTCCTGCTGGCATACACAACTATAATCAACTGCCTGCCAGTGTCCCACTCTGTTATTTATCTGACAATTGGAATAAAGTCATGGTCAGCCCTGTAATTATGATGACATTATATGAATAACTATAATTTCAGCTCTTAAAATGTCAAATTCAGGGCAATTTATTACCATACAAAGAGCAAAAGAGAAGAGAATCAAACAGAACAATGTCACTTCAGCATGCTACGAGAACAGAGAGAGAAAAAGATCAAATCAGTATCAGGAAACACCGTTTTACATCAAGTGGATATATAGACAGCAAGCCGGCGATGGACATATCGAAGGGCTTACTTTTTTATTCATTTTTTTTTTTTTTTTTTTTTTTACCTCACAGCCATGATTTGCTGTTTGCTATTGAGTGTTTGAGGCAGGTATTATGAGGAAGAGAGACTTTCTTATTCTAGGACAAAATTATAAATTTGATTAGATGCCCACAGATATTTTCTTTACACTTACAAGTGCAAGATGAGTCATCCATATTTTAGTTTTTTCTTCAAAAGGTTAACTTAGCAATGTTTACAAGTACACTAGCATATACACTACCAAGTTCAGGGTCATTTAAAAAAAATTAAAAAAGGTTTATTGGAATATGTTTTACAAGATATTATAATTTTAGTTTTCCTACTTCAATATTTCATGTTTAATTCAATGCGCTACTTGCCATTTCTTTGTAATTGTTTGTAAAATTTACTAGCACTTTCTGAATGAAAATTGTTTCTACATCACTTTATCAGTGAAGACTGGAGTAATGGCTACTTAATATTCAGCTTTGCAATCACAGAAATAAATGAACTCATCTACTTTAATATGTTTTAATATATATTTGAAATTGTAATAATATTTCACAAAATTACTCTTTTTACTGTATTTTTTTTGAACAAATAAATGCAGCCCTGCTGCGCATAAGAGTCTTAAAAAAAAAATCTTGCCAACCACAGACTTTTGAACGGTAATTCAGAACTCCTCAAAGCTAACACACATAGACTAAAAGCCACAAAATGCTAATTTTAATTTCAAGAAGCCAAATTTTCTACGACAAGCATAAAAATATTGAGGCATTGTCCCAAATAATGTACTTGTAATGGACTTGCGGTCTTTGCTCACAAAGTCTATGAAACCGCAGAGTTTGTCATTTGTCTTGATATGACTCAAAAGGCTTCTAATGAGCGTCTTTGTGGTCGTGATCTTTCTTTCTCTTATGACCTCCTTTGCGACCCGATGATCTATGGGGCATTATGTTACCAAAGTGTGCACAGTGGACACACAACAGACTGATGAACACAAGAGCAGCATTTGACAGAGCTTGACACCAACTTCACTGCAAGTCTATAAAATCCATGAAAATACAATAGGCAGAGCATAGACATTGCTATCAGATAAATAACATTTTCACCAACACGTTCATCAGTTTCATTACACATCCTGTTCTTATTCATGATGTTATAAACACAGACTTCTTTGGAGGATGAGTGCTTGTTCATATGCCAATTCACTGCTGAGGAATTGTGTGGGATGTTTGTTAAAGCTTTTGCTTTCCTCTGGAGCTATATGAAAGGATAATGTGAGGAACAGACTACTGACTTTTTTCCTTTTTCAATCTCAGTTGCATTTGCATATATTCAAATTTGCCAGGTGAAAATGCAATGCACCACGATGGACATCAGTGAAGCCAAACCTTATTGGTTCTTGTGTGGCAAATCTGAAATCTGCATGAATGCAAATGAGATTTGTATGGAAGACAGTTTCTGTCAGGGATAAATAAATAATTAATAAAAAAGGTAATTGTGACAGTTCTTAGTTTATACCAGTCTTTTTTCCCCTCGCAGTTCTGAGTTTACATCTCACAATTCAAACTTTTTTCTTGCATGTAATCTCAGTCCAAGATGTAAACACAGAATTGTGAGATATAAACTTGCAATTTTAGTAAAATAAATAAAATAAAATAATCAAAACTATGAAAACTGTCATAATTACCTTTTCTACTTTTTAATTTGTGACGGAAACAAAAAGTCAGAATTGAGGGATGTAAACTTAGAATTACAAGAAAGTAAGAATTTAAAGTTTATATCTCAAAATTCAGACTTTTTTTCCTTGCAATTTTCTTTTTTTTTTAGCTGTGAGATGTAAAGTCAGAATTCTGAGTTTATATCTTGCAATTCAGATTTTTCTTATTAGAAATGTGATTAAAAAAAGTCTAAATTGCAAGATAAAAAGTCGCAACTGCCTTTGTCACTTTATTTATTTCGTGGCAGGAATGTGGTTCTATATGAGTGCTATTCTGGAGGGCAATTTTCAGTTAATATTGGTTATGATTTTAAAAGAACAATGCTAACATCTTTTTTTTGCCTCATTTCAACACTGCATGAAACTGACAGCATTAAAAATGTAACACCAGAACTCAGACACACTGCACTGGAAAAACACCTTCAAAGTGTTCTCTTATAGTAGAATGACAAATATGACAAAAGCAACTCAAAAATAAAAGATTGAGCTTATCTGAGAGATGCTTCCCAAAAGAGGTGTAACAATCACATAAACATCCTTCTTCAACATCAAATATATGAGTAACCACTCTCACACCACAATATTTATTAAGCAGAAAGTGTGAGATCTTACTCTCTTTAAACACTATTCCTGCAGAAATTGATTTAGAGCAGGTTATTGAAATGCAGCACTGTACTTGCTAAACTGTTCAGCAGGAATTAATGAGATACCCTCAGTGTTTCACTAAGACAGAACACACACTGATGGTTGTGCTGTAATCAAATCAGCTGTGAATGTACATAGCAATGCTTTTCAGATGCGGTTGCAATCTTTCATTCAGTCTGTGACTTGAGTTTTTATTCCCTCTTTATTGGTGTACATTATTTACCGGCAGATGCATTGTTTTACATCAACGAGCAAATGAAAAACTGCTCAGAGAAAATGAATGTAGCGGAAAGAACACAATGAACATAAATGGGGAAAAAATAAATCAATACTGACTGATAGCTTTTATAATTTGTCAGGTTTAGTGAGAGCCATCCAAGTACGAAGGCTGAGGAATAAACTCATATATTATGAATTGTATTTAATATATATTCAGAATTTCTAAGCGGTATTTAAAAAAATAAATAAATAAATTACATAAACACATACTGTACACATGTACATATATACACATTTTATACGTGTGTGTGTGTGTCTATGTGTGTGTGTGTGTGTGTGTCAAAAGCAACTTGTTTTTGTTTAACTTGATTTACTAAAATAACTGTAACTGATACAATTAAAAAAAAAAACCTATAGACATTTTTAAAAATAAAACAAAACAAAAATACTAAAAATGACCAAAACTCACAACAAAATGACTAAAACTTTAATTAAAAATATTAATAATAAAAATATAAAAGTACCTCACTTATACTAAAATAACACAAATATATTTTAGAAAAATATTAAATTATAATAAAATGTATAATATATATATGTATATAAACAAATTGCATCCATTTATTATTTTTCAATATATTATTTTTTTATATCAGTAGGTTAATTTAAAACAAATACATACTGTATACATAAAATAAAAATAAATATTAAAAAAATAAATAAATGTGATTGTTGCTGACAGTATTATATATAAAACAAGAAGTTATCAGCAATAATCAGGTTTCCAGTATACAGGTTGTTTTGGTTGACACCAATACCAAGGTTGTGTGCCCTGGAATCCTTGCTCTTGGTGGAGGAGGGCCTATTGATTTAAATGGTCTGAAGTGCATTGATACAGGACCCCTGGACGAGCGCTGCCTCTCTCTGCTCAGCATGAAAAGCCACTATGGCAAAAATAAGCCCTGAGTCAATATGGCCTGTGTGTATAAATAAACCTGTGCTGAGACATCAGTAGGGGGAGCGGCAGCCCGCTGCATCTGCCTGTGATGATGATGATTATGATGTAGAGCAGAATGATGAAGGCTGACAGCTCAGATGAGCAGTGCACTGGCTGGGTTGCCCTCCGCTACGTAGATGGACAGGAAATGGAATGAGCCAAGCAATGCCCACTCCACTCCTCATACAGAGCAGGAGATTTTAAATAGAGGACAAGAAAGAGGATTAGAGAAAAGCTGCAGTCCCTTGCCCGTTTTACAAAGTGAGGTGAAACAACGGAAATCAGATGCTGGATTTATGCATATTAGGGGTGTAACAGTACACATATCCATACCAAAATTTGGTACAGGTCTTTAAGTTTGGTACGAATGTGTACCACAAACTTCTGTGTGCAAGACAATTTAGAAACTGTTTGTGAGCTATACTGATATATTATGAAAAGAGAAACAGGAGATATAGAAACATTCTTCAAAATATTACCTTTTATGTCCAACACAAGAAAGAAACTCAATTGACAAATGACAATTTTAATTTTGGGGTGAACTATCCCTTTAGGGGTGAAGTTTACCCAGTAAAGATTCCTCATGCTGTTTAAGAACTGGTGGATGATTTGATGAAGTTGTTCTGTCTCAGCTGAATGCTGACAGTGATTCATTACACTGAGCGCGAGTTTGCTTTGTGATGCTGATTGTGAGGTCTGGGAGCGCATGATGACAGGACTACAGGCAGCGCTTCAGAGACAACGGAGAATAAGAGAGTGAGCAGCATAACACACTCAACAACATCAAACTGTCTTTTGATATTTCTGTATTTGCAAGAATGGTTGTTTTAGAGCTATTTTATAGCAGAATACAATCAAAGCTCTTTAATGCAGGGAGTAAAATCTAGTTAAAACATTATTTTTAATGATATGTTGTCCATACCACTGTAAACTAAATAAACACAAGGGATAATAATACTGAATCATTTTTATTTATATGCATCAATATACCAATAAACAGCAATAAACAACATTTTACATTTATTTCTATTGAAAGTCTTGAAGCTCGACACGCACAAAACTAATCCACTGCCATGACTTTAATTCACCACAAAAATTGACAATGCAATTTTTTTATTGAACATTGCTGTTCTAAAAGTCCCTGTTCTCAGATATACCTCACAATACAGAAGAAAAGGTGATTGCAATTTACATTTCACACCGACTTCATATTTAATTGCCAAACAGAAAGTGCATTAAAATAAATGCAATATTACGAATGTTGGATAAGTTTATACTGGAAACAATGCTGAATATAACAAATATTCAATATGTCTCAAAATGCAAAAGTCAAAAGCAGTTATACATAACAGATCTGTTAGAATGCAAAGGACTACACGCTTTCCTGCTCATGAATTACAGCACCCCAAATAATCACAGTGAAATATGAGTTCATTAAAACAATAACAGTAATCATAATCTGTTCACAGAAATTAAAACATTCCTCTGCCATTCTCTTAAGTACACGAAACCCAAATATAAATCTGTTCAGTAAATGTTTTCAGACCAGAATTATCACTTTATTTTTAATATACTTGTTTTCACGCCCAAAAAGGAGAATTTCCATTTAGAGGCATTACTCAAATATTTCTGAATAAAGACATATCCATTGTTAGGCTACAATGAGCGTAAAATGTAATTACTGGATTTCTGGATAACATCTGTAATAAATACCAGAGACCCCTGAGCAAGAGGTGTATCACCTCTATTATGATGCACTTGCTACAGGAAGTGGTTTTCTACACCTTGCAATATCTACAGCAGCTTTTAAGCACTAACCACATACAGTCCATGTCAGAGTCATGTTCAGAGCATGCTGCCACACAACTGTTGAAAAACTTAAGCTTAAAAAAAAAAAAACCTTAACCTCACACCTACAGTATATGTTAATGTTAATATATAAACAACAGTATAGCAAAAATCTTTTGGCAGTTGACACAGTATATTTCACTCAGCCCTCTCTTGTAACATGCAAAAAGATCCACATGCTTCATGAGTGAGAACTTAATCCCATCTGCAGCAAAAACCTTAGCAGGTCATGACACAGCAGGACAGTGTGGTTTCCTGGGCTTACAGGACACGTCCTGCTCCAGCGGTGCTTTAAAGGCAGCTTCACCCCGCTGAACACATCAAGACCGTCGCCGGGCTAAGATCTCACAATCATGAAATCACCAGAGCACTAAACAAGCAGACTAAGAACAACCACGCTTCCATCTAGGAAAGGCAAAAAAGAAGACAAAGAATTACCAGCGTCACGCTTTGAGTTCCCTCAGCTGAGACTTGTTGCCATGGGATCTGTCGAGATTTTTAATAGTGGATTAGGAGATATCTGACGCCCATTAACAGCTGCTGAATTAACTTTGAGGTAAAATGGCACCAGTGGAGTGGTAATTTTTTTAGGAGCCTTTCTTATGTTGAAGAAAGATTGAATTAAGCTCATTTATACAGTATGTCAGGATGAGAGATCTGGATACTGGTGTTAGTGTTTTACTGTGGAGGAGAGAAGTCGTCTTGTGTAGCCAGACTTGATTACCAGAAGGTCAAGAACAAGTAATCGCAGTTCCTTTTGTTTTTACACATCATTTGAAAGTGTGTACATCTGAAATAGTTGATAACACAACCACAGATTTCCATGACAGAAACGCCTCCAAATAATGACTCAGCAGTGTTACATGATTGTCTGCACAGATAACAGACATACAATCAAGAACATATAGTACTTCTCAGGAAATCTAGATTAACTGCTTCCAAGCATCAAAAATGTCATGCCTCTGACCTCGCAAACTTTCAGAAATTGACTGAAGAACTCTTCCTCAGAAGCACTCGTTGTATTATTTTGGATAAAAACAGCTTCATTTTCAGGCAAACTGATGTATCCCTACTCCCCAGAAGTTGCCAATAAACCCTGGTTTCCCAAACTGGGGTTCACAAACTTCCAAAATAAAATTGTTTAAACCATTCACCTGCACGTCATGTGACCATTAATTAACCTCAGAGAACTGTAAGCATTTGAGTTACCATACCATTTCAGTGGGTACTTCAAGCAAATATTTTACATTAATGGGGTTTGGCCTAAAAAAAAAAAAAAGTTTGGGAAAACTTGCAAAAGACAACAGCAAAGTCAGCCAATTTAGGTAAGAGCTTGCCAAATCAAGAACATGCTTGCCACTTTTGTGAGAAATGTCCATCAGAAGGTCAGTAAAAGGACTTTGGGCGGCACATGGACATGACGTGCAAGACAAGAATTCACTTGTAGAAGAAGCAGACAATGTTTCATGAACCAAAAATTTAAACTTGGCTTTCCATTGAGAAATACACTCGAGAAATGGAACGATGTCTCATTTTTTGTTTTGTTTAACAAAGGGAAAACGAGAATTCGGCTCAAATCTTTTATTTTGTTTGTGGTTTACAAATTGGTTTATGGCTTCAATATTTCATTTATGCATGTGGGCGGCGCTGAAACGCCCCTTTCATTTGATTTATCAAACAACCACGTCGTCCAAGTATAGATCTCTGCAGGAAAGTAATGTGAGTTACCAGATCGGGGTGTTTTCGACCATGATACCTGATTGGCTGACGTCACAGTAGTGGCGGGTAGGTTTAGGGGTGGGGTTAGGTAAGGGGAATCATTTTCATTGCATCATTTAGAAACACCCATCAGTTTTAAAACACCCACAATGTCAGAAACACCCACTTTTGCTCTGCAGATAACTCAATCTCAAATCTTCTGTAATGCTTTAATTCATATGCTGATAGTGAGGGTTGTTTATTACTTTTATATGTAATAGCAGTAATTATTATTCTTAAGTAGACACTACTTGTTTTTCTAGGTGCCATTGATAAATTCTACATCACTGCTTAAAAGTGAAATTATTTGGGTGTTACTGTACTTCCGCTGGGCATATCAAGCTATAAAAGTGGGAGTTCATCCTGGTACTAAAGTTCTAAAAGAAAAGAAAATATTTTTAATCTCACCAAAAACACAACCTATACATAATGATGCCTCCCCCAGACCCTAATTTTTACTCATTTTAAATAGTAAAAATAAATAAATAAACATCTGTTCAGAGCATTTTTATTACAAATAAGCACAAGTCAAACTGCGATACCAAACAGGAGTCAGGACCACAGGGAGATTACCAAAGACCACTAAACCTACTCTTTGCTACCTACCATGCTACTATGGATCCTTTCAGAAACACTCAACCACAACGCTTACTGTAAAACACGCTTCTTTAGCCAGCATCCATTATAACACTCGCAGGATGACTTTTTCCTGTTTGACACTGTAAAGCTGCTTTGACACAATCAGTATTGTATAAAGCGCTATACAAATAAAGGTGACTTGTCTTTTGACAACTGGTATAGCGTTCAGTGCGCCGAGATCGCACACACACGGTTTGTTTGTGCATCAATAATAACGGACGTGCGCACACCGAATGTACAAGTCTTGTATATTACTGTAATCGACTTTATCTTGATTACTAGAGGCGACGCCTGGCAAGTCACATAAGCATATAATTATGTGCCCAGCAACATATTTCATCTTCGAATTCTATGTGCAGTGAGTGGTGTGCGACATATTTTATTAAAGTTTAAAAACAGTACTGTACCACTCTTTATACAGAAGACGTGGCTGTTTGACCAATCAAATGAAAGGGGCATTTCAGCGCCGCCCACATGCACGAATTAAATATTGAAGCCATAAACCAATAAATGTACTAAATCTAAAATTAAAATGAAAACTGAAAATATAAAAACAAGCCAATTCCAACTATTAATAAATACTATAATAGTATATATTTATAAAAAATACTAAAATAACACTGATCTAAAAGAGCAGCTTGGACTTTCTGCTAAACATCTCCATTTATGATGCACTGAAGAAAAAAAATATTACAGAACAACATATGGGTGAGAAATTGATGACAGTTTTCATTTTTGGGTGAACTGTTTCCTTTAAAATCAGCTTTGTACAAATACACACCAAAAAATGCTTTAAAATAATAAAGTAAAAAAGCCATGATCAGCGGAGACTTCTCCAGTAGGATGAACATGCTAATGGCTCACTGACAACATAGCGCAAATATAGAAACCTGTCTGAATACCAGTGGCATTTTGAATGACATCTCCTTGACAGGCCGCTTTGGGACCTTTGTGCAGTTCAAAGGGGAGAACTGTGATAATGCTTAATCAATTTGAGCAGACATGTTTGAAGGCGATCCTCCTTTTGTGTGCGTGTTGGAAAGAGACGGCGCATGGCCTAAGGGCCTGCCTGCTTTTGTCCCAGCCGAGCAGAGCAGCGAGGCTCTCCTTTGTCCTACATACACACATGCAAGCTCAGTGTAAATGGTGTGCTAGTCTGTGTGACATTCAGTCAGGTGAGCAAAACTCAAGCCTGGAGATAAAAACATTTGCTTATTTGACAGGAGGATTTGCTTTTTTAAAGCCAAAGTAACAGTCCTGACATCATATTCAAATTCATTTGAAAGACTAAAAAAAAAAAAAAAGCATTGAAATCCATTTGAACAGAAAGGTTCACCCACAAAAATGGAAACTGTCATCATTTACTCACCCTCGCATTGTTCCAAAACCTGCTTCTTCCATGAAACAAACTATTTTCACAATCTGTGAGACTAAAATAAGTAATAAAGCAACGAACAGCCTCAATAAACTAAGTTGTTGTGATTCCACATCAAGATTTCTGATAAGGATTTGGCTAAATATTTGCTGCCTTTACATAAGGAAGACTTGGCAGACTTACTACAGCTATCTGAAATAGCTCTTACTAAACCTGAGACAGTTTTATGCCACAAGACAGAATTAGAAACACACACACACACACGTTAAAAATGTCAGGATTTGTTTCTGCAGCATAAGCAGGGGAAACCCGAAAACCACAGGAAGATGAAAGGCGCCTAATTTGAGAAATGAGGCGATAGTTGATTTCTGGCACATTAAATTTACCCTACAAGTTACAGTAATAACTCATACAATTTGTTTCTTGTCTTATTGCTCATTAATGTTACTCTGAACATTTATTAACAGCTTCTTAAGCTACTCATACATTTAAAGTACGTACAGTCAAGCTAATCTTTTGAAAAAGTGGTTAAACTACAAACCCTTAAAAAAAAAAAAGAAGCGAACAAAATTGAAGCTGAATAGCAGCACTTTGTAATAATATTTTTTTTTAAAAAGACCCACACCACAGGGACTAAAATGAATCAGATTTCTCAATGGTATATGAGGGGGAAAAGGAAAATATTAGAGTGCAATTAATTATTTTCTTAACTCGCTATGCTGTACAGCTGCACGTAGCAATGTGACAAAAGACATACACTAACATTTAAAAGTTTGAGGACTTTTTTAAAAGAAATTAATACTTTTATTCAGCAAGAGGGAATTAAATTGATCAAAAGTGACATTAAAACATTAACAATGAAACAAAAGATTTCCATTTCAAATGGTAAAACAATATTTCATTTTTTCCGTTTTTCTGTATGAACCAAAAATTTAAACTTGGCTTTCCATTGAGAAACACACTCGAGAAATGGAAAGATGTCTCATTTTTTCTTTTGTTTAACAAACAGAAAACGAGAATTCGGCTCAATCTTTTCTTTTGTTTGTGGTTTACAAATTGGTTTATGGCTTCAATATTTCATTTATGCATGTGGGCGGCGCTGAAACGCCCCTTTCATTTGATTTATCAAACAACCACGTCTTCCAAGTATAGGTCTCTCTGCAGGAAAGTAATGGGAGTTCAGATAAATAGTGTTTTTAAAGCTTTCTATTTATTAAAGAATCATAGATCCTATATATAACCAATCAGCATATTAGAAAGATTTCAGAAGAATCATGTGACATTGAAGACTGGAGTAATAGATGCTGAAAATGCAGCTTTTACATCACAGGAATGAATTACATTTCAAATATATTAAAATAGAAAAGTGTTATTTTACATAGTAATAATATTTCACAATATTTCGTAATGTATTTTTAATCAAATAAATTTAGTCTTTGGTGAGCATCAAAAACCTAGCCTCAAAAACCTTACTGACCCTAAAACTTCTGAACAGCACAAATTAAAACAGCAAATCTAGACTATTTACCACACTAGTTACTCCCAAAACGGCTCATTACTCATCCGCTTTCATCCAAAACACAAGCCATTAAGGAAAATGAACAGTGCAGCTCTCAAGAATGAAGAAATCACTGAGCTTTATTGAGCGTTTTAAGTCTACACTCAAGATAATTGTGAAATCAGCTGAATAGGAGCTAATTTCATGTCACCACGGTGCAAATAACCCAGCAGCAGCCAGCGGCAAGCATCATAATACACAGCCCCAGAGAGCCCAAGCGTCATGGGGGCTATAGTGCAGCGGTAATGGCCTAACAAGGTTACGTCTCCATGGGAGACACAGCAAATGGGGGGTTGGTTTGAGAGCAAACAACTCAGAGGGACCCTCTTGGATACCCACATATATGATTAAAGCAGTGTGATCAAGTATCTGTGGTGTTATAACTTATAAACCACTTTAACGAGCCTGAACGAAACGCATATTCAGCTCTCAAACAAGTCCACAAAACCCTCATGCTCAGAAACAACACTTCTTTACACATCCTGACAAATCTGTGAAACACAGCATGTGTGAACTCAACCCTATTAACAGACGAGTAGGGTAGCACAGTGGATGTAATAGTGCTGGAGAACAAGGCTACTGTGGGTGTATGTGTGTGTGTGTGTGTGTGTGTGTGTGTGTTTGAAAGAAAAAGGCTCTGGTTATCACAGTCACTGTGTGAGGTGCTATGGGGTGGTTATCTAAAGACCAGGCCAAACGGTCGAGCCACAACATGACTCTCCTGTCTTATCAGCCATGGATGATGGAGCGATGACTCTCAGTGGTGTGGGGGTTGGGGAGGATCATGCACCATTAATAGGCAGGGCAGACACAAGAATCCAAGCAACATGTCTGGTGTATGCACATTGCACACATACATGCTTTAGACCTCTAATGCTAGAATGTGGCTACATTTGCATTTCCAAAGAGAGAAGAAAAAAAAAGACAGGTTTGGCCAGTGCAAAACTACATCTTTTAAAAACAGCTACTGTAGTTGATGGTTTGCATGAGAGAATACTAAAGCAAAAGGTTTTAAGGAAACCTTGCACAATAAGCCTGGTTTAAGATTCAGCTGACGCAGATCTGAGGTGTTTCTTATGGGTCATTTAGAAGACATGTTCATGCATTGAAATTTTTTATTTTTTTTTTTTAAACCTGATAATTTTGTTTTTCATGAACATTTACAGTATTCTCACAATTAACAATGCACATTAAAATACATTTAAACAATATCATTGGAATCATATTCAGAGTGTGTTTTTCCCAGCCGTTCAACAATAAAAACTATTGACAACCAATCAGAATCTTTAAAGAGCTCAAGCATTTAAAACATCAGATGACAAAACTGCATTTGTCAGTTAGAATAATCAGAAAATTATCGTCTAATAATGTGGACACTAATATAGCTATTGTGATATAGTTATCATTCATGGTGTAAACAGGCCTTACCAACAGAATGATGCGCACAAAAAAGGCACTATAACATAACATAAATCTTGTAAAAAGTCAACAAAAGGTTACTTATATATGTACCCTGGTAAAGCAAGCTAGCATTACAGAATTAGCAATCAACAACAAGCTTGTGGCATAAAACACAGGTTGATATAATGCACATCAAAATACACCTTGATCAAGCAGTTTGAGGTTCATCTATTATATTGCTAATGTCGATATGTTCAGCAAATGATAAGAAGGGGCTCCAGAATCTGGCTTTATTATGTTATCTTTGCCACTGCAATGCACGAGGACATTTCTCCACACCACTGAATTATAGGTTTAAAAAAAAAAAAAGAGAGAGACTATTTTAATTCTACACTTTGGCAATGTTTGTGAAGAGCAGCTCAAAATTGCTTGTGATGTTTCTCATTTGTAAGACACTTTGCATAAGAGCATCTGCTAAATGAATGAATGCAAATACAAAAAAAAAAAAAAAAACCCCCCTTGAGAAGTGAGGCAAAGGCCAACTGAATGCGACTGGCTTTAGAAGGGATAGATTTATAAAGATGCAAATTTTCCAAGAATTTCATCCAGCACACTATCAGCATGTTAATTAAATCTAAAAATAAATTTATTTAAAAAAAAAAAAAAGTAGCTCCAGCAGTAAAATATAATTGGATTAGGTTACTAAAATGGTTAATAAACAATATTCTTATTAAAGGGTTAGTTCACCCAAAAATGAAAATTAGGCTGCGTTTTACTCACCCCCGAGGCATCCTAGGTGTAAATGACTTCTTTCAGATGAATCAAGTCAGAGTTATACTAGAAATTGTCTTTGATCTTTTAAGCTCTGTCATTGCAGTCAGCGGGTGTTGCATTCCTTTAGTCCAAAAGTGTCCTTACTTTAGCAAAGGAAAACCAGTCTCCTCTTTGCTTATATCGAAATCCTCTGACATTCTTCTTTACAAATCCTCGTTTTGTACTACTAATAAGTGACCGTTGTTTTGTTTTGATCTCTTGAGTGGCAGCCTTACTAACCAATAGAGTGAGCGCACCTCCGTTCTCTCTAGCCAACTGCATAAACGCCCACCATTTAAAAAAAAAAAAAAAAAAAAAAAAAAAAAACCTCACAGCGCGGGAGAGAGAGAGAGTGTGTGATTATGGCGTCTACAGGGTCAGATCAATAGTTGGTAAATTAATAGGCTACTAAAGAAAAACGTATGTAATGTGAGATTACTTTGGCTTCGAAATGACAGACACCAAACAAAAAAAGGTAACGTTAATTTGCAAGAGCTGCGTCACAACACATATCAAGAGCTCCCTTATCGGTTCTGCTTTCAGTACTGGAGAATAAAAGATACGTTCTTAGATGTTTTTATTAGTACATATACGTTCTCTTGCACATTTTATGTCCCCAACAGATTGTAATTTGAAAGAAGTTTATAATGCATGTTCACTATTCCCTATTCATTAGACTGCACACACAGCCTGTGTCTCTGAACGCTTCTCATACTCGCTCCTCTCTGCCGCGTCTCACGAAGGAGCCGTTACACTTGCCGCACACACGCAGTCTGTCTCGAAATGCTCGGTTATACCACTGATCTATATATGATCTATATTATAGATCAGTGGGTTATACTCCGCACTGCAAGTCTCTACGAGCGCATCTGGCAATAAGGACAAGGTTGATGCACGCACGCAACCTGTGGCAACTCTCGCCTGGCTCCGCATTTAA
Organism: Cyprinus carpio; assembly: GCF_018340385.1. Taxonomy (NCBI): domain Eukaryota; kingdom Metazoa; phylum Chordata; class Actinopteri; order Cypriniformes; family Cyprinidae; genus Cyprinus; species Cyprinus carpio. Next base: position 24,194,163 of record NC_056580.1, on the reverse strand, counting down.
AACAAGTGTAAATTCAGTCTATCTGCTTTGCTAATTTCACTTGGATGAAATGAAACATTTAGCACACTTGTTCTTAAAATCCCAAATGCTTAAAAATGAATAAATCAGCTTATGTAATACTTTAATAAATGACTGAAGTAATACAGTTCTTTATTTGCACAAAATAAACTAATCTTTTCTGTGAAATTTAGTAATTAAGTACATTCTGAAAAAGTAGTAATACAATTATAATATTCACTGCTAAAACAACAACAACAAAAACAATAGAATCCCTCCTAAAATACAATAGAAAATGTAATGGATTTAAGGGTTATATATACTGGGAATTATATTGGCTTTAATGTAAACTATAGTGGGGTCTACTGGTATTTGATGGATTCTATTGGTGGGATGTAATCCGGCAGATGGGAAACAATAGAATAACAGTAATTCCTATTGGAATAATGCCCAAAACACACTACAAAAAGGAATTTTGTAATTGTTTTAATGGAAACCATTAGAATTTCTGTGATGGTTTCTATTGTTTTTTTTTTCAGCAGGGTAATGATACCCATACTGTGCTGCACACTATTGACAATATTAAGCTGCTGAAATTAAAATCAAATCGCAATATCTGTCAAAAAAAATATATATATATAAATAAATAAAAATCGCAGTTAGATATTTTCCCCAAATCGCACAGCCCTAGTTTCCACATTTTTTGATGGATACATATCTATTTCCAGTCATTTGTGATTACTGGGTCAAGATTTTATACAATCCATCAATAAGAGAGAAAAAAAAAATATTTAATTTATTTACTTTACTATTTAATACATTTACTGTGTACAGCAAATACAATTACTCATCTAATCTGTTTAATGATTTTGCCTCAATTTTAGGAAATCAGATGACTAGTGCAAGATTTTGTTCTTAACCTTGGTTAAATATTCTGTTCCCACTTTAACTTCAAGGCAATTAAGTACATTACCAAGAACCATGGCCTTCAAGCACTCTGATAAGTGATTATCACAGTGAGGGCAGAACATTTGTTTAAAAAAAAAGGGGGGGGGGTAATCAAAGAGCAGTCAAAGCACTAATACTGATCTGCAGAAATAAACAGGCCCGCTTCCTCAGGCAGTCTTAAGGAGACGGAGCACAAGATATGGCTGACTATGGATAGATGCAGCTCAGACTATTTCACCTCTTTGTGAGTGCTGACAGTAATGGCTGCAGTTCCAGCCAAAGGAAATAACTGCCCTACCATCACCTTTATCAAGCACAAATGACACTGATTACACAACACTGCAACAAACAAGTTACATTTACATTTACATTTAATCATTTAGCAGACGCTTTTATCCAAAGCGACTTGCAGATGAGAACAGTAGAAACAATCAGATCAACGAGAGAACAACAACGGTATACAAGTGCTATGACAAGTCTCAGTTAGTCTAATACAGAACACGTAGCCAGGGTTTTTTTTTTTTTTTTTTTTGAATATGATAGACAAGAAAAAGAAAAGGTAAGTACTAGTATTAGTTGGTTAAGTGCAGGCAAAAAAGATGAGTCTTTAGATGTTTTTTAAAAATGAGTCAAGACTCAGCTGTTCGAATTGAGATCGGGAGGTCATTCCACCAGCTGGGCGCAGTCCAGGAAAAAGCCCGTGAGAGTGATTTTGAACCTCTTTGGGATGGCACCACAAGACGTCGTTCACTTGCAGAGCGCAAACTTCTGGAGGGCGCATAAGACTGAACTAGTGAGTTTAGGTATGTTGGCGCCGTGCCAGTGGTCGTCTTGTAGGCAAGCATCAGTACCTTGAATTTAATGCGAGCAGCTACTGGTAGCCAGTGTAACCTGATGAGGAGAGGAGTCACATGAGCTGTTTTTGGCTCATTGAAGACAACCCTCGCTGCTGCATTCTGGATCAGTTGTAGAGGCTTGATAGTACATGCAGGAAGGCCCGCCAGAAAAGCATTACAATAGTCCAGTCTGGAGAGAACAAGAGCTTGGACAAGAAGTTGGGTGGCTTGCTCTGACAGGAAGGGTCTAATCTTCCTAATGTTGTATAAGGCAAATCTGCAGGACCGGGTCGTTGTAGCAATATGGTCTGTGAAGCTTAACTGATGATCCATCACAACTCCTAGGTTTCTGGCTGTCCTGGAAGGAGTTATGGTTGACGAACCCAGCTGTATAGAGAAGTTGTGATGAAACGATGGGTTAGCTGGACACCACCAGCAGTTCAGTCTTAGTAAGGTTGAGCTGAAGGTGATGGTCATTCATCCAGCTAGAAATGTCACTCAGACAGGCTGAAATGCGAGCAACTACCGTCGGGTCATCTGGTTGGAATGAGAAGTAGAGTTGAGTGTCATCAGCATAGCAGTGATAGGAAAAGCCATGCTTCTGAATGACAGATCCTAATGACGTCATGTAGATGGAGAAGAGAAGCGGTCCAAGTACTGAGCCTTGAGGAACCCCAGTAGTAAGTTGTTGTGACTTAGAAAACTCACCCGTCCAAGACACCATGAAGGATCTATCAGAAAGGTAGGAGTTAAGCCACTGGAGAGCGGTTCCAGAGATGCCCATCTTTCTGAGGGTGGACAGGAGAATTTGGTGATTAACAGTGTCAAAAGCAGCAGACAAGTCCAGCAAAATGAGAACTGAGGATTTTGAAGCTGCTCTTGCCAGTCGCAGGGCTTCAGTAACCGAGAGCAGGGCAGTCTCAGTTGAGTGGCCACTTTTGAAGCCAGATTGGTTGCTGTCCAGGAGGTTGTTCTGTACAAGAAACATAGAGAGCTGGTTGAACACAGCTCGTTCGAGTGTCTTTGCAATGAATGGAAGAAGGGATACCGGTCTGTAGTTTTCTAGAAGTGCTGGATTTAGAGATGGTTTCTTCAGCAGTGGGCTTACCCGAGCCTGCTTAAAATGCTGAGGGAAATGTTCCAGAGTGAAGAGAGGAGTTGATAATGTGAGTAAGTGAAGGTATGACTGAAGAAGAAATCGCTTGAAGGAGGTGAGTGGGGATCGGATCCAGTGGGCAAGTAGTAGGATGACTGGACAGGATAAGTTTGGAACAAAAATATGTAGAATGTTGAACAAAATATGTAGAATTTTGTTAGGTAAAGAAAAAATGTTAGCCTGAATGCACTGTAAGTCGCTTTGGATAAAAGCGTCTGCTAAATGAATATATGATTGGAAAGCTATATGTTGTTAGAGCTGTGGCCTATCCACATTCCTAAAAGAAATCAGATTTTTTTCTGTTTTTTCTGCAGTTTTCTTTTTTGGGGGGTGGGGGGAGGGGTGAGGGGCATAATAAATTAGCCAAAATATGTAAAATAATAAACACACATCGGACAAAAAAATAATAATAATAAAAATAAAAATAAAAGAATTAGGCCAAAAATAAAATTAAATAAAATAAAATGTACAAAAACATATTGAGGTGTGATTCAATGGCCATCTGACTGTGTGGCTTTAGCAGGAATTCATTTTAAAAGATTATATTTTTCCAAAATCAATTAATGAAATGTTTGTCTGTCTGTTTTAATGTCTTATTAGCGATTTGGCTATTAGTTTACATTATACAATAGCCTGAATAGCTAAGATGAGATGAAAAGGGAAAAATCTGTATTTATTTAAAAATAGATTACAAAGAGACTTTTCGTTATTAAAATAACGCATTCATTCACAATAAGACCAGAAACGTGCATTAAAAAAATGTATTGGATCAATTTTTGTTGACTTCAATACAGCACCTCCTCTGTTCTGTTTAGTGTGAAAGACAGGTGTCTTGTGAAGGCTGCGAGGCTGTCCGCAGGACATTCTCTGACACTACACCAATAAAAAAAAGGCCCTACAGTGAATCTGACAGCTGGACCAGAGCCAGGGTATGATAAACGCTGTCACTGTCACAAGCCTGTAATAAATGTGAGCTTCACCAAGGGAAAGAGAAGAAAGCGAGATACAAGGAGAGAAAGAAAGTGGGTTAAGGAAAGCCCCCTGAGAAAACGAGGAAGGGCTACCTTTCAATTTAGACAAAGGGATGCTGAGCATTGAATACATTTTCAGGATTTTTTAGTGTGCCAACTGCCTACGGAGAGCCTGACCCGTGTGTAATAGTCCTGAGAGCACCATCAGCACAAACTACACGAGAACCCAGGCCATGGTTTCTGTGATTCATGAGTATGCATCAGATCTCAATTACACAATCTTGCCAAGAGTCCTCTTTAAATATTTACTCAGAGCGTCTCAGCACACAGGCCCTGAACTTGCATCGCACACCGCTTCCCTTCATTGTCCTCGCACTTATTTATTCCACCATAATGAAGGGGAGTTGCTGCAGCAGTCTGCTATAATAACCACAATGAAGATGCTATGTTGTGCCGTACAGGCTGCAAGGTTCCTGAACCCTACATCTGTAATGAGTCCCTTCATTTGTCTAAACGTCGTAACTGTAGGACTCATTTAGTTCAAACAGCAATTCTTTGGTGTAGCGCACAGACAGACATAAAAATAAAATTGCTACAGTCTAGTTTTTCAGTCCATAAATTCGATATTATTGTTCCAATATTTGCAGAGCAGAACAAAAAGACATTGTGGGAAATCTACAGCAGTGGCCGGAATAAAAAAATCAATAAAGAAAACGAGCAAAACAGCCCTTCCAGGTCAAAAGATGAATCTAAACAGACAGCTTGGTTCTTATTGCAAGTGTTAAAAAAAAAAAAACCTCATAGATATGATACGGCCAAAATCAGAGTAGAAGTCATTTTGCATCACAGTAATGAAGACATTAAGTTAACTTTTTTAATATATTCAAAATAAATGGTTTATATATAAAATAAATGAATATTATTTAATAATGTGCATTTTTTTTTCCAGTGAATCAAATATCTTACAAATGAAAAGTTAGGAGTCTGTATGACTTCTTAATGTTTTTGACATTAGTCTTTAAAGTCTTTTATGCTCACAAAGACTGAATTTATTTAATTAAAAAATATGGTAAAAATAGTTATATTGTGAAATATTACAATTGAAAATAACAGTCATTAGATCATTCAGATTCTTCTTTGCTGCTTAATATTTTTGAGGAAAACATGAGGATTCTTTGATGAAAAGGATGTTCTGTTCTTGGGAACTTTCTATTCTTTCTTTTATAACAATGTAATAGTCTTTACTGTCACTTTTGATTAATTTAATGAATAAAAGTATTAATTTCTTGCTTTAAAAAAAAACAAAAAAAACAGGACTAACTCAAACATTATTTAGTCTGAAAATATTCTTCTGTTTTACCACACGACTGAACTAACACCAGTGTTCCTGTCAGTATAGCTGCTACACACACTGATGAGACGTGTTCGGCTCAATCAATAAAGAGATTCCATTAATACAGCAGAGTAAATGATAAATATTAAACCAAACAAACAGTAAACTCTTTATTAAATAACTAGAACAAAAAGAAACCCAGAAATCCCGGAGTGGATTGTCTACAGCGGGTGTTTCAAACTGTTGCATCAGCAGCGTGTAAAACACCTTCATCCACGGCTGCGACATGTTCAACAAGTCGAACACTATGGCACTGTAGCCGCAGGTCACGTAAACTCAACATCTAGACTGAGAGACAGAAAAAAAAAAATGCCACAACTGAGGCATGAAAGCTCAATTCTCAAGTGAGAGAGCTTTGATAATGAGGAGAAATTTGGCAACTCTTTACTCTGAGGAATTCTATAATCAAGAAAAAAAAAAAAAAACACTTTTAACGCTTTTATCGCTTGTAGCGCTTCTGAGATCTGAACAGCACAAACACACACTATGCTGGTCGAAACACAATATTTACTGTATATGCGATACTATTTTGTTGGTAATATAGAAATCAACAAACACTGATTATTTTATTGCTTTAAACCTCAGCAGCAAAAATGCAATGATTTAGTTCTCTTAAAAGGTGTCAAATGGAATATATGCCTTGATTATTTTTAAATCACATTTATTCTGCAGCAAAATTTAATTAAATTAAAAAATAAATAAAATAAGCTTTCAAGCAGGATAAGAGATGTGATTAATATTTTAAAATGGCTGAAAAAATATATATTCATAGCTATATCGCAAATGTGTAACATGCATGCACGCACACACACACACACACACACACACACACCAGGCAGGGATAAACACAGCTGAACAGACATACTGTAACACACCAAGCAAGCTCATGTCAAAGCCTCTTACTTCCTTAAACATACTCTGGTTATTAAGAGCCTTAGGGGAATTATTTACAACCCTTACATGTTATATTTTGTTATATAAATGTGACAATTCAAACCATAAACCACAACTGAAGTTAAACAGCAGAGAATATAAACAAATGCAATATTATCTGTAAGTAGCTTCGCTGAGACTATAGCGCAAGATCATTTTTTCTTTCTTTTTGCAGTGCTTCCTCTTTCTGCCTGTTCAGCATGGATGAAAGGCTTCAACTAGTTCCCATCATTCATGTTTAGAGGCCATTTGAGTTTTACTGTTTATTTTTATGAAGACATGCAAATTCATGCTGGGAAGCAATCGGCGTCTCGCTCCATGGCATGAATTTTAATAGATTGCTTAAAAACTCAGAGCACTCTCCACATCGCTGTTAAAAATCTTCTTAGGAAGAATCTAGCTGTAAATCACAGCGACGGGGAGAGTGGCTGACTGGCTGGACAGAGATTTGCAGAAAAATGCAGAAAGTCAGGCAGCACCTGATCACAGAAACATTTGAATGTGTCTCTAAGTGAATCACCATAACCATTTTCCCCTTTAGTCATGCTGGAACACATCATTTCAGACACGTTAGCGTAACTGTGCCCGCCTAAACAGTTATTACAACAGCAGCGTGAAACCAGTGACAAAAGCACAGTTTACGCTATCAATCTCTGACGGAAAGCTGACAGAAACACCAGAGCGCTGCCTGATTAAAAGAATATCTCACCCAAAACATTTGTCTCGAGACCCCTGCATACTGTGCAAATGAGTCATGCTCAATCTAGCAGGCACCTCATATGATTCTGAATTTGGGAATCACAATCCAGTTCCAAAACGGTTCTTGATCTACATTTTTTTTCTCATTAATGAATGAGTTTCCCATTGTTGAATATCACATTTATGTGCATTTGTGCTTTTTAAAATACTTAAAAATAATAAATAAAAATATGTTAAGAAATGTTAAATAATTACAACTTCAAACTTACAAATAATATAACCAATTATAAGCAAAAAACAAAACAGTGATGGCTTTTTTTTTTTTTACGCAGCATTATTACTGTTTGATTATTACTGATGACAGATGGCAGGCTTTAAAGGATGCATTCACACTAATGCATGGATCCCTTTTAATATATCAGATGTTTTGTCCGGTCCTTAAAGCATTCTGCCTTCGTAGAGCATTTAGAAAAGAAAAAACTGAAATACTGGCGAGTATAAGAAAAAGCACATTTCTCACAGTACATATCTTATGTAATTCTGAAGTTTCCAAAATTGATTAGAATCTTTGAGGACAGCGTTGTGATCTCCCACCTCCAATAATAAGTGAATGGGTGCCGTCAGATTGAGACTCCACACCGCTGATAAAAAAAAAAAACCTCCTTTCCATCTATCTTGTGAAGCACAATTCCATCAAGTTTTTTTTTTTTTTACTTCAAACCGTTGTTTCCTGCAAAAATACAAGTCCTCTATATACGTAATTTCATTTTTATAAGCTGTTTGGACTGATAAAGTGATGGCACCCATTCACTTCAGAGGTTCCATTGGTAAGCAAGTGATGGAAAGCTAAATTACTCTTACTATTACTATTGATTAAGCTGATTGTTGCTGAAATTATGCTGTTCCAATAATGATCTACATCTTGGATGGCCTGAGGGTGAGAACATTTTCACAAAAATTGGGTGAACTATTCCTTTAATCTTTTTTGAAAGCATCTGATCACTATAAATGTCACTATATGGCAAGAGCTGCTTAGAAAATACTTTTAAAAAAAAAAGCCTACTTTTTTTCTCCCCAGGAAAAAGAACAGTATGCTGGTTTGGAATGACATGAATTTTCATTTCATTCAAGTAATGAAGCCCAGACCTACTGTAAGAAATCAACTGAGAGCCATATGGAAGCCCAGAGTGATATGTGATATGTTCCCACAGATACTATGTGATGTGGCACATTACCAACAAATCAGTATAATATGTCAGCCTCCAGGTAAACTGCGCTCGAGGGAAATCCTGTCTGAGAAAAGTGCCAGTGAGGGAGCTAATGATGAACGTTAAGGGATAAACATCTCAGTGTGCTGAACTGTGTGGCTGCACAGATCAGACCATGAAAAGCCACCAAATCCCTGCATTGTCAATTACCATTATCAGCATCTCTGGCTTGTGGCTCCAAGCTGCTGAACTGATCTCACGGCTGGCAGAGCGCACACTGTGTTGCGCCCTCTCAATAAAGCATGGCATTTTTCATTTCTGAACATTTGCTCTTAGGAACAGTTCACCCAAAAATTGAAAATTCTCCAGTTGTTTGAAACCCTTATGACTGACTTACTTTCGTGGAACACAAAAGGGGAGAAATTCTAAATCTGGCAGCTATTTTTTATTTCAATCACAATAAATAGTGACTTAAGTTTTCAGGCTTCAAAAAGGATAAAAAAAAAAAAAAAATCACCATAAAAGAATCATAAAAGTGGTAAATAAGGCTCATTATTTCACTACATTTCAGTTCTTCTGAAGCAATACAATAGTTTGTGTACCCCCCCAAAAAATGTTATTGGATTATTGGAGTATGTTTTACAAGAAAATACTATTTTAGTCTTTACACTTCTAAATTTTACATTTTAATTCAATGTGTTAGTTGTTATTTTTGTAATTAGTTGTGAAATTTACTTGCAATTTCTGAGTGAAAACTATTTCTACACCAAATTTTTTTTTCAGTCTGTAACGAGCACACCAAAATTTCAGCTGTTATATTTCATACTTGTTAAGCTTTAATGGTTATTAAAATCTATGCAAAGAATAATAATACAATAAATCACAGAATGAAACTCAAATTTCAGTAAATGTATTAAAAACATATGTAAAAAATCTCATGCATCAATGCATTGCTTTTACGCTTGATGTCACACCGCCTAAACTGAACAGCAGCACACTGTCATCCGGGTCAAGTGCGAAAATATGTCAAAAAAAAATATCATACCATGGTACATTTATGGATCTGCTGTGCTTTATCAGCCCTAGTGTGTAGAGTCAGTAGTGCATGACCTGTCAACCGAGCTGAGACCAGTTGCTGGAGGAGTTTCTGACATGACGTTGGATCAAATTAACTTGCTGTGTTCAATGCCTGCTTTTGGACATTGGACTTGCACTCAGCTTTATCTGATGTTGGGTAACTGAGACACTCAAGCATTCTTCTTGACTGTTAAATTAACAAAAACAACAAGGCTGAATGCATTTGTTGCACAGCAGGTATAAGATTTTTTTAGGGTTCAGATTCCACTGAAACTCTACATTTAAAGCCTCTCTGTCCGTTAAATGTAACTCTCATCAACCAATGTGGGTTTTTTTCAATGGCAAAAACTACAGCAGCTAAAATATACAATACTGTTCAAAAATTAGGGGTCAGTACTTTATTTATTTTGAAAGACATCTCTTATGCTTGGAGAATAATTAATAAAAAGTCAAAATTATTATAATTTAATCTTTCTTTTCATATTGCATTTCTGTCTTAATAAATGTAAAAAATTTAATTTATTCCTGTGATCGCAAAGCTGAATTTTCAGCAGCCAATATTCCAGTCATTACTCATATGGTCCTTCAGATAATTATTTTAATATACCAATTTGGCACTCATTATCGAGGTTGAAAACATCTGTACTGTTTATTATTTTTGTAAAAACTAGTCTTTTCTCCAGACTCTTTGATGAACAGAATATTTAAAAGGCTGTTACAATAATATTTTGTAATGCTACAAACAATTTCTGTAATACATCCTTTCTGAATAAAAGTATTAATTTCTAACTTGACCTCAAAATGAACAGCAGAGTGTTTTCTGCAAAATGCTCAGTTGACAACCAATACTGATAAACTCAAAATGACCAGTCTTTCACTAAAATATGATCCCAATAAATGCACACTATCAAACCACCTCAGATAGAGCAATACATGACATAATGCCTATAAAATTTGATTTGAAAGGCATAAATCAATAAGCATAAATCTTTTCCAGTATTACAGAAAGTCAAAACATATCCAACAGAGACTGTTAAGAATATTACAATACCAACCAGAGGAGACTCTTCCAATAAAAATCCACCTAATGAAAGGACTGTAAAAATCACCAAGAAACAATCAGAAAACGGCCGTCCTTCAAAGCATAAAAAAAAAGAGAGCTACAGAGGGAACTTTAAAAGCTGCCTCGTCTTGTTCTGGCATCTCTAGGTCAGCTCATTTAAACAGATGGGGGTTCAGCAGTAAGTTCAGCATGAGGATGTGAAATCAGAGCCATATGTTTCAGAGCAGCATCTGCCATATTATTAAAACATAACAACTGCAAGACCACAGGAACATCAGCAACAATAATGCCCAGAGGAAGAAAAAAAAAAAAGCACTATCCTTCCTAGCTCTTTGAAGCCGAGGAGCAAAATGCCACATCCGTCCTGAGTGAATCCATCAGTTTAAAACGAGTCTAAAAACTCCAACAGTTGGTGCTAAAAGTCGACTCTTTCCCACAGCGAACCTTTTTCAAAGCAACCCATAAAGGAATAATATACGACAGCACGCTTAAATAACATACCTGCAGTTGGGTGGAGGATCCAGAGTGATTTCTGCAAGCTCTTTCTGGATTCTGCGAGGGAAAGAAGAGAGAAAGAGAGAGATGGAGAGAAAGCTGTGAGAATTGTAAGCAGCCAGGGAATTACACTGCCCTCTACCTCTGCCGCGTTTACTGCACGGCTGGCTCTCCCTTCAGCAAAGCTAACATGGCTGCTTCCTCTTTGTTCTCGGAGGCATAACCCGAATCCCATAACAGGAAAACTTTGCCGTGCTCGTTTCTGCCTTTCCCCCCATCGCACACTGCTGATCTTCACCTCAGCTCAAAGCCCGCTCCCCTTAGCTCACACCCCGCCCCTCATCGGCGGGTTTAAGTCACTTTAAGCACAAAAGATTTTCTTTTCAAGCTTATATGTAAATGAGGCAGAGGGAGGGAGGGGGGTGTTCTCGGGCATATTTGACAAGAGCTTTAATGCACAGCTCTGGTGCTGTTACTAAAGCATTATCAACAGCGTGTAAAGGAGCCAGGGCAGGATTTTTGACATTTTCTAAGAATAACAGTTTGTTTTTGATCTGTCATTTCACCCACATTGAGAAAGTCTATGGTGTTTTAATTAGCACTGATGTGGATTGATTGGTTACTGTTTTTTTTTCAGTGCCAATGAAATTTGAGGGTAGAACTTAGTATCCACGAGGCAGACGGATTTGATTCACATGTCTTGTTCCTCAAATAACTTTATTTGGAAGTTCTTGGATGCTTCAAAAGAACTTTTGCTAAGTAAACATTGAAATGAAATATAAGCTGATCACACGGCTTCTTTGCTCATGCAGTTAAGTAATTATCTAAGCTTAGTGCTTTTATTCTCAAGTATGGAGCACAGACGCTAAAACTGTTAATTGGCACATTGTGAAAATGAACTCAATGCACACAAAGTGATAATAAAAAAAAACAGTTAAATGTGTTGACATAAGATTTGCCTGAGTTACAGAAAAAGGACATTAAATGCTCAAAGACAAAACAGATAGAGTATGTCATCATTACCTCTTCGCACTGGAGGATAATTTGGCTGTTGTTTTGCTGGACAGTTTGGTGGACTTCTTCTGCTGTTGTGGAGGCGTGGGTTGTTTTCGCTCCTCTTGTTCTTCTGGTTCTGGCACTGGAGGATCTCTCTGATCCGCATCGGAACTACCGCTGCTGGTGCTGGGACTTTCATCATCTGACCGTTGTCTTTCACTGGACATTTTCCACCTTTGTAAATGACAACAAGAGGTTCTGAACCACGGCTGACTGTGATCGCAGGAGTCTCCTGGGGTTTAAGCAAATCTCAAATTTGCTTAGTGGAAACTTCAACCCTAACCTAAACGCAGCCTGGAACCCTAAACCTTTCTTTTCTTAACTGGGAGGGTATGCAAACACAAAGTGACATATCACAGAAACTTCATTTAGACTATTAATACAAGCCATCAGGATATCATGGCAAGCTTATTTAACAAATGCATCTATTTTTGTCCATTTCAACTTTACTATGACTTATTTATTAGATAAACTAGTACCTATACCAATTTCTACTAGTAAATTTCATAAGTGATCAATAGTCAGAATGGCTTATTTATAGTTTAATTAAAATTTTGTGAGATTAAAGATGTTACCAGTACAAGAAGTGATAAAAAAGTGTATACCTTTAATGCAATGCATGTCACTTTGGATAAAAACATCCACTAAATGCATAAATCTAAATCGACAAGTAACAATTGTCTCTAATAAACAGGCCTTTAAGGAACACACACTAGTCTCAAACAAATAGGCATTTAAGGAAAAGTGAAATAGATAGGTGCAACTATTTGAATAGTTCAAAAAAACTAAAAAACAGGTCCTAGAAAAACTGGAATAGGTACCTGCAACAGCTGGAATGCTTACCAGTTGGAAGTGAATAGCTAATATCTGAATCACCGATTCACATTTAATTTAATTTCAAAAATATGCTACTAGTTGACAATGGACTAGCTACTTGTCACTACAGGAATGAATGCAACTAATGAATAAACACTAGTAACTAATCAGTACTGGTAACTAATGAAGCTACTAGTCAGTGTTTGATTACTTACACTGGTAATTAAAAAAAGTACTAGGTAAACATAAGAGGTATTTGTTAGTTGCAAGTAATAAACGCGAAAACGGCTTGCCATGAGAGCAACAATCAAAATGAATCCACAGTATTTGGACTCTGAAAACACAAGCAAACGTGTAGATGATCCGATCCAATTACATCAAACTGTTGTCATTCTGAAGGAAAAAAACGTCCACGTTTTCACACGTTAAGCCACACACACACCAACTTAATCCATTAGTGACTGAGCTGATAGTATTTGTAAATAGCGCAGCGGCAACATTGTTGCAACCATTATGACGTTTCACATGGATCCGCGATACATTGTATCAGTTTTGCGCTTAATGTTACAAGCTGCAGCGACCATCACACGTTCGCAAAACCCTCCTCCGCGAAAAGAGCCTTGAGTTTTTCGCTTTCCATCAGCTGAATAGGTGCAAGCGGCTGAGCTTATGAGAGTAAACGAGAAAAACACACGGCGGTTCCAGCAGAACCTAGCGCTGAGAAGAAGGAGATTTCAAGAGCTGCAAAGGAAAGCAATAATTGCACCTATTCGCAGCATGTCCACCCCCTTCACTTTAGGAGAACAAGGCGATATCGCGAGCGAATTGCGAGGAAAAATCGAGTCGTTTAACGCACGTCGGGGCGAAAAGATTCAGATTGGATCTTTTAAAATCCTTTGTAAGAGGTTTGTTATGGTAGGAGGCACTCCAGTATCAGCATGGTGTACCAACTGATGCGTGAAGTCAGTTTCGAGCTCCCTTCACTTCAGACCTGAAAACACTAAGAAAGGACGGTGTTACCCCGCCTGATGTGGACTCTACGAGACCCTTAGAGCTTCTTCTTTACCTTAGACGCGGTCCTGTCCTGATCTGGTGTGGTAAGGAGTGTTAAAAATCCAGTTGAAATGGAGCCGGGAAGACGACGGGCTCCGGCCGAGCTGTGAACATTGGAGAGTAGGAAGGAGAGGAGGCGCTGCAGTTTTACTCGGGGCCGACGGGCGGCGCTATACAGCGCGTGGACATAAGCGTCTACCGCCTTGGATGGTCCCACATAACCTTTAAACCAACGTGGAATTGTATCACCTCACGATATGCTCCACCTGAGTTGGATTTAAAAACCTACCACCGTGTCTGTGAAGAAGACATCAGCGGCGTGTCGAGAACGAGGGGATGTTGTGGCGTCGCGAGGAAATTTTGACATGTTGTTGTTGTGAGGGCTCCATGGTGAGAGCAATCAGCTCACGGAAACTTTTGAGCGTGGGTGAGAAGTTTGGCTGGAATTCCACTGCAGGTGGGAGTCCCTGTACAGCACTGCATGACTTCTCTATTGTCTGCTATGCTTCATTCTGTACCGCTGTATGCCTCCTCTCTAGTCAAAAGTGTGTACTCCTCTATATGCTGATTTACTTCTTTATCTCTATAGTAGGCTATATTTTGCATGAGGTCATTGTAGTCTAAAGTACATTCTGCTTTCTCTATAGTGAACTGCTTCACTCCTCTATTGCCATTAGTATACTGTTCTTTAGTGTGTTGTATGATTTCTTTCCATGGACAATGCAGTATATGACTTTAATGTATATCACTACTACATTATGCTCTGTGGTGTATACTGCATGACTTCTAGTCTAAATAAACCGTGCTTTTTAATAATGCATGACTTATAGTCTATATTATGTACTGTATTGGTTTTCTATAGTCAGTAAAGTGTAGTTCTCTGTTCTGTGTGCTGTTTTCCTTCTCAGTAGGATATTCTGTACAAATTCTATATAGTACATTCTCCTCTTTGATACTACGTGATTAATCTATGATGTCCTGCTTCACTTCTTTATTAGTATATACTGTTCTATGTTCTATCTGTCATCTTCTATATATTATATTCTATGTTATCTCTATTTTCTATAGTGCTATATACAGTAGTATATGACTACCATTGAATTGTCGTTAATCTATACTTCTCCAGATTTTATGCTTACTATATTACATTCTGCTGTATAGGATTTACTTCTAGTCTTTAGTGTTTTGATTTTATAATACCTAACTCTATACTAGCATGACTTATCTGTAGTTTATAGTAAGCCAACATATATAGACTTTTGTATATTGAACGGTTTATTGCTTTATAATATAAAACATGTTGCAAGTTCCCTCTTTATACTACATACTGCTCTGAACCATATACAGTTTGAGTTCTCTATAACCTGTTGTATGCCTCTATATTGTGCTGCTTATTCTCAGCTAGTTGGTCTGGATGGTTTGAATATAATCTGGATAGGACATAACCAAACATTTTTAGTAGTGTATAGTGCATAGATTATATTATAGTGTTATAGTACATTCTGTACAGTGCATGCTTAATTCAAGGGTATTTCATTCATTTCATTCACTATCTGTATAGCTGTAGACAGAAGTGTCTGTTTTTGTAGTAAGTGATTTGACATGTTAAGGAACATTGCCCAATTATTTCCCTCACTGAAATGTTAGTCTTCCTTCCTCTGACAGCATTTAAAAATAGCTCTGACGTTGCATGTGTATTTCTGTACTGTAAGGCCACTCAGGTATCTCCAAAATGCACAGTTTATTCTACATTACTAGTTACCACCCAGAAGGCTTTAGCAAGCTTTAGTTTTAGTTTTGGTCCAAACTTAAAATGTGTACAGGCTTAGGAGAATCACTTTACTGAATCGCCTAACTGAACAGAATCAACTCTGATCTGATTTGAACTAAATAATGACACTATTTTCTTTTTATAGAGCTCTTTACAGAAGAATTTGTTTCATGTTTGAAGAAGTTTGCATCAATGATTCTGATATTTTCTCGTTTATTATAGTGAAGCTGCTTTGAAACAATCTGTATTGTATGAATCGTCATATAAATAAAGGTGAGTTAACCTTAGATATCTAAATGTTCTGTGAAATGTCTCAGATTTAAAATTCTGTCCATTTTATAACAATATTCAAACAATAAATAATTTTTTGGCATTGGTTAATGTAGAGTGACAGATCGATGTAGAGCCTCAGTTCAAGAGAAGCGGCAGTGTGAAGCACATGAACTGATCATCTCCTCCGCTTTAATACCAGTTACAGCACAAAATAAACATGAATGAATGAAAAATAACATATGAAGGTGTTAAAAGAAAGAGTACAACTTACCGAAATCCATATCCTGTCTCGTGTAATCAATCAGAGTTTCAACCGTGGAAAGACGTCAGTATAAAAGCTTGTAAACTATATGTCACAAAACATCACATTTACCTCAGAAAAAAAACAAATCTTAGACCATAAACTCGTTAGTCAGCTAGAAAATACTTTCTTGAATATTTTATTTATTTTTGAAAAAATCTGTCAAGTTTTTACGACAGACACAAATTAAATGTATATATTTTAAAAACAAATTGGAGTAGAAATATAATTATGTAATTGTAAAGTTGGTATTATTGTTGTATTATTATAAAAACGTAATTTAGTGTAATTTAAGTGTTTGTATAAAATTCCGTTTTAACTTTTAATATTATAGTAATGTAGTACTAACTGACTCATATATTTTACAGCATTAGTTGAGGGATTTTCCTTGAAAAACATTTGCCATGTACTGTATATCCAAAATTATCAATACCGAATTGAAAATGGAATCAAATCCCAAACTTGTGAATCGAAATTGAATCAAATCGTGAAATTTGTGTCAGACCTCGTCGTTATTCAGTTCATTAAGTGTCCATCTTTCAAAATGTATAAACAATTCAGCTATAAAGCAGCTCTCGAAGACAATTGTGTCACTATTTAGCTCAATTCAGTTCATATTTTGTTCTCATCCCATAGTCTAAAGGCACAATATGTACGTTTTTTTTTTTTATCCACTAGAACAGAGTTGTATATTTTGCTGACTTGTGTACTTTCATTATCCCAAATGTTTTGAAGAATGTTTAAGTCCAGAGAGATAAGCAATTTTAACCGTGTCCATAGTGCCATTGCGTCGTCTGGCAATGACGTCATACACCCTCGATTTTTCCAGTTTTATTTTGTTGAAAACGTGGAAAAACCCGAAGACACTTTAATATGTTATGCATTTTATTAGACAGGTGACGAACGCACAGAATAGCATTATAACAGAACTTTCAATGCACTCAAATGTATCTAGTATAAAACAGTGCTGTTTTACCCCACATCCGCATGACCGGAAGTTGCGGAAGTGGGCGACTGTGGCATAATAAAAGCTCTGCTGCTATCAAGCCGTGTATCGCGCTCGTCCTTCATTAGCAATCACTCCAGCGGCCTCGTTTCGCTTCCACGACTTTTAGCCCCACCCTGCTTCATACGACAGTGACCTTAATAAGTCTTTAATACATTAGCTCTTCAATTAACATGATTTCTGCCCGAGTCCCGTTAGATTGTATCGGCTGAGGGGATGAAGACGACAACTCCAACGATTCCACACTTAGTCATGACATCATCAAACTATGCCTTTGTTTCTTGTTTGTTTTGAATATGCGCCCTCTAGCTACAAAAGCGTACATATTGTGTCTTTAAGTGATGACAAATCGATGATATTACTGAATATTAAGTGTCTCCAACAAAGCAAGACAAAGCGTGACAGCAGCAATGAACCCAAACTCAGTCAGGTGACAGAAATGGAGACAGTTTTTTTTTTTTTTTTTTTTTTTTTTTTGGCTTTTGCTTTGATATTTAGCTATCAATGGCATTCAGACATTTTAAGTGTGACTTAAAGTGTCCAATTACTTTTTCAGAGCTCATATCTGTAAGATCTTTCAAACTCTATTGTTCTTTGTCAGTGGACTGAGATGTTAATCTCTTTATCATTTGCTCATACCAACTCTGTTTCAGTTTTGCCTGTGTTGAAATGTTAGATTAAAGAACACTTGACGCAAATGATGTCACACTCCACTAAACTAGATTGCTGTGATGAGAGCAACACTGTTTTCTTGTCTGCTACATGACCGTCAATCTAAGCGCATTCTAAGTGATAATCTCCAGGAGAGATGGGAGCAGAGCAGGTTTCGGAGGCTGTATTAGTTTTTTCTTGTTTTTTCCTAGCGTCTCGGCAGCATGATGTGTGCGGGTGTCTCACTTCTTGTGCTTATCGTGTGTGACAGCACATTGACAGCAGGGGGAAGGAAAAGAAAACAGAACCGTGTGGGTTTGTGCTTACCACTGGATGTCAAAAAAAATGAAATACAGGAGCTCAGAGTGAAATACAAAAGCCATGATATGAATCAAATATAAGTGGAGAGATAAAGTGCTTTAGATGGTTTGTGAGGACAGGAATGTTGATATTAAGAAACAACAGAGTAGAATTGACGTGTATCTAAACAGATCGACTCGTATCTAAATATTATGATCATAGACATTTTGTCAAAGTGACAGTACAGCCAAAAACTTCCATACAACTTACTTTCTTGTGTAGAACACAAAAACACTTAGCAGAATGTCCAAGATGCTGTTTATCATATGAAAATGGATGGGGATCAGGGACTTTGGAGTGTAACTGATGACAGAATTTACATTAAATCTCTGTAATGTGACAGTTGTCTTTAATGAGGTCGTGACATGAAAAATCTAATTTGAACTTTTGACTTATAAGAGGTTTTTGTACCATTAAAACATCCTGTAAGTTTCATAGCTTAAAACATCCTCATTAGTACAAAAAGAGCATTTATTTAACCAAGCGCCAAAAAATGGCTCAAATGGATATTGAGGAATCTGTGACGTCACACAGGGAAAATGCATTTGCATATGAGTGCTTCTAGAACAGGGGTGTCAAACCCCTGGAGGGCCGCAACCCTGCAGAGTTTATTTCCAACCTGTTCCAATCCAACACATACCATGTAGTTTTCAAATAAGCCTGAAGGCCTTGATTAGTTGAATCAGGTGTGTTTAATTCGGATTGAAGCTAAACTCTGCAGGGCCACGGCCCTCCAGGAACTGAGACGTGAGACCCCGTTCTAGAGCAAGTCATTGACAAATAATTTTACGCCATCACATCACAGGCCCGCCCACTGCTGCTCAATCACTTAACGGCTGACCAGATGCGAGCATCACTTTAAAAGCAGATAGAACCCATTATAATCACTGACGCTATCTACACTGTATAGAGATGCTTGTTTACTTTCACAATCTTGAGCTACTCCTGACAACAGGACTAATTGAAGAGTAAAGAGGATGTAGCTTTATATGAATAATATATTTTTATTTTTATTTTTTCATGCAGTTGCATTTGTCAGTCACAAGAGTGGCCATTTACTGACAAGTCTTAAGGGACCTGAAATTGTTAATTTTGAGCAGTTTGAGTGTTGAAAATAATACTTTTTGCAAATATATATGTATATTATATTATATTATATTATATTATATTATATTATATTATATTATATTATATTATATTATATTATATTATTATTATTTTCATTTTTCTGTGTGCAAAAAATAACTTCAAGGAACCTCAAGGAACATATTACAATATATATATTTTTAAATCCATGTCATGACCACTTTTATGTCAGCATGAAATTATGTTTGCAACCCATTTTACTTTAATATATTTCAGTGCAAAGCAAGAAAAAATGTAGGATGTGCCTTAATTTAATCTATTATGAACTGATTGAACTGTGAAGAGTAGACACAACTGATGAATTACAAGCAGTAAGTCTCAGAATGTGCATTAGGAGAGTAAAAAGTGTCAGTTTTGATATAAAGTTGACTTTAAATACAAGAATTATGATCATTTTATTTCCTTTCCTCTTTGTATTTAAAGCACAAGATGACCTATAAATGCCATGTTGCATAGAGAAGCAGTTTCTGATTGAATATGCTCGTGTGTGCTGAAAAATGCACGGAATGACATATACAGGAAGAAGAGAGCGTTGGGACAGACAATAATAGTGCCTATAACAAGGGAGCTGTTATTGCGCTTGCCAAGAAAAATACGCTTTAGAGGTTTTTTTTTTTTTTTATCTATAACAACGAATGATGCAGTGTTTTGGAAACTAAAAATCCTTTTAGTGGGGTTGTGGTTGACCTATAACTGTTTGTGTAAAAATTTGAATGCAACAAATCATTTGCTACTTTAAGCCATTTAAAACCTGATCTGATGGGGAATAAAAGAGCCTTATGTTAAATATCATCAAGTTTACTTTACCCAGAGCGTTGCTGATAAACACACAACACTGCCTCCACTAAAAAAGGTTAAATGAGAGTAAATTTTTGAATTGCTTTAACCCAAAATGATTGTGCGCTTGAATATTAATAAGTTCCTAATTAAGCTGTCAGCATATAGAGGCAAAAAAGAGCATTATTATTTAAAAAAGCACAGCTGGTTTCTGTTCATATTGCTGTTTTACTGTTTCATGACAGCACTTTATAATAACAAAAGAGTACTGCTTTTAAAAGTCAACTCTACTTTATACCTTGTGCGTTGTGGCTGATACCGTAGATGAGATGTGTTTGTGCATATTCAATAGTGTTGGAGGAGAGCCTGTATAACTAATTCAATTAGAATTGTTTAAATACCAATTTCTTGCAGCAACAGGACGTTTTGCTCCAACTGCTTTTGTATGCTGATACTAAGAGAGCAGCTGTGTGCAATCTGTTCTGTTTTTCCTGACCTCACAGGTTCAGCCGCTTTCTGTACATACGAGACTGTTGATGTCCTGAAGTGCGACACTGAGGACTTGCTCAAGTGTAAGAGATCCGTCACTGAGGCTTTTTATGGAGACCCTGTTTGAATAGGAGCTTGTGTGAACTTACGAATGCATGCCTGATGTCAGAGGGAGGAACAGCACACCAGGATCTACATTTATGACACAATACTGAGCTTATTGACACTGGCCAGGAGCCTCAGAATGGTTGAAATGAAATACTAGCTTACTAGTACTAGGAAAACTGGAAAGTATATGCAGTATACCAATGTTTCCAAGCCATCTTTGTCTTATGTACTCCCATAGCCCCATCAGCAGGGCTTCAAAAATGCATTCTTTTTAACTTATGTTTTGCTGTATATCATTTAGGATTTTCACGAATATTATTAAAACGGCAACTATTACAACAATAGTTGTTTAAATTGTTTTTGTTGAAATATAGTTTTAAACCACAACAAATTAAATGTGAAAATTATATGGGTCTAAGATGAAAAGTTGTTGTTTTTTTTTGTTTTGTTTTTTTTGAGCAAAAAAAAACAAACAACTCATACCCCCCCCACCCCCTTGATTTACAGAAGACACCCACTAAGAATCAGTTTTTAATCTTTTAAAATATAATCAAATTTAGTATGATCCCTTTTTCTTTTAAATAAGATTATATTATATTATATTATATTATATTATATTATATTATATTATATTATATTATATTATATTATATTATATTATATTATATTATATTATATTATATTATATTATATTATATATATTATATTATATTATATATTATATTATATTATAAATATAAGTCCAGCTCAGAATAAAATGTTGTTTCATTTTTACATAAATATATCTGTTTGATGGAACATTATTTCACTCGTATTTTGACATTTTATTTTCACAAAAGTTATTTGAAACATTGAAGTACACTTTACTTGCATTTCTATGCTTCAGTTTTGCAAATTTCATTTGATGTGGATACCAAATAGGACAAATCATCTATGACATAATATTTTCAATACAAAATAAAAATTTTATATATATATATATATATATATATATATATATATATATATATATATATATATATATATATATATATATATATATATATATATGTGTGTGTATATATAATTTTTTTTTAAATGTTTAAATAATACAAAATTTAAATATAATTATATTATCATAATAATTTTTTTTTTATAATTTATGTATTTATTTGTTTATTTATTATTATTCTTTTATTATATTTGTCACACTGTCTAATTTGTGGCTGTATACTGGATGTTGCATTTTTCAGAAAAATAAAAAAGCATACAGTTGCAGTTAATAATGTAGAGGGGTTTTTGCGCTGAATGCCCTTATGGCTTGGGTGTGTATTATGCAAATTACTAACCACAGACATGCCTTCCTATATTTAGAATAGTAAGCAATAACCACAATCTCCCTTGTAAGCAAATAATTTCCCATTACACTTTTAGTTTCCTCATTTGGTGGACAGCAGTCGCAGCACCTGGCTCTGAAAACCTTGTTATCGTGAAAGTATTTTACAATATTTATATTTTATGTGTTATTCTTTCTTTAGACAAAATCAGATGATCCCTGTCTAGTATTCTTATAACAGCCATCTTTCTGATCTTTTTGATACTGTTGCAGACAGGCACTGTACTCACTCTCTGCTTTTGTTAACAAGATTGGTTATGCTAAAAGTGAAAACATTTTTTGTAAGCTACCAGCAGAGAGGGAAATTGATAACTTGTCATTAATAAATTGTCTTCTCTTTGTTCGGTCTTTTCAAACTGTGCCAGACTCGTGAGTGTGTGTGTTTGCGTTTGTTTGTGTTGTGCAAATATGCATGGAAGGATGCCAAACACTTGCAGCAGAGATAAGGTCCCATTGATTGATGGGATTCCAGTGAATGCTGCCCTGTAAGAAGTGGAAACTCTGGAGTCTCTGTTTTCAGCAGAAAAAACACAGTGCCTCATCTGTTGGAAGCTACTGTTTTGATAATTTTGTGTTTTCATTCAGCAGTCAAAGAAACATTTGCATAAGGATCCACTAGGATGGGAATTTTGGTCGTTTTGTTTATCCAAGTACTCCAATAATCAAACAAAGTTCCAGGGATGTGGGTGGTAGGATACCATTGTTTTGAATTGTTGGGCAATGTGCATAAGCGTCAGATGGACATTTTTTAACCATTGCAGTGAGTTTCTTGTACCATAAAATGTTTTTGTAAGATGGTGTGTCATAACTTTTTTTTTTTTTTCAAAGTTTGGCTCGTAAAAGCCTGCCTCTTCAGTGACAGCCATTCAAAAAGCCAGAGATCATTTATCATCTTTTTATTTTTTATTTTTTATTGTTTAACCCAGAGTTGATCCTCCCTATAAGCAAAATATGCAAGCTGTTTAGGGCCCCCGAAACACCAGCGGGCCCCCTTGCTCACAAAGATGATTTAATTTTAGTTTTGTTTTTGAATTTGGCCAGCGGTTATGAAAACATGAATGATCATTTGTTTTAACGCGGTGTGCTGTCGCCCTTTCTACGTAAATATCAGTCAAATAATGTAATCTGAATGTCATACAGTCTTGCTCAAGACTAAAAAAATGAGTTGATAGCATACCGAGCCGCGGAAGAGACGCTGTTTCTCAAGCGCTTTCCGCAAGTGTGATTCGAGACGGACTGCAACATGGACAAATGTATTTCATTCATTCAATCATAACCACTCTATTTCATAACCACTTTTATTTTCAGTTTTCATTTAAGTTTTAGTGAATTATTATTATTTTTTTTAATGTGCTTTCGTCTTTTTTTTTTTTAGTGATTAAACTATTTATTTAAGTTAGTTGCCAAGACACCGTTTTTAATTTTCATTTGAGTTTTGCATGTAATATTTATATTTTATTTTCTGTCAGCTTTATTTCAGTTACTTAAACAATTTTTACTAGTTTTAGTTTTAGTTAATAATATTAGAAATCTGTAAAAAATACATGGACTTCAATTGGTGTGAAACACTTTGAAGTTGTAAAACACTCAAGTTGCGCAATTATGATGTTTTCAAGATCAGTCTTTGCTGTCATGTCTGAGTACTCTTAATTTTCTCAAGAATTATCAGAGAATGCTGGAATAACTATGGAGTGCATTTACAAAATTGTGGAATTATTCAGAAGATGAGAGCAGATGGGTGAGTGCATTAATCCATGAATTCTCAAATCTGCTATGTGAAACTCTCAGGAATCTTACACTACCAATTACTGGTTATATTCAAAGATTGGAAAGTGGTTTACAATGATGGAGTGGAAACCTGATCTGGTGGGTGCCATCCAGGAGTGTTTTATAGTCTTTTATTTGCCTCTGGCGTGATGCTTTAACATGCCGCTGAACTCAAATCATCAACACCCCCCTCCCATTCCCTTTTCTTTTTTGTATCTCCACCGGGTCCATTGTCCTCTGACAGCACAATTGCTACGCTGCCACCGGCTGTGTGTTCAAATGGAAATAGACTGAATTAATATTGTTACTTATGAGTGCTAAAGAATTCCACACCTTTCCTGCCTTACACTGACAAACAGGAATATACTTACTCCATAGTGCAACAGATGTGCTGTAGAATATATTACAATATGTAGCATTGTTGGTTAGAATATGCTCATATGTTTGACTTTGGTTCTCTAGATGGCTCTTACTTATGTGAAAGCAAATTTTGATTCTTGATCAGTATAAAATTAGTAGGGTTAGTTGGGCGTAATGGAGATACTATTACTGGATTGGAGGTGAAATGTTTTAAATATGTTGCACAACCGTTCAAAAATTATGTTTTTGTGCTAGAAACAGAAAATAAGATCATCACAAGAACATCAAAGTTAACAAAATGTGTCTATATTACTTCGTTAACTTGTCAGAAAACTTCAAAGAAACATCTCAGTGGCTAATGAATCAACATTGTAGAAGAAAGGGCTAGATTTCATGCGCAACTTCCATTCATGATTTCACTGCTCTTGGGTGAGGGAGCTTCAGAGGTTTGTGGTACTCTAGTGGTTCTGACACATTTCGGAACAATGTGTGAAATCATACTTGCATAGCTAGAAACATTCACGCTCCCTTACTTCCACAGGGTATGTTTTGAGCTTAAGAAACTGAGGAGCCATTGTCCCACATTGATCTATTTTTTTTTATATATATATATGTGTTCACTCTTTCTGTCTGGGTTTAGCTGTGGCTTAGAGACTGTTTGGAGGAAGGTGTGCAGTGGTGGTTTGTGGGGAGAGTGGGAAGTCGGCTCTGGTTATTTTTGTTGGCCGGTGCAGGCATTTCAAGAGGCGTCCCCAAGGCCACAGATAGACAGAGCGAGCCGACTCCAGCCCCTCTCCGTATGGAAGAGCAGCTGTATTATTCAGCTCACACAAAGTGAAGTGCAGCCCCTCCTTTCTGACTGCTCACTGGCAGAGTTTGTTTTTAATCACTGCAATCTGCGGCCACTTCTTCCCTGGCTCCCCTGATGGGTAATAGAATGTAATGGTGGGCTGATTCTAGGCTTGGCGTGGCTATCAATTTTTTTTTTTAGATTTAGCTCACTCAGCCATGTAGGTCTCCACTTTTATAGCCTGTTTCTTTTGTGATTTCACTCCATCACTTTCTTATTCCCTGTGGCAAAGATCTGCTTAAACTAGCATGAATTTCTAGGCTGGTGTACTGTAGTTTGCTGGTTGGTCCTACAAAACTTATTTGGTGAAGCTAGAGCATGGTGCAGCTGGTTAAGGTTTCCAACACATTTGGGTCTCATTTTTTCTAATTTTGCCTCTGATGTATTTCCAACAGAAACATGATATTCAGTGATTCGTCACTTTATCCATAAGGAGTTGATTAATTAGATTTTGAGTAATTGATTCATAAGGCGGCGATTTATCCATAAGGAATTTTTTTAATTGCAAAACATGCGTTACATACCAGAATGTGGCCGGGGTTTTCCAGGGTTGTGTGTTATTCAAAATTTTATTTAGAATTTTTTTTATGTTCCGATTGAATTTGATGCATTCATTCTATACACACTCAGTTAAGGAGAGCTGCCACATAAATATTGTGCTTTCAGTTGTGTCACGTTTGGACTGATCGCTGATTGTTTTCGTCACTAACATAGTATGGTGCAAAGATTGCTCTTATAGTTTAAGCAACGTCGTCGCAAGTGTATAAACAGTATTATGTTAGTATTATTTATATAGTATTTAATAATTTGAATTTTGAAACCTTTTTTTATTTTCAGATTTCATTTAAATTTTACTTATTTTATTATGTGCTTTTATTTTTAAAATATATTTACTATTTATATTTAATTTGGGTTTTTTTATTTTAGTTTTAGTCATTTTTCTATTTAAACTCATCTTTTTCAGTTAGATGCCAATGCAGCATTTTTAATTTTTATGTTTTTCATTTAATTTTATCTTTTTTATTTTATGAATTGAGGTAGCGAACAGAATGCAGAATTTCAATTTAAGGATGTAGAAATTGTTGAGCTTTGCATAATTTTACAAAGCCTTGTCTGAAAGTTTGAAATAAATTAAAAAAAATAATAATAATAATACATTTTGAATATCTCTTACACTTAAAAAAAAAATAAATTGATTTCTTTCATTTGAAAATGGGTTTGTGCTGCCTTAAAATGTTAAGCTTAGTCAACTCAAATACCCAAGGCAGTACAAAGATGTTTTTTTTTTTTTTTTAAGTTGAAAGAACAATTATTTTTTTTAATGGTGTATTGAAATGTGTACATAATTTTAAATTTTTTTTTTTTTTTTTTTTTTTTTTTATAATTTATATACCATAATGGAAAAAACGCTGTATTTTCCACCTACTTTCTTTAATTCCAAGTCATCTTTTTCAGTTAGATGCCAATGCAGCATTTTTAATTTTTGTTTTTTCATTTAATTTATATCTTTTTTATTTTATGAATTGAGGTAGCGAACAGAATGCAGAATTTCAATTTAAGGATGTAGAAATTGTTGAGCTTTGCATAATTTTACAAAGCCTTGTCTGAAAGTTTGAAATAAATTAAAAAAAAAAAATAATAATAATACATTTTGAATATCTCTTACACTTAAAAAAAAAAAAAAATTGATTTCTTTCATTTGAAAATGGGTTTGTGCTGCCTTAAAATGTTAAGCTTAGTCAACTCAAATACCCAAGGCAGTACAAAGATGTTTTTTTTTTTTTTTAAGTTGAAAGAACAATTTTTTTTAATGGTGTATTGAAATGTGTACATAATTTTTTTTTTTTTTTTTTTTTTATAATTTATAGACCATAATGGAAAAACGCTGTATTTTCCACCTACTTTCTTTAATTCCAAGTCATCTTTTTCAGTTAGATGCCAATGCAGCATTTTTAATTTTTGTTTTTCATTTAATTTTATCTTTTTTATTTTATGAATTGAGGTAGCGAACAGAATGCAGAATTTCAATTTAAGGATGTAGAAATTGTTGAGCTTTGCATAATTTTACAAAGCCTTGTCTGAAAGTTTGAAATAAATAAAAAAAATAATAATAATAATACATTTTGAATATCTCTTACACTTAAAAAAAAAAAAAATTGATTTCTTTCATTTGAAAATGGGTTTGTGCTTGCCTTAAAATGTTAAGCTTAGTCAACTCAAATACCCAAGGCAGTACAAAGATGTTTTTTTTTTTTTAAGTTGAAAGAACAATTTTTGGTGTATTGAAATGTGTACATAATTTTTTTTTTTTTTTTTTTTTTTTTTTATAATTTATAGACAATAATGGAAAAACGCTGTATTTTCCACCTACTTTCTTTAATTCCAAGTCAGTGGTGCTGCCAATTCAATTTAAAACGAACATTAAATATGAACTCAGTTTGGACTTTGTCAAGCTTTATATAAAAAGGAATTTGTGGACAAGCAAGCTTACTATAAGCTAAACATTTCTAAAAATTCAGCCGCTTTTGGCTTGAAGTGAATGCGATCATCTGACTCTGCATGTTTTGAAACATGGAGCAAAAAATTAAAGTGATTGCTTTGGGAAATTGTTTTACCGTTCTGTTGTGTATAACTACCTCTTTTTAGTCAGCTAAACATGCACAAGCTCACAACCTCCTGTACACCAGCCCTAACAGCACATGTATCTTGCCTTCCTCTAGTTAAGCTATCATGTTCTGCAGGATTGGATCTTTGCATCCGTGTAGACCTGAAGGTTGGTATGCCAGGGGTCAAAATGGCCCCTGGGGGAGCTGCGTATCCTGCGAGTCGCTGAAGACATGACTTTTCTTTTGAATGCTGCATTTTGGAGGCCTTTGTGTCATTTCGCAGTCATTTAAACAATGCTTTTATCAAAAGGAAGATTATGACAGATTACTGTTCTGAACTCGCGGCTCACCGCAGAGATAGAAGCCCCTTAGATCACATATTTACACGGAAGCTGCTGTGCTGCAACCTAAGGGACGTTTCAAAACAAATGCCACTTCTCTTATGACAAGCATATTTACAATCACCGCAAACGACTTGTACAATGATTTCTCGCATGAGTGCTGTGTTGAGTGAGAAATACAGTAGGTAGACATCCAAAACGTCGTTTCTACCGCCGCTCGTACCGCCGCCGCGGCGTCTGCAAAGTGCATTTGCAGCTTTTGACCGCTGAGTGGCGCTTTAATCACAGGTTTTCAAACAAGCGCATCAAAGCACATTTTCGCAAATAGACGTCAGCTTTGCCTCACCGAAGTGTTATATTTGATTGCAGTCGGGGAAAATGAAAGAAAAAAAAATATTTAATATTCACAGATGAAAGTTTAGTCCTTATGAAGATATGTGCGTTTCTTAGAATGAATTCAAGCAGGATAAATGTCAAGCCTATGAGCCTGCGCTTATATTTTCTCTACACCATATTTTAGATTAGACACATTTAAATAGTGTGCAGTATTATTAATATAATATGAATTATGTGTTATATTATTAAAAAGAAAATGTGGTTTACTTTGCATCGGAGCATTAAAAGTGGTAGCCTATTGTGAGCTAGGCTTGCTGTTTTATAAATTAGTTTCTTTATTTTAGTAAAACTAAGGCACTGTATAATTTCGCTCCCATTATTTAGGCCTAATTAAAACAAGAAACGAATAAATTAAACCTGCACGATTTAACTAAATCATTGCAACTCTAAAGAATGGATGGATTAATAAAACGTCCTCACTTATCAACAAAGTGCACACGATGTAAAAAAATAAAAATAAAAAGAGCTTCATTAATTGACAACTTCAGTGATTTTAAATGGAGTCTTCTTTGCTTGCTTTCATATAATTTAAGTAAAGTAAAAAATAAATAAATAAAATAAATAAATAAATTGCAGCCGCATTTAAATGCAGGTTTGTATAATATTCCGTAAAATATCAGTGCAAGATTTGCTCTGCATGATGCTGAGTGCACGCAGCATTTATTCTTATTTGTCTACATATTTTATCTTCATTACAAATCTTGTTTTGGTTTTATTTTGGATAATTGCATGTAAAAAAAATATTTACTTTGTAATGCATATGCAAAATGTGAATTATTATTTATATTCAAGTGTTTGTGCAAAAATTATTAATGCGCATGCATGACAGGGAGGCGCCCTCTCGATCACGTAATTTTTTTCCTAATAATGAAATAACTGAAAATTGTGGCGTCTCACATACATGAGAAATATATCTACAGAAAGCTTAAATGTATTTTAAACGAATCAATTCAAAACGAAAGCATTATGTAATCTGTGAAGGTTGTATTTCTGTTTAAAGGCGCGTCCATGTGGAGAGAGTCAGCACTGTGAATTTCATCTTGCAGCCGACAAGAAAACATTTGTTTATTAATAAATAATTAAAATGTCTCCTTTTTTCATAATTATTAGGCTACTTCTGCCTGTGCTTTGTGACGAACTTAATGCATGTTCTTGAGCGTGGAATATATTAAGGCTGGATTATAGTAGTAAATTTATATAAAACTTGCGATTAGTTGAATAATGACAAATGAACGACTAGTAACTAGAAAAATCTTACGTGGGAAGCAGACCTATTAAATACCATCTAGACATCTCTGTTAAAGTTTTTAAAGAATTTTATACGCATTTGCATAAATTCTTCCTTCAGAACGGTCTGGATAGATGCCTTACTGATTTTTCCTCTGAAACACAAAAACGAAAATTGAAATAAAATAAATATTTAATGTTTTGAGAATGATTGGGCTCAACCCTCCCCGTGTGTTTGAGACACGCTGTCGAGCAGAGTATGAGCGGAGCGGAGTGATTCTGACTGAAGAGGAGCGGATTTTTTAAAAGTCAGGAGCGTCGTGGTTTTCACTCGCTCCATCACCGCTCCATCACGAGTACAAGTCATGCCAACAGCCCGTAATATAACTGCATATTTAGCAAGAATTCACATGATAAACATATTTAGCTATAGCTTGATAGGCTACTCATAATCTCTCCGATCAGAAGACTATAATGACGGCAATAGTCGAGCGGGATGTTACAGGCTAGTTCTCAAGGAATTTGTCTTCCTTTTACTGATTATTTTCGGGTTAAAGCGTGATTTAAACAGATACAGCACATTCACACGTAATCGCTGTTGCAATAATGCATTCAAACAAATGTAATCTTACAGTAGGCTACTTCATCTGTATCTGATTTTGAATGAGCAGAAATCTGTAACAAATGCATCGATCTGTAGATAAAATAACTGATGTAAACTGTTATTTTCATCACAAACAAAATTTGCACAGCAGAAAGCAGCAATTATACCTTTTAATGCTGACAATTTTATTAGTTTGGAGTTTGGTAGGACAAAAAGTTTGCACACAATAGCAAAATACCCATATAAACTATCCTACAAATTTATTTATTTATTTTTTATTATTTTATATTTATTAAAAGCTATTATGAACATAACATTTCAACTTTAGCCACGGAGTGAAGGCGGAGCAGTGTTTCTGGTATCAATGAACCTCGGAGCTTAGTGATTATTAAATGCTCGGAGCGCGGAGGGAAGTTGTTGCTGCTCCACTCCGCTCACATAGGCCTACTGTACTGCCGAGTGAGAGAGATGTTTCACCCTATATGAACAAGGCCGTCCGGTGTAGACACAGTTAGACAGTGTCTGCTATATTTACAAATAATTGATATAAGAAATAAAAATAAATACATAACCTAAACCAGCGGCATAACGAGATGAAAATATAGACTAGAAAACTGATTTAGGCCTACACTTGGTCTGTCCTCCGTCCATGACACTGATTCACTGCGGAGCTGCCAGTTTTAATCTGAACAGCTCTTAACGCCGAGTGGATGGCATGATGGGCTAGTATTAAAAAATAATATATTTTTATATTAAAACTTGTTTTGAACAATTTCTTTGTCATTTGAATATTGATCTTAAGTAGGGAGGCAAAAAAAAAAAAAAAAATCGATTTAAATTGTAAATCGGATTTTTTTGTCAAAAAAAAACGGGGATTTTTTTTTAGGCCATAGGCCTATCGCCCAGCCCTAATGCAACAGTTTTTTTTTTTTTTTAAATTTTTTTTTTTTAAGGCAACATCCTCTGAAATTAAGTTATAATAACTAATAAACTTTATTGCGCTGTACAGTAGTCAACATTTGAAGTGATCAAACCTTTCTTTAAAGTTGTCCTAAAACCTGTTCTGCAAGTTTGAAACCCTCATAAGACTGTCCATATGAAAGAGCAAGAGATTCACACCTTTATCTCGACCCCCACAAGTTATATAGAACTTCCCCCCAGCCCCCTCCAGCTGAACTGAACTCGGTCTGTTTTTTTAGCTGTGAGGAACGCTGTGTTGTCATGTTACTGGGTTGAAACATGCCTGCACACACAGCAGCCCTACTCTTTTTATTCATTATTTTCCCACAGCCCATATTATTATTTTCACTAGACCAAAATAATAACAAATTATCAATTGATAATTAATCATTATTTTTGCCAAAATCATTGTTATTTGTGAACGTAGGCGTTTGCGGAAGGCTTTAAGACCAAGAGGAATCCTCCGTCAGCTGCTCCCGCGTCACAGCGCGCGGGACTCGCGCAAACTGACCCAACATTTAGCAAGGCAGGAAAACATTCAGTCTGCCTGAAGGAAGACGTATTTAACAGTTAATGCTGTTAAATAGAGAGTAAAAAAAAGAAAAAAAAAATACAACTAGTGTAGGCTATCCTTAAACTTGGAGCTCATTATATTGAAGTACAAATCCAAACACCAGAAGCCTACACTCTCAACTTTTTAACTGCAGGCAGATATAGGCCTATATTATTGTACATTACAAATATTTGGATTCCTTATTTTATTAAAGAATAAATACTTATTTTCTTCAAGAATAAACATTATAAATAAATAATTAAAGAAAGAACCTCGATTAGTAGCCCTTATTTGTAGGTTGTAGGAGATATGCGAGCGATTCATAAATTTAAAAAAGAAAAAAGTGGGTGCTTGGTTTCAGAAAACGAATACAGCTCGTAAAAAATGCTATGATGCAAAAGTCATGCTAACTTATTAATTCATAGAAATAATTTAATTTACATTTTTTTTTTTTCGAGATTCAACTTGAATTTCAATACTATTAAACTGACTTTAAAATCTCAAG
The DNA here is from genome assembly GCF_018340385.1 of Cyprinus carpio. Taxonomy (NCBI): domain Eukaryota; kingdom Metazoa; phylum Chordata; class Actinopteri; order Cypriniformes; family Cyprinidae; genus Cyprinus; species Cyprinus carpio. The sequence continues at coordinate 24,162,036 of NC_056580.1, read as the reverse complement.
GAGTTTATAAGTTGAAACGGTAAAATGTCACAGTGCATGCTAGCCTAAATGAACTTGTATCTTGTATAGTATCCGAAGACTTGAGTTGCATGTTAGCATAAAACTAACAATATAATTTGATTTGATTTTTGCAGTTTTTTTTTTTAATGAACAATTCCTGTATAAAATGTGACAGCAACCTTTATATCAAACATTTTGAAATCGTCCACAGCTGAGCAACGCAGGAGGCAGATCTGAAGTTATATTTGTTTGTTCACGAAGTGAATGTGATGCACACTAGTCATTTTTAGATTCAATGGAAAAATAAAGCTGGATAAAAAACATACACGAAAACACGCTAAAAAATAAATTACATTTGTGAGAGTTGCATTTTATTACATTCAGAAATAATAACGGCAGGCCTAATAATGCTATAGGCTAATGTACCAACAGGACATTTTTAGTTCCCTTCACTTTACAACAAAAAATGGAAAAATAAAAAAAATTATCAGAACAGAACAAGAATTACAAATATATAATTCTAATGGATAAATATAATTGCAGCAGGCTATTATATATAATAATATAGGCTTATAAACAACAACAAAAATAATAATAATTAAAAATAATTTAAAGCGATAGGATACATAATGTTGGGCTTATCTCTCTCATTCGGGACAAATCCAAACATGTTGCCCATTTAAAGCTAAACTCTTTTTCATTAGGTAAAATAGGCTTTGGATTTCACACGTGTTTCAGTATCGACGAAAAAAAAATAATTAATTAATAATTAGCAAAATTATGCCAAAGTGGCCCGCTGCTGCGCCCGTGCATGGCTCGGTGAACGACTGCTGTTTCCAATGAATATGTGTGCATGAGGGCACCAGCGCGATCAAAGTCACAATTCACAATTATTGGTCACACAGTAAAGGCATAATTCAAAAATGCAAAGTGTTAGCAGTTTGAAAAATCAAGAATAATAACAGAGTTAATAAGAATTATTTGTAAATGCTGGACCGTTCTCCTTTCGCTCTGCAAATGGAACCTGAAGATTATTATTATTATTATTATTTTTAAACCAAGAATGAAACCGAAATGAAAAACATTTTAATCCGTTATATATATATATATATATATATATATATATATGATATATATATATATATATATATATATATATATATATATATATATATATATATATATATATAATGACTGTTTAAAAACAATAGCATGCATAAGAGCCTTTGTGTAAAGGTTTTTTTTTATTTTTTGATGAGTAGACTGTAGCCTAAGACTATCCTATTTTTAGTGGCTTTTAAGGATGTTATAATGTATATTATAATGTTATTGTTTTACGTCTTCCTTTCATTCTACAACAACAACAATCACTCAACAATCCCCCCCTCTCCACCACCCGGCAGTATCTCCAATAATTATAACAACACACTAATTATCAGCACTCAACGCCGCAGCTTAATTAATCATTTTGGTTGTCTACCATCTGTAGGTGTGAGCTGTGAATGCGATGGGTGTGTGCTCTCTCTGTTGAGTGTCTAGGGACATTACTTCCAGTTTCTGCTGCTGAGGCCTGGGGCTAAAAGAGGGATTACAGGATATACACAAAGACAGCTGTTTTTGAGTTTCATTACCACAGTCTTTTTTCATCCCTTTTGTCTTCCTTTGTTCTGTTGATACATTCATTTCAATGCACACTCAATTAAGGAGAGCTGCCACGTGGATAGTGTGCTTGCAGTTGTGTCAAGTTTGGATTGTTAGCTGATTATATTCTCATTACTAACATTTTATGGTGTGAAGATTGCTCTTTTATATTTTAAGAAATATTGTGTCTGATGTACAGTATAATCAGTGTTATTTAAGAATTATTTGTATTATAAACAGTATTTTTAGTTTATTAATATTGTGAATTATCTTTTATCTTATATATTTTCAGTTTCATTTTAGTTTGTTTTAGTCATTTTGATATGGGCTCTTGTCATTTTTATATATAATATATATATATAATTTATTTTTAGCTTTAATTTAACTAATTTCAGTTTTAGTAATTTTTGTACTTATCTATTTCAGTTAGTTTAGTTTCAGTATGTTCAAGGTCAAGGCAATATTTCTTTTCTTTTTTTTAGGATTTTCATCAATTTTATTTGTAATTATTTTTGCGATTCTTTTTTTTTTTTTTTTTTTTTTTTTTTTGTAACATGCTTTCCAGTTAGTAATTTTAGTGTTTCAACTTAAACTTATTTCACTTAATTTTCAAAGTAACATTTAAAATTTTTGTTTAGTTTTTTGTTTAATATTTATATTTTATTTTATTTCAGCTATGTGCACTACATTATTCATTTTTACTTAACCTGTTGTCTTTATTATTTAATGAATGTTTGCATAAATCTGCAATGAAAACAATTTTTTTGCAACTACTGTATGTTTTTATTTCAAGAACAAATTGGAGTAGAAATATAATGATTTAATAGAATATATATGCATACATATATTAAATGCTAATATACTACTGTTTTAATTTAAATGCATAGTATTAAATAATATTTTTCTTTCACTTTTAGTCATTTTTGTGCTATTATATATTATTTGTATTATTAATTTTAATTATTTAAGTTTCAATATGTTCAAGGCAACATTTCAAAATTTAAGTTTTTCATCTAATTTTATTTGTAATTATTTTAGTGTAGTTTAGTTTTAGCAACAAAGTTGCTTTAGAAGTTTTGGATGCCCTGAGGGTGAATAAATGTGACAAAATTTTCATGTTTGGGTGAACTATTTCATTAACTGTTGTTTCATTGTGTCATAGCTAAAACAAACAAACATATTTTTATGTTACAAATGTCAGTGGAATCTGGAATTGTACATTCAGCAAGCAATGCATTATTATATCTCATAAGTTAACTAGTATTCTCCTGTCCTGTGTAGAGAGTAAAGAGCCAGACAGGCTATGATGAGGCTCACTTGTGTCACACCTGTTACTTTAATAAGAGGCCGTCCTGCAGCTCTGTGAAATGTAGATTAAACCACAGCGCCTGTGATTTGTGAGGTGGCTGGTAGTAAACGGCAGCTCCCCGCGGTCAGATGTGATAGAGGGAAGTGCTGTGGTGCTGTTACATTAAAGAGGCATGATGGAGCAGAGACGGGGCTGAAGATAGTTTGTGTCAGCTGCGCCTCACCAGGACGATTCCACACAAATGTGGGTGGCGGCAAACATCAACGAGATTTATGGGGAAATCCTGTGGTGTTTGTAGAATATAAACTGACAAGTTATGTCTTTAAGTGAATTCCTTAATCAAACAGAAATCATGTTGGTGAAGTTATTAAAATAGCTGCTCAAATATTACTCTCCCGTGTGGGAAGCATCGCTATTTTAATAGACCAGGAGCTAGTTTTGCTCTGTAACACCTCTTGTTGTTGTATAATGTAGACTTGGGGAGGAATTTGCTAAGAATGAATGTCATGCACCCGCTGATTGTGCCATTTACTCACTCCCATGCCATTCCAACCCAGTTGTTTTCTTTTTTGTTCCATGAACAACAAAATGAGAAAATGAGAAACCAAAATGTCCAAGCTAGTGATGCACTGAAATTTCGTCAACTGAAAATCGCTGTCATTTTAGTGTTTATATGCTATTAAAATTCATATTTTGAATTAGATTTTATTTTTCATTTTCATTTTAGTTACCTTTTTTGGAATTTTGTTGGCTTTTGTCTTTTTTAAATATTTAAAAATATATTTTTTTAAATAATAAACATACCTCTTTTAGTTTTTATTTATTTCTAGTTGGTAATTTTAGTGCTTCAACTTAAATTTATTTTAGTAAGTTGTCAAGGTATCATTGAAATTTTTATTTTAGTTTTTTTTTTTAAATCTGTTTTTATTTACATTTTATTCTATTGTATATTATTAATTTTTACTTAACCTGCTGACTTTATTAATGTTTGCGTAATTTATTACAGCCACTGTATATATGTATGTTTATATATTAACAACAAATTGGAGTAGAAAAATAATTTATTTAAAAAAATATATAAAACTGCCGTATATGCAATTTAAATTCTAACAGTTTAAATATACAACTGTTTTTATTTAAATGCTGATTATTAAATAAGTTTGTTTATATAATTGATTATTAAATAAAAAAAAATTTTTGTTTAGGTATTCAGCAAAATAAAACAACTTTATTTCTGTTTCAGTAATAAAATCAATTTCAATGCATCTGTTCCATACAAGGAAAGTGAAATTAGTTTTTAACCGCATCTGTATAAATGCACCATAAAAGTAGTCAATACTACTTGTGCCCAAAGTCTTCTGAAGCCATATGATAGCTAAGTGTTCAATGGACTGAAATATCATTGTCATTGCACAGAACAACATGTGGTAAATAAATGATGACACAATGTTCATTTTTGGCTAAACTATTCTTTCTTACTTCTCTGCAAATCCCAACCCTGGATAAGTCTTGAACTTATTGTGAATTTGCAAACTTCAGATTCCGCATGGAAATATTGGCCACTGACAATTCAGCATTATATTTCAGATAGGCTCTCCATTACAGCAGGATGGCATCATGTCTTCTGACATCTCATACATGACTGTGGAGCTGCATACATGAAATATGCATGTTCACGTGATTTCCATGCTTGTATTGTGAGATATGAGTATTTCTCTATGCATTCATTCACTCCATTTGTTTCAGTCAGACTGCAGCTGACCTCAGGTCCTCATGAATACCTGATTGATGGCCTCTCACGTCACCCAAGCGATGTATGTAAAAGTGATGCATTGATAGTCCTCTTGAGAACCTGCCAGAGAATTCAGGTTCTACAGCAGCTTTTAGTTTTACCTGAACATTGTAAAACCAGTTATGATATGGATCTGACTAGTTTAGTGAGGTCTAGTTAAGTTTTTTTTTTTTTGTTGTTGTTGTTGTTGTTGTTGTTTTGTACTTAGTAGCAATGTTGTGAGGTGGATTAATTTAAGTGAGGCGGTTTTTGCATGCTGACAGTGTATTGTTAGATTGTAAACACTGTTAATGCCTCTAAATTCATCCCCTTCATAGCACCGCTGCTAAAGCCATGTAACAAATCCACCACCTTCAACAGTATAAAGTTCAGACTTGAAATCACCTGCTGTGAGCAATGTTTCTGTTATTATTCATAAAGGTCGCTGTATTTTGTGAAGACTATGTTAGTTTTGTTCAACAAAGCATTATAGAAATTGAGCCTATTTGTTTTTTATATCTGTTAGTTACTCTATTCTTTGATCGGACATTGCTGTCCATTGCCTCATGCCATGAGTTCTGTGTTTTGAAGATGATCATTGTGTAATGGGTTTTCAATTAGGTTGCTTTATATATATTTATATATAAAATAATAATAATAGATATGAACATTTTTTAAAAACCCAGGGTGCAAAAATAGGAAAATAAAAGCTCAATTGTTAGATGTTTAAAAATTAAGGAATGTAATTTTACAGTTGGACTGTAAGTTATTATTATTTTTCTTACGTAATTTTTTTTTAAAGTGATATATTACTACTGTAATTTTGTTTGATATTCTTGTTTGTTGTTTTTATTTATTATTATAATTATTATTATTATTATTATTACTATTATTATTTGATATTCTACTGATTCAATAAATGTTAAGTGGATCAGAAATGGCATTTTATTGAGGTAACCATAGCAACAGTAGACTGAGAGTTCCTTTTAGGAATAGCACATTGACAAAGCATTAGTACTTTCATTATTTATGCTGTGTATACAATCTTTAGGAGACGTGTTTGATCAGTATGTGGTAGACTAGTTAATAAAGAAAATGTGTAGTTTTGCACATCCTTAATTTACAGGTACCTTTGACCTATATAATGTTGATGTCATCGGATTTGTGGAAATCTAATGATAAAAAATCAATCAGTTTCATTTAACTTCCAATCATAATGTGAGATAAAGTCAACCAGGACATTCTGCGTTCACAGATTATTGATTTTCCATCATTTTGTAAGATGATCTCCTCCGCCACATTCTGACAGATGAATGAATGCTTCACTAAAAGGTTTCTTACAGTGAGCTGCGGATCACTTTATCGACATCTGTGAGGGATGACCCAGTCTGTGTGTGCAATATCAGTGCCATGTGATTCATTTAAAGAAAATTTCGACTCGGGACAAGATCCTTTATGGACCATTGACGATGTGAAGCGTGTCAGCTGAGCGAACCGCCACTGAATTAATTTCCCTTTGAAGAGCGCCTGTCATTGCCACCCCATTGGCCAGGTCCTGCTCCCATCATGCCCAGGGCGCTCCGTCAGCTTGTTCAAGCTGTGGGAGAAGAGGTTAAACAGGCATTTCCAATGAGCTGACTACTCGATGGGTCCTCCTGTTAATGGGCATTCACAGGACACGAGTCAATGTCACTCAACATCAGCACACTCAGATGCGTTCAGATATGGCACTCAGGGGCTAATTGATTATCATCCAGCAAGCTATTAAAAAGATATTTTCCCTGCTGTGATGCTGTGGCTTTAAGCAAATGGACCACAGTGTTTGATTGTTTTATTGTGGTTTAGTCAGCCCACAGGCCAATGTCAGGGAGTAATACAGCGACACTACTATAACTTAACTGCAATTTCCAATAGCTCAGCTGTTTTAGTGTAGCAATTTTGATATTAACAAGCTACTCTGTCCAGCAATTAGCGGTGTAGCATAGCTAATCATCAACAAACAAATGTGCCACTGTTCCATTTCTTAAATTGAACATTTCTGAATTGGAATTGAATTGGAATTTATGTAGCACACAGAATGCAGAATTGGTGTTTGAGTATAAATTTAAGGCACTAGTTAATCCTAAATTCTGAGATTCAGATTTGAATTCTGCTCTGAATTGGAGATGGTAATATACAGAATACATCTACAAATATCAAGGAACTTGGAAAGAGGTGCTGATCCAGTTGTTGAATCAATGCATTCATGTAAAATAAACCAATAAAAAAATAAAGATTCACCAGTTGTAATGTAATGTAAAATGTAAATATATTTAAGATTTTTCTTTAAATTTTTGACACCAAAAAAAATATTTATATTTATTATTTTATTTTAATTTATTTTTATAATACACACATTTGACTAATATTTCAATTGTATATACATACATACGCACACACACACACAGACATAATCGTTCATAGGTTCATAGATAGTATATTACATTATTGTAACATTTTTTACATTTAAAATATTTACAAAAAATATATACTAATATTAAAACTCATTTTAACTATATATTTGTGTTTGTAAAATATATTTATTTATATAATACACACATTTGACTAAAATTTAAAAATATTAAACTTAATATTTTACACACAAACACATGTAATTTTCGTTGTGTGTGTGTTTGTTTGTGTGTGTGCGTGTGTGTGTGTGTGAACAAACATACACACAAAATATTAATATATGTAATTGTATTTATTCATATAATATGCATGCACACATTTTAAAAATTACATTTATGTTATTTACTTATTAATTTATTCATAAATTGTTGCTTGGGAAGCTACACTTTCAAAGTCACATGTGATGTGGTTCCTGTTGCATGAGTACATGTAACTAACACCCTTGCATGTGCTGCAGTTTATCCAGCTTTATCTACGAGGGGAGTCACAACACACCATCAGCGCTGATGTTACAACATGACTTTAGAGATGAGCTTGCATATTCATTCACGGAAAAAGCTGTCGACACAGCACGCACCTGCAACTCTTAAATCAAGAGTTCATGCCCAGGGGCAACAGCAAGATTTAGATTTCAGCATGGAGTGACAGAGAGATAAAAAACAGTAAATGGAAACAGTAATTTGAAAGTGAACTGCACAGCACCATCAGCAGAAAAAAAAACAGCAACAGGAGGGCATGGAAATGATGGCTGTGTCCCTCTCCCACACACATGATTGAGCTGCTGGACCTAAATGCACTCTAAAAATACATTCAGCACAAAATGACAGCACTGGTGCTTCTCAGATTGCACTTGAGGAGGATTCCTGCACCTTGGGGTGGACTGGCACTCTCTGTGTTTTTAGAGAGGGTGGTGTGAGGACATTGCATGTGTAGTAGTTGTTTAATGGCCCAAAGATTTGATCTGAGACCAGCTTTAAACACTTACAAAAACAATGGAACTGGTTTCATATCAGCAGTAAAAACGGCTTTAATCAACATCACCTGTTCCAGCATGCAGCCCCACTGGGCTCTGGTGATCTGAGAGCTTTTGGTGAGTGTGGTTAAGGCCTGCAATCTAGTGCCTGCACGTCTCAATACCTCCATTAGTCATAATGAGGTTCAGCCACTGGCGCTAATGACAGCCTGCTCCTGCAGTACAGCACACTGGGCGTTTGAGAGGCCGTGGCTGCGGGGGCCTCTGTGCTTTCTAATTGATGAATTTTTGTGATTTCACAAATTTATTTGCCTCTGATTTTTATTTATTTATTTTTTAATAACGCTGATAATGTTAGTCAGATTTCAACATTTTTGACATTGATGAAAAAGACCTGAAACCTTTCATTTCAAAGGGTTCCCACTGCAATGGAAACATTGTTTTTAATTTTAAATAACTCATTTTATGTCTGTGGTTCTATCATTCTGTCTGTCTAATGTTCTGTCTACCCATCATTTATCTTTCTATCTGTCATTCTATTGTTCTACCATTCCATCGTTCTATCTATCAGTTGTTCTATCATTCTGTTTGACTGTCTGTCTATCTATCTATCTATCTATCTATCTATCTATCTATCTATCTATCTATCTATCTATCTATCTATCTATCTATCTATCAGTCTATTTATCATTCTCATTCTCTCTCTATCTCTATCTATTGTTCTATCTATTTTTCTTTCTGTCATTCTATCTGCTATTCTCTCCATTGTTCTGTCTGTTTTAACTGTCTATCTGTTGTTTTGACTATTTGTCTATGTTCTGTCTATCCTTCTAGCTGTCGTTCTGACCAGCTTTCTGTCAATTTATCATTCTATCTATCGGTCTGTCTATCATTCTGTCTGTCTGTGTCTACCTATCGTTCTATCTGTCTGTCTATCACTCTATATGTTGTTCTATCCATCTGTCTACCTATACTTGTGACTATTTGTCTATCAAATGAAACCAATTTTATCCTGACATTGAAAGCAGTCTGGTCCACTGTTAGCTGTGCTGGTATACATATTATGCTATATAACCATGATCTGCACTCAACAAGAATAGTACTCTTTTTTTTTTTTTTTTTCTTTTTTTTTTTCGTCTTATTTTACATAAATCACCAGCAGGACAGAACTGTGATGTGTTAGTGTAAAATAAAACACAAAATAAGAAGACTATTTTAGTTGAGTTCAGATGTTTTTTATACTAAGGAATCTAATAGATTGATGGACTAAAATAAAATATTAAGTGACAAAAGTGCACGGTGCGAACGGCTGTGGAAATACATATTTTGCTACAAATGCTGACACATTTCTGCATATCCTATCATATCACATGGCTATAGCTAACATTAGTGGACTTCATTGAAATACAGTGCAGCAGTGTAGAATATTGCCCCCTTAATCATTATTTTATGGGAGGGTGAGATGAAAAGACACGAGCTGGTAGATGAGATCGCCCCATCGTGCCAGATGTATTATAATTACCTACAAGGATGTCAGAGAACAGCCCTAACGTACCCTGCAGAGGAACCTGACTGTAAGCTGTATTTACAGGTTATGTGATCCACTCATCTTTTCTCTCCTCCATCTCTCTGTCTATCTTTCTCTTCCTCTGAAGTGCTGTAATAATGATGTAAATCTCTCTCTCTCAAGCTCAATTCTTCCCAGCTGTTCCAAATGACTGCATTACAAGCAATACATTTCACTGTTCCTCACACACACCAGACTCAGTGGCTCTATTAGTGATTACGAACGAGAAACGAGACTGGAACGAATGTTTCAGAAACGTTCCCAATATTAGATTGTGTCCAACACCCCCCCCCCTCCCCCCACCAGCAGCGGCTGCTGATAACAAACAAGCAGCAGCTCGACTGGATGGAGATGTTTCCTTTACCGTTGCATTATTCATTACAGAGGCTATTTTTCATTCACAAAACCTCAGTGTGAGGATACCCTCCTGCCTTTCTCTGCTCACTACTTGACATGCAGAGGTTTTTTTCCACTGCCACAGCAGCTTTTTTACATATGTTTACACTTTGGCTGTTCAACAGCTTGACAGCATTTAAATCCTGGTTCCAGAAGGCTCAAGCCAGACGAATGACACAGAAAGGTTCTTACAGGTTTTATAGACCAGGGATACGTATGCATATGTATAAAAATATAATAATCATAGTAATAAAAACCTAATAGAAGGTGAATATTATAAGATAAGATGTGTGTGTGTTGGGGGGGGGGGTACTGTTTTATCTTATCTCAGTTGGTTTAGTGTGACTTTTGAGATGATAATAAGCTTGTCTCTCTGTCAGTGGTCTGTATGATGTCAGGGTCTTTAGTGGCTTCTTTGTGTGCCTGAGGTCCTGTGGGCCGCGTCTGCTAGGTGCATAGGTAATGAAAATTGAAGCGGACCTGTGAAGAGGTGGATTATTGCTTGGCTTTTCTCAGCGATTCTCACAGGAGGAAACACAGATGCTCTCTGACTGCTGAGATAGCAGACAACCTCAGCTCCACACGCTCTCATGAAACTCACGGATGACGTGTCAGACCGTGCTGTGAGAGGCAAAATCCTCTATAGCAAGCCAATAGTTCATCTTTCATGTCTTAATTTTATTCAACCTGAAAAACTTTCTGCTGAAACCAATAAATGTTTTTTTGTTTATTTGTTTGTTTGTTTTGCTAGCATCTACTAGCAATGCTGTAAAGTCATTTAAATAATTTTTATAGAATACTCTCTGATTTTGCGGTAAAAATGTATAAAGAACTAAACTAGAAATTAATGTAACGATTAGTAGTTATTTTATTTATAGGATGTAATGGGATGCTATCAGATGTTATGATATTATTGGTTAAAAAACTTTTATTCACCATTTTCCTCACAAAGACTAATTTAAAAATGAGGCAAAGAAAGATATATTTTAATAAAACAATATTATTTAAAAAATATATTTTTTCTTAAAATAAAGTCTGTTGATTAATGATGCACAATACATTGTTCCTATACTCCCTAGAATTTCAGGTGCACTGTAAAAAATTATTTTTCAAAGTTAAATAAAGATTATTAAAGTATGTTTTACAAAAAAACATTTCAGATTTTCTAAACATTTCACATTTAATTCAATGTGTAATTTGTGTGTTTTTTTATTGTTCTAGTTAGCATCTGCTCTAAACAGGATTATTATTGTCAGCTACAGCTAAAACTGAAATTAAAATTATAAAAAAAGTCTTTACTTGAAAAAATAAACATTAACTAAATAAAAAAAAAAAAACAGCTAGTTGCCTACTTTTAATTTAATATGAATTAATGTACTAAAATAAGTAAAACTGAAATAAAAATGTATAAAAACTATATATAAACACACACACATATACACGACAAAACAAAAACTACTAATTATGCCAAAAACACACAAAATAATACTCAAAAGGAAAATGCAAAATGTCAAAATAAAACTGATGATCTGTTGATTAATTTTTCAAGTAATTATTCAAATCAAAGGTTATGGAAAATTATTGGTCAAAAAGTATGTGAACCCTGAGAAGTTTTTTTTTTTTTTTTTTTTTTTTTCAGGAAATCCACCATTCATTTGAATGACCCGGTTTAAATGGATGACAGTGTCTGAGGTATGAGTCTGGAGAATGATCAGCAGCTCTTATCTTTAGTGTGTCGCGACCCTGCGCTGGTTCTGTGTGTGGTTCCTCATCATTAATGCAGCCAGGAACAAACACTCAACACCACTGCCTGGCTTCACAACAGACTGGACACCTTCCAATAACTCCACTCATATCTCCACTTAGTTATGACAGCCTGCCATGTGATGTCAGATTGTAAAAATTGCTTAAATGGTTTAATGACATCTGAGGAGCTGCACTATGTTCATCTCGTCTCTCGCTGTCTGTCCCTGCCTTCGTACTGTTCTGAACCGTACTGCTCGGTGTTAGAGTTTTGAGTTGGAAAAGGAAATGTAATGGGAATTTAACGATTCTGATTTCACTTCATTATTTCTTTACTGGTTATTTTAATACTGTTGAAGACATTTTTCTCAATAATTGGTCTAATAGCGATGCACCAATATTAAAATTCTCTCCCATACTAATAAATATTTTCATGTTATGTACAATAAAAAATTACAGAGCTTCTAAAGGGACGATGATGATGGGAGAAATGTGAGATGAGAGGAAAAACAATACTTTAATGATTTCTTAGTGCATTCTCTACCGCAAATGTTTTGTGTTCCCCAGAGAAATTATTTCCTTGCAAAACTTTTGACTTCTTTGTCAAGTTTTTCAGTTGAATGCAAACATTTTGCAAGAGAACACAAAAACACTTAAAATATTTTTTTTGTTTTCCATCACCATGTTCCTTTAAGGGCTCCATAAAAGACAAATGGCCATTATTAACATTTATTCTTTTCAAATGTAAAATTTAAATAAACATGGGGCATGATTAAAATTAAAGGCTACTTATTGTCAATAATTAAATTGTTAATTTAATAACTGTATAGGCCATTTCATTATAATTATCAAATATTATTTTTTATTTGACAATAAAATTGTCATTTACAACAGAAAAATATTTCTATTTTATAATTAGAGTTAAAACGTACTACTACTACAGCTATATTATTACTGTTATTATTATTATTGACACAAGAGACCCATGAACATTCAAGTATGTCATTAAATTACCGTGGTATATTTTATGTATAAGGGGTTCAGCTTACAAAAAAAAAAAAAATCTAAATTGAATAAAAAATAAAATGCAAAAAAACAAAATTCAGTCATTTTTTATGCTACAAATGAATTTAGGCATCACAACATTATAATATACTACAGCAAAATGATGAAGGTTAATTTTGAGATTTGCTATACATTTAACAGTATTATTATTATAATTAAAAAGGAACTTTAAAAAAAAAAGAAGTAGACTTCATATATTAAAGTAGTGTATATATATAATGAATTTTGTGAGTCATTAGACTTGATTCAAACCAATGACTCATAAGCTCAAGACTTTGAGCTTATTGGACTTTTTGGCCATCTCAAGACTTTTTGGCACATGTTTGTGCTGAATTTAACAAGATCTATTTATTATCTTTGTATGATTCCTCATCCTCCAGTATTTTTTCTTAAGACTTTAGGTTTACAAAAATAGTTTAATTCAATTTCCAACAGACTGACTCTGATTGATGTCTTTGGCTCTCCTGGTTTTGTTCCATTACAGTTTCTTCTTTTCACGCTCAACACTTTAGAGACTGATTGGACATCCTCCATGTTTAATGGCTGCTGGCGGTCTATTCATACAAGGTGTTTCCGTGAATGACCTTTTGGAAGAATCCCATCAGGAAAATCCAAAACAAGGCACATTGTGTGGCGGCCCCTTGTGGCTGGTGTAATTTGACCGGACAGCGACGTGAATGAGGTCCATTCTGCCATAGCCGCTTTCATTTGGCCGTGATGAATAGCGCTCTGTGCCACAGGAGAGCGGTCACTCACACTGAGGATCACGCCCGGCCGGCAGAGGGATTTTCGTGCCTTTACAGGTTATTAATCGGCGGGTTGCTTCCCCCCGGTGCTTCTTGCCAGAGATGGAGGACTTGACACGGCCAGAGGTGCCATGCTGGAGGAGAGTATCACAGTCTGGGAGCTGAGCCTTCACATTCAGCCATGAACAAAAGGCTTTCTTGTGATAGATTGGCAGAGCTTTTCTCTAGGCCTCTGCCTCCACAGGCCTCTTCTGCCCATTTCTTTAGTAATGCTCTTGTTAGTTCACCGCAGTTTCCTGAACGCTGGTTTCATTTCTGGTTGTGGAAAAAAGCTGTCACTGTTAGGCAAAAGCACGGTGCTATTTAAGAGTGATTCATTTGATGTCTTGTTGTGCTTTTTTTAAGGTGATGTGTTTTTTTATGTGTATTTTTAAGCTCTATTCTGACTGACTGGCTTTATGCTTTTTAGTTACACTACGTTTTTATATATAACAAGTTTCTTGGTCACCAAGTCAACATCTTAGAATGATTTCTGAAGGATCATTTGACAGAATATACTGAAAATTCGGTTTTGTCATCACAGGAATACATTTTTGAATATATTAAAAGAGAAAACTGTTATTTTCAATAGTAATATTTTGCAATATTACAGTTTTTAGTTTTGATTTATTTTTTTTATTTTTTTGTACTTTTGATCAAAGCAGTTAATAGTAGTTTGATAAATATTTTTCTTGTGTTCTCAACTCTATTACTGTTCACAGGGAACTGCAGCGCTATTGTTAAAAATGTTATTCATCTTTTCAGTGCAAAATACATCTGTGTAAAATCTGTTGATATTAGACCTTTTTTTAAGTAGTATCTATATTTCTCTTTCAGTATTGAACATTTAATTGTGTATACTTTTTCTCTCTGTTTTTACATTTATATTACCATTATCATACCATCTAATTTTTGTTTAAAAGTTAAACATTCATTTTTAGCATTTAACATGATTGATTTTAAATGATAGTTTTTAGTGTTTAATTTATTTAGTCAAATAAAGAATGTTAATTTCATCAGTCAGAACTACAAATATTGGTGAATCTTGCTAGTAGTATCATAAATTTCAAATCAAGATATTGCATTGGCTTAACCAATGGTGTGAGCTGAGGCGGGACTATTTGTTTTACCAACCAATGGCTGAATGTGAGTGTTCAGGAAACCTGTCTGAAAACATTATTTTTTGCAATTCCATTTTTTAAAACAGAAATTGATGGGCATTTAAAAACAAAACAGCAGAATATTTTTGAAGGCTGCAGTTAACTTTTTCTTTTAAACATTTCAACAGTTTTCAACCTCCTGTGAATTTCTTTTTTTTGTTTTGTTCCTCTCAGACTCACTTGATTTGCTGAGCAGCTTCCAAAGTAGTTCTGCTCATCGATCTGAGGCCTGCAGTGGCCGTGAGCATGCAGTCGAGCGGAGAGGTTTGAGACTGAAGAATGTGGGTCATGTTTAAGTCGACTCTAGCGCTGAACCCCATCTTCCCATAAAGTCTTTATGCAATCCATCTGTGGCTGTCAGAGCAAGCCTGGGCATTTTGTTTGTCTCTGTGCCACAAATTACTCCCCGTACTCCCTCGAGGAGCCTCCATTAAACCTGGCTCTGAGATTTTACACAAAGCCAATTTGTCTCAGTGTTTTAAAGTCCTAAATATCACCGTCGCACTGCGCCTCCGCTTTGTGTGAGAGACGAATCTGAGTTGAGTGGATCTTATCGGCCTCCTTTCTTCTTGTTTCCTCTCTCTCTTTGGTTGATACAAGTGTGATTCTCTGGGGTGCAGCCGTGCCGTGTAAGCAGAGAGCTGTGTGTTCTGTGTGTGGTGTTCCACTGTGCAGCACTGTGGGGTTTTGCATGGCATGCACATTCATTTTTGCACATTTATGCCCTGTATTGTATACAGCATAGCCATATGACAAAGTATTATTTTTCCTCACTTTCTCACCATTCAACTTTAAAGACTGCTCCTTTATTTCCAACAATATATTAATGTAACTTATAATATGCTGCTGCTACATGACCTTTGATTTTTTATTTTTTTTTCTTCAGGACCACAGATGAAACACTCTGTTAAACACATCTGCATGTTTCTTCAACATTATGACCTTTTTACTCCAACTTTTAATAAGTTATCTAGATGTTGTGGTTGTTGCAAAACTGATTTTCACAACTTTGCAGAAGATTGAGAATGATGAATTATTATGAATTATGAAAGAATTATGAATTTTGCCATATGACAACACTGTACCACAATGGAAAACCTGCTGTGCTGCCATATGGATGTTATGTTATGTTATGTTTCACATAAAAGATGTTTACATATAGTCCACAAGAGAAAATAATAGTTGAATTTATGAAAATGACCTGGTTCAAAAGTTTACATACGCTTGATCCTTAACACTGTGTTGTTTCCTTAATTATCCACTGCTGTTTTTTTTTTTTTTTTGTTTGTTTGTTTGTTTGTTATGTGTGTTAGTTGTTCATGAGTCCCTTGTTTGTCCTGAACAGTTAAACTGCTTGCTGTTCTTCAGAAAAATCCTTGAGGTCCCAAAAATTATTTGGTTTTCCAGCATCTTTTGCATATTTGAACCTTTTCCAACAATGACTGTATGATTTTGAGATCCATTTTTTCACACTGAGGACAACTGAGGGACTCATACACAACTATTACAGAAGGTTCAAACACTCACTGATGCTATAGAAAGAAAAACAATGCATTAAGAGCTCGAAGGTGAAAACGTTTTGAATTTGAAGATCAGGGTAAATCAAACTTATTCTGTCTTCTGGAAAACACATATCTTCTGCAGCTTATGAAGGGCAGTACTAAATGAAAAAGAAAAAGAAAAAAAATGCATGCCTGCATTTTGTATGATCGGTCTTATTTTGGTAAAATAATTAACATTTTGCAGATACTGTAAAGTGTATTTAAAATTTTGACCACAACTGTATGTATGCATGTATGTATGTATTTTAGGGCTGTCAATTTACCGCATTCATTTGGTGCAATTTAATTATGAAAAAAATTACTTGTTAACAATATTAACAGATTAACATCCCGCCCTGCCCAAACCTGTACATCATCTTACATTCCATACAGTTGTGATGAACATGATACAGGACGACAAGTGACTGCACGATGTAGCCTATTAATGCACCTTTTTGCCCCTAAAATTCAAGATATGAGGGCAAAAACATGCCCTTGTATGGCTTTTTGTCTCGTATTTATGTCCTATGATATAGTTTAGCAATATCACATGAGCAAGAGTGTTGTTTTTTTTCCAGAATATCTGGATGACTGCAAATGTGATATTGATTTTATACAACAGTTCAATAAACAAGAAGTTAATAGTGTTACATTTTAGACACAATGTCTGTATTTGCTCAATTTCACTAACAGAAATAGTTTCAAACAAAGCCACCGCTGAACTGCTGTGCCTTTCTGAGCAACACACAGTAGTGTTGCATTACTAAATGTGTATAGTTTAATTTTTCCACCTGTGTCTGTTTCTGTGGTAGTAATCCAGTCAGAGACCGTGAACGGCACAGATGCCAAGGAATGAGTGTTGAATGCAATGGGTCTTGAATTGCCCTAAAAAATGGCAAGAGATTCCTCAAAACGTCCAATCTGATTGGCCTGATTTATGCAATTTCTGTCATTACACAGGTTTTTATTAGTCCGTCGGGAAACAGTCATGTTTACAAGTTCCCAGGCAGTGAGCGCTTCCAGGGAAGAACAACTAGAATTTGCCAAAGTCAATGGCATCAAACCTCTTGACTCAAAGATTTGTTTGACACACTTAGTAGAAAGTAAACAAGTACAGTTTTGGCTATGTTTGGATGGAATACTGGCTACTGTTTACTGAATACTGCACAGTAGACACTGTATACTGTCTACAGTTATTTAGAAAAAGAAGTGAAAGGAGTTTTTTTGCTTGGTAAATGCTTGCAGTACAGTATGCTACATTATTGTCACATGACCTTTTCACATTACCTGCACATGGCAGTCCAGATGGCATATTAATTTTATTGTTATTGATTGTTATTTTTTGATTATTCAGTGTTAATTATAAATGACCTTAAAGTAAAGAAATGCATTATATTAATATATTAACATACACTAATATTCAAAAGTTTGGGGTGAATAAGGTTTTTTTTTTTTTTTTTTTTTTCAGCAAGGATGCATTAAATTGGTCAAATGACACAGTAAAGACTTTTACATTGATACAAAACAATTATATTTGATTAAATGAATTAATGTTCTTTTAAATTTTCTATTCATCAAAGAATCCTTGGAAAATCATGGTTTCTACAAAACTGTTAAGCAGCACAACTATTTTCAACATTGGTAATAAAAATAAATATTTCCTGAGCAACAAATCAGCATATTTGAATGATTTCTGAAGGATCATGTGACAATGACTGATAAAAATTCTGCTTCACAATTACAGGAAAAAAAAAATGTATATAATTTTTACATATATTAAAATCAATCCTCTGCAGTGTGGATCTGTCTTAATGTGATGATAGTTATCTTACAGTATCGAGTCTCAAGCTGAGGCTGTGGTTCTTACACTCTAATTTATTTAGGCTCCCTCCATTCCATTTCTCCTTTTTGAAAAGCAAAGGCCTGTCCAAGACTGCTCTGAGAAATGGGAAACTTGGTGGTCAGCAGCTGCAGCCCGAGATGTCAGGGCAGCTGAGCCCAGCTGGAACATCTGTCCCATGCATTGGAGTTTCTCTGTCAGGGGATGGCTCTGCCTATGTGTCACAGTCAACCCCCTTCAAGGAGGAGAAAAGACCCTCTGTCCCACTGGGGGAAAGAGATGTGGCTCAGTCTTTCTTAAGTGTGAGGTGTCTTTATTCTCACATACTCTCTCCATCGCCCTCTCTCTCTCTCTGCTCGGCTCTATTTGCCACAGTTCTCAGCTGGATTTAATTTGGGAGCAGACAGCAGTTTTGTCACATATAGCACTGTGTGGTCATCTGTAGTGTAGTGTTGCTGTGGTTTCCAATGGGCCGAAGCCTTTTGAGATGATCTTTGTGCTGCTGTGGGTTGGGGTGTGCAGAAGAACAGCATTTCTCCAAATGTTGTCATGGTGTTGAATTGTGTGCAGATTCCACAGAGATTTGCTGTCGGTTGATGGACTTCTTTTGCAGAAGGAAACACTGTCAGGGTATTTGTGTGCCCTTCAGGGGCCTTTTACTTTTATGGCTGACTTAAAAATTATGTTTCAGCTCAACTTCCTCTAAACATTTGTCTTTTTTTTATTGTATTTTGGGCCCTTTTGTTACTATTTTATTGTAAAACAGCAGAGAAAAGACAAGAAATTATGGGATCGAAAAAGAGAGGGGGAATAGGTTCAGGTTACACTGTAAACTGTCAATATTCTCAAGTTAACCCCTGATCACCTTATCAGTATTATTAGATTTGTTTTGCAATAATGACTGGCTGAGTGTACTTTTGTCTTATGTAAATCTTAACATGAAAGAGAAATAAGGATCAATATGCCAGTAATCCTCAGTATGCCTCAGTTTAGTACTATAATTCAACTGTTTTGTTTTTTTTAGTTTTTTTTTGTTTGTTTTTTTTTTCCCATTTTTAATGATGATTCATGTTACTGTAATAGTCATTACTTTTATATTCATAATGTAGTATTATTGAATTTAATATATATTTCATATTTATATATATTAATAAAAATGTAATGATCCAACTATATAAATACATAATTTATTACATCCTTTCCAAGCATCCTACTGCCTGTCCGCTTGATCCTATCCCCACTCACCTCCTTCAGGCCATTTCTTCTTCAGTTATACCTGCACTCACTCACATAATCAACACCTCTCTTGACACTGGTACCTTCCCCACAACATTTAAATGGGCTTGAGTAACCCCACTGCTTAAGAAACCCACTCTTAAACCATCACTTTTAGAAAACTTCAGAACGGTATCCCTCCTTCCATTCACTGCCAAGACACTTGAGTGAGTTTTGTTCAACCAACTCTCTATGTTTCTTGCACAGAACATTCTCCTGGACAACAAGCAATCTGGCTTCAAAAGTGGCCATTCAACTGAGACTGTCCTGCTCTCAGTTACTGAAGCACTGAGACTGGCAAGAGCAGCTTCCAAATCCACAGTATTCATCTTGCTGGATCTGTCTGCTGCTTTTGACACCGTTAATCACCAGATTCTCCTGTCCACCCTCAGAAAGATGGGCATCTCTGAAACTTCACTCCAAAGGTTCAAATCTTACCTTTCAGGTAGGTCCTTCAGGGTGTCTTGGAGAGGGGAGGTTTCTAAGTCCCAGCTTCTTGCTACTGGGGTTCCTCAGGGCTCAGTGCTTGGACCACTTCTCTTCTCCATCTGCATGTCATCATTAGGATCTGTCATCCAGAAACATGGCTTTTCCTATCACTGCTATGCTGATGACACTCAATTCTACTTCTCATTCCAACCAGATGATCCAATGGTAGCTGTTCACATTGCAGCCTGTCTGACAGACATCTCTGGCTGGATGAAGGACCACCACCTTCAACTCAACCTTGCGAAGACAGAACTGCTTGTGGTCTCAGCAAACCCAGCACTTCATTGCAACTTCTCTATACTGCTAGGTTCGACAACAATAACTCTTTCTAGGACAGCCAGGAACCTTGGAATTGTGAATGATGATCAGCTAAGCTTCACAGACCATATTACTACAAGGGCCATGTCCTGCAGATTTGCTTTATACAACATTAGGTAGATTAGACCCTTCCTATCAGAGCAGGCCACACAACTCCTTGTACAAGCTCTTGTTCTCTCCAGACTGGACTATTGTAATGCTCTCTTAGCAGGCCTTTCTGCATGCACTTTTAAGCCTCTGCAACTGATCCAGAATGCTGAGGCAAGACTGGTCTTCAATGAGCCAGAGAGAGCATGCATCACACCTCTCTTCATCAGTTTGAACTGGCTGCCGATAGCCACTGGCATCAAATTCAAGGCGCTGATGTTTGCATACAAGACAACCACTGGCTCTGCACTAAAGTACCTAAATTCGATAGTTCAGACTTATGCGCCCTTCAGAAGCTTGTATTCTACCAGTGTACAACGCCTCATAGTACCATCCCAAAGAGGCACTAAATCACTCACACGGACCTTTACCTGGACTGTTCCAAACTGGTGGAATGACCTGCCTATCTCAATTCGAGCAGCTAAGACTTTGGCCAGAAAATGTCTAAAGACACATCTTTTTCATCAGCACTCGACTAACTAATGCTAATATTTTCTTATTATATTTTTTGTGTATGTTCCCGTTTAAGTTCCTGTTTGCCCTTATTTGGTTTAGCTCCTGTTCTTGTTGTTAGTTAATCACCTTCATTCTGTTCACCTGTGTTGATTAATCATCTCATTTGCTCCTTTATTTCTATGTGTTTATAAGCCTTCAGTTTCTGTCTGTACTTCGTCCTGTCTAACATCGTTTGAGTGGTTGTGTTCTCCTTATTCTCCTAAGTGGATTCTCGCCCTGGCAATCTGTGACAGAAGACAGGAACCCCTAAAAGGATGGACTGGGCTGACGATTTACTTCTGAACATCCAGCAGGAGCGCTGACTCAGCACTTTTGGGCATGGCGCTACCACCAGAGTTCTCGGCTCCTACCCTCACCCCAGAATCCACTCCAGAAAGCTTTCCTTCGACTCCTTCATTTCCGCTGGTCCCATACAGCCCTCTTTCATTTCCTGATTTCCCCGAGTTAGCCTGCACTGCGTCTCCTGAGCGCCCTCCAGAGCCCGCTCCTTGAAAGCACCCTCCAGAACGCCCTCAAGTGCCCGATCCTCCAGAGCACCCCCCAGAATTCCTAATATTCGCCAAGAAAATTGTGTGAAGGGGCCATATGCCCGTGGCCGAGCCGGCTAAGGTCACGGAGGTTCCGCCATGGCCTCTTGAGTCCCCTGCTTCACCATGGGCAACCTGAACTGCCTGCTCCGCCATGGCCCCCTGAGCTACCAGTTTGAGTTCTTGTTTGCCCTTATTTGGTTTAGTTCCTGTTCTCATTGTTAGTTAATCACCTTCATTCTGTTCACCTGTGTTGGTTAATTATCTCGTTTGCTCCTTTGTTTCCATGTGTTTATATGCCTTCAGTTTCTGTCCGTACTTCATCCTGTCTAACATCATTTAAGTGGTTGTGTACTCCTTATTCTCCTAAGTGGATTTATTAAAAGACTCTGTTTGTGTAATACCTGCCTCCTTCGTGCTTCTTGCCCTGGCAGCCCATGACAAGACCTAAAAATAGTTTAATATTTATATATATTTAATCCCACTTTCATGTGACAGTAGTGACATTACTACTACTTTCTTATTTTACTTATTTTGGCATCCTCTATTTCATTATTTTACTTGTATATGTATTTGTTCATTTGTTGGCAGCCCTTTAAAATTCATTAAATAAATCCTGTGCTTATGGGTCCAGTGCTTGAAAGGCCTCTCTTGTAGAAGAGCCTTTAATAATCTTTAGTCTTTAATCCCTCACACCCAGTGTTCAGCTTCTTGAGGCCATGAGGTCTTTAAACTAATGTTACACATCACAGAGGTTGATAGATTGGTCTGCAAGGCTCCCGCTCAAATCAAATATGACCCTGGCTCATTTAAACTGACTCCAATTATGAATGGAGTGAATTAATTCAGTGATACTTTTCCTAATGAAATGTGATTCATATGGTTGTTTTAAGGCAGCGATGGGACATAAATCAATAGCTCATCCACCTGATTGACTGTTTGTAAAACGGGCCGTGACCTCCCACTCATGTACGAAAATGTGTTTGGAATTGCTGGAGGTTTCCGCCTTATTCCGTCATAAAATATGGATGTTCCTCCTCACTCTGGCATGTGATTTACTGAGCTCTTCGCCACATGAACACATACCTTTACAGTCAAACAGAGCTTAAGATAAAGTAGGACATCTTCCAAGCCTCTTTTGCAGTTAGGTCTTGAAAATGGATCCAATTTGGCAGTTGAGCGTGTTTTGAAAGTGCTGTTCCTGCAAAAGCGCATAGCTGTGTATGTGTTTGCTGTAACAGATGTTTGATCTGTAATACAGCATCATTACAATGACATTACAAAAAGCATGCTATATAAAGATGCTTGAGTTTTTCAGACACTGCTATAGTTCTAAACAACTTCTGGATTGGGGCCTTGGGAAATAAGCATATGCTTTACAAGTCTTCTGCTTCTCAGCAAGGACTCTCTGTGTGTGTGTGTGTGTGTGTGTGTGTGTGTGTGTGTGTGTGTGTGTGTGTGTGTGTGTGTGTGTGTGTGTGTGTGTGTGTGTGTGTGTGTGTGTGTGATACAAAGCAGCCCACTGAAAGAAGTGCACCCCAAGGAAGTGAGTGCTGATTGCATGATTGCATTCAAAATCCTTTCTTGCTGCAACTGAGTCCCACTCTTGAGCTCCTCTCTTTCCCTCCACCAGATGATCCAAATTAAATGTGGACTCTCCATCCCTCCTTGAAGACAGGGCAGTGGAAACACATCTCTGGACTTCTGAATATGATGGCAGGCAGCTGGTGATTCTCAAGAGAAGGGAAACACAGATGTCACCTAACAATGGAGGTAAAATGCGTCCTTGAATCAATTTTTTTATTTCGGTCTGTCGATCAGTTCATAATTGTATGTTGTTCTCAAAAACAACACACACATACACTGATGGTTTGGAATAATAATAATAATTATTATTATTATTATTATTATTATTTATTCATCTATTTATTTTTTAAGTATCTTATGGTCACCAAGGCTGCATTTATTTTATCAAAAAATACAGTAAAATAGTAATATTGTAAAATTTTATTATAATTTAAAGTAACTGTTTTCTATTTTAATACATTTAAATAAATTACATTTATTCCTGTGATGTAAAACTGAATTTTCAGCAGTCACATTAATCTTCAGTGTCACATGATCTTTCAGAAATTATTCTAATATGCTCCTCAAGAAACTATTCTTATTATTATCAATGCTAAAAACAGCTGCTGAATATTTTTGTGAAAACCATTAACCTTTCATTCAAAAGTTTGGATTAGGAATGAAAAAAAAAGAAATTCATATTTTTATTCAAAGGATGCATTGAATTGGCCAAAAGTGACAGTACAGACTTTTATAATGTTAATTTTTCACGAAAAAAATAAAATAAAAATAAAAAATCCTTTCTTTTGAACTTGTAATTTTTGCAAGATATTCTGAAGGAAAAAAAAAAACTAATAATGCTGAACTGGATGCTTCAACTGTTTTGTTGATATTAATAATTGTACTTATGCATGATTTAAAATTACATTTACAACATTAAAAAAGAAAAAGTTATTTTGAATTGTAATAATATTTCACAATAATACATTTTTTATTGAATTTTTTAACAATAATTCAGTACCTTTACCTTGGTGAGAATAAGAGATTACATTAAAAATTTTACCAAGCCTAAACTTTTGAACCACTTTTCTTCACTGGAATTGTGAATGATGATGTACATGGGACCATACCAGTGAAAAAGAGGTAAAACTGCATTTGCCAAAATGTCAAAGTCTATAATTAAATGAATTTCTTGAGTCAAATTCTCCCAAAACCATAATTTGAGCTATCTTATCCAAATTAATTTTATAGC
Organism: Cyprinus carpio; assembly: GCF_018340385.1. Lineage (NCBI taxonomy): Eukaryota > Metazoa > Chordata > Actinopteri > Cypriniformes > Cyprinidae > Cyprinus > Cyprinus carpio. The sequence goes on along the minus strand of NC_056580.1, from coordinate 24,137,704 downwards.
TCTACTGCATGTCAACAGTTGTCTCATATGTTTCTATTTTTATTCCTCCTAAGGAGCAGACAGGCGGCAACACACACCCTGTGTTCTCCTCTGGGAGTTTTCATGGCTGTAAGTGAGAAGAACACTCTAATGAAGATAGCCAAAACAGTCTTGCTCAAGACCAAGCACAATCCCCTTGGGTCTGAGCACTTATCACATTTACAAGATCTTATCCAGCATTTCTGAGGTTTCTTTTCTCTCAAGCCAGTTTTAGATCTGGAGAGTGTGACTCTTTATTCTCTGTCTCAAATGTTTCAGAGGACTCTCCGGGGATGTAGACGCTGAATCCTGCCATGTTTCACATTCACTCGTGTCCTTGAGGGCTCATCATTTCAGTAAAGTTTAATGAAGTCTTTACAGTCACAGGGAATACGTTGTCGCTCATCTGCTCCCAAGTTCAGTGGAAAATATTTTCTGGAAAATATTTACTTTGTATTAAGTTGACAGCAAATTTTTTCCAGCTATGAGTAGAGTGATGTATGAACCTGAACAGAAACAACATACTGCCTTAAAGCAATAGTTCACCCAAAAATGAAAATTTGCTGGAAATGTACTCACACTCAGGCCATCCGAGATGTAAGTGATTTGGAGAAATTTAGCATTCCATTTCTTGCTCACCAATGGATCCATTGCAGTGAATGGGTGCCGTCAGAATGAGATTTCAAACAGCTGATAAAAACATCACAATAATAATTACTTATGGATTTGAGCATGGATTATTGTGATGTTTTTATAAGCTGTTTGGTCTCATTCTCACCCATTCACTGCAGAGGATCCAATGGTGAGCAAGCAAGTGATGTAATGCTAAATTTCTCCAAATCTGTTCGAATTAAAGAGAAACTCCTTAGAAAGATACAACAAATATTTGAAAGTATTCAAAGATGAAGATTGGAAGCAAATGCAATTTTTTCCCCATAAAAATATATTAAATACTATGTCTGTTGATAAAATAACATTCACAGTTAATGATTTCCTTCTAGTCTTGAGAAAGAATAATATTTAATGTTAGCTTTTCGTTTTTATTTAATACACATACATATACACATATATACACACACACACACACACACACACACACACACACACATGTATGTGTGTGTGTATATATATATATATATATATTATATATATATATATATATATATATTCATACACATACCATTTAGTATACCATTAGAGTTTTGTTCATTAAAACATTAAAAAAAAAAAAAATATGGATTTGTACATATAACATATATTGTAAATATAGTGCAATTTTTAGTGCAGATCTCCTACTCTCTGTGTCCTCTGTATTGTCTGTTCTTGGTCTAACAAGTGAAAAGGGTCCCTTGAAGGCACATGTAATCTTGCATTTCCCTTTTCATTTTTCTTCGAGAGCGCCGTAACCACAGTCTGGTCTCATGAATGAATTGACATGAAATAAATATGGAAGCTTTTAAACTGCAATCTTTCTGAAAGGCTGTAGATTTTAAGATCACATTACAGCTTGTGAAAAAGAGCCGTGCTCTTTACAAAGCTCGCACATATAATAGTGGATTCATTATGGTGATTCCAGCACTGGGGGAGATAATGAAGAACATGACACAGGTTTATCACTTGACAAGATGATAAAAGCTGGTGCGTAACAAGAGCTGAGATGAAAACGGCCTCTCTCCATCAACTGAGCTGTGTGTTAAATGTGCAAGTGTGTTTCTTCAACTGTGGCCATTTTTGGACCTATGGACTTAAAGGAATCAAACAAAGGAATAAAAAAAAAAAAAAAAAAAAAATAGAGTCGTCATTTACTAATTCTCATGTTGTTCCAAATCTGTTTGACTTTTTATTTTCTTGAGACAGTATTAAAAAAGCTTTAAAAGGAGCTCACAATTTCAGTTATTTCATCCTGTAACAATGTCCAATATAGAAATATATCCATGCAAAACATTTGTCATAAACAATCATAGAAAAAATGTCATTCAACCTCATCTCAAATATTCAAAAAAGACAATTTTAAAACAAAAAATGACAGACTCCTTTGTATCGAAAAAGGCTAATTTTATCACTAGCATTTATGTATCCTAAATATACACATTTAAATAATACTTTCATACTTTTTTTTCCTAATTTCACAAAATTTTAAATAAGTAAAGGCCATTTATTTATAACTTTATAGCATTTTTCACATATTTAATTTCTTCCCTGTCACTGTTGTTTCCTGATAAACGAGTACATTAGTTTTTGAAAAACCTTTATTGATCGCAAAACTGTTGTGGAAATATAATGTAATTATAATATAATAACATTATATAATGTTATTTATAAAAAATATAAATCGAGTTTATCTTTATTTCAATTTTTGTATAGATCTTAGCTTTTTTTTTTTTTATTTATTTATTTATTTGGCTGGTATCACAAATAAAGTAAAACAATCAAATCTATACATAAAAATAAGCTCCTTGTACATAAAAGCACCAATAAAAGTGTGATTCACCAAACAGACCTTTAGACAATACAGCATGAGTGTAATGCAGCATCATTACCGCTATAAGACCTTCATGAAATGTAATCACCTGCTCTTGTGTAATTTACCAGCTGTTCAATTATGCATCCCTGCCTTTCTGATTGAGTCTGGCAGATCCAGCGCAAGTCTCTTTTAAGGAAACGAGCTGCCGTGACCCAAAGATGCTATAAAAAGTGAAGTGCTTTCATGGAGGAAAATAGAGATGTCAGCATCCTGCGGTGAAATGAGCAGTTTGTTTGATACATTTTTTAGACAAGTAGGTCTCATTCATTTGACCAATTATTTCTTTTGTTCGTTTCACATGCTGTTGTTGTGATGGAACCAACAGGAAGCAAGCGAGTCAGTCATTAACTGGGCTAGTTGAGGTGAAAGTGTCTGACTGCATCCATTTGGTGTTGGAAGAAGCCTGAAGATACCTTCTGTCAGCTCTTTCTTAGGAGCAGAGAGAGATTTCCCACAGAGACTGGTCGCATGAAATATTTATGAAGAGGAAGTGGACTGGATCGCAGACACTAAAGTGAGAATTAATTCTGGAGGGCTGAAAAACTAGATCTCGCTGAGGGCAGCTGGCATGCCTCACTGAGTGTCCAGCATAGATGCCGGTCTGTTCTGAAAATTAGACGAGAAATCTGGAGTGTGTTTCTTGATAACATTGTCTGTTAGCACACTACGAAGACTCGAAAGGTATATCTTAACTAAAGGTAGGCTATACCTTTTCTAGGTGTGTTTTCTAGGTTGCTTAAAGGGGTCATATGATGTGATTTCAAATTTTCCTTTCTCTTTGGAGTGTTACAAGCTCTTGGTGAATATAGAAGAACTGTGAAGTTGCAAAGACTAAAGTCTCAAATCCAAAGAGATATTCTTTATAAAAGTTAACACTCGTCCACGCCCCCTGAAACGGCTCGTTCTAACACGCCCCCACATATCTACATCAGTATGTGGGAAGATTTGCATAACGCCACCCAAATGTTCATGCAAAGAAAGAAGGCGTACCTTTTATTCTAGTCTTGTTGTTGCCGCCGCCATGTCGTATAGATGCTGTGTGTTTCACTGTGAAAGCGAAACTACTTTGTTTGGCCTTCCTAAAGAGGACGATATTCGCGGGGCATAGAGGAGAAACAATAATGCACAGTAAGTATGTGGAAAATAATGTGTTTTTTAACCTTAAACCGCATAAACACATTTCATTACACCAAATACACAAAATAATGTTCTTTTCAGCAGCATCATATATGACCCCTTTAAGGTATACCTTCTTACGTGGGACGTTACCAGGCGCTGTCCTAGGCGGTGGTGCTAAATTGGTTGATATCGATGTCTCGAGAATGGATTATTCATTCTATGCACGGGCTGCTTCAGTGCGTAATGTGAGAAAGTGTTCTTTATAAAAGAAGTGTTGATTCAAAGACAAGTAACTCTTTCCTGTAGGAATGCAAAGAGACTTTTAATAAAAAATAAAAAACATAGGCCTACACAAGTCCAACAGAAAAACATTCTGGTAAGAGTGCTTTTTAACAAGCACTTAAGAAATAGTTGAAATTGCTTTTATCAGGACTAGTGGGATCTTATAAAAAATAATCAAAATTGGAAACTAAATTCAACCCTGAATATTTTATATCATTTTGAAATGAGTGCGCAAACCCGCAACCTTGTGCCCAAACATGCTGGCAGTACGCCTTCACTGGCCTTTGAAAGGGTCATTTATAATATCATTATGTATTTTCCATAGTGTCTTCATTTACTCCACAACCAGGGTTGATGGCCAGCAGCCACATCACATTATTGGTGTAAATCGCTAATTTCTGTTATTGGATGACCTACTCAATAAAATCGCAACATGCAAAACATATAGGCCAAATCAAAGCTACTATGGCGGAGGAAAAAAAGAGAGAAAGATGAGAGCCGCCAGCAGCTGAATTTCTGGGCAGAGGGGTAGGCTACAGTAGCTCAGTCGAGTTTGTCTCGACAAAGCCGGACCACCAAGATCTAAAAGCTGCTGAATTTGCTGCTGTGGCATTGCAGTTTCTGACATGGTAGCGAAGAGACTACCAAATGGCTCCGTGGATGGTGCCTTTTTTGATTTAACAGTCATTTGCTGTATTCCTTCCATAGTTTGACCAAACTCCCCACCACAATCATTTGCGTAAGGGCGGAACATTTCATCAAGCAGATTTTGCATTGGGTTTTTAAATGCAAATTCACTGCGATGACCAACAGAATCCTACTTTATTGTTTTGGAAGTGACTTCTGAGTGAGAGGTTTTTTTGTGCATTACTACACTATTGACAGTGGAAAATGGACCTTTTTGTCGGCTATATTTTAATGATCCTCTCTTATACTGTTCCAAATAGGTATGAAATGTAATTTTAGTTATGATCTGCCATAGAAGGTAGTTGCCTATGGCTGCCCACTAGTTTATAAACCAGAGCCATAGAGACATATGATAATGGTTTCCTTTGCAAAGCATCTTTGTTTGCAAAAATTTGCTGCTAATGTGTGGTTAATTTGCGGCGGCAATGTTTGCCAATTGTTTTCTAAAGGGATTTGGCAGAACACTAGTTTTGTAAGGTAAGCCTTGTAAAGAGTTATTTATTAGAGTTATTTAATCAATTTAAATATTAGATAAAAAGGAAAGGCCTGAATTTAGCATTGAAGAACATTACAATGTTATTATGTAGTTTAACTAGAACTTGGCATTAGCACCAATGTCACAGGTTCATTTCCCAGTGACATGCGTTGCTGATAAACATCTTAATGTGTACAAAGCACTAAATGAATTAAAGCAATTCAATGAGTTGGTTTTCAATCTCTTTTGGAATAAAATGTGATTTGTCCTCATATTACAGTGCAGTTTAGTTGCTTTGCAAAAATTTTGCAGGTGAAATCCAGTCTTTCCAATAGGAACTTCTGTGTGAGAGGTGCTTTTTGCATCACTAGTGATGTATTAACAGTGAAAAATTTACATTTTTTTTTTTAAATGTTTTTCTCCAATCTGGTCTCATAAAAATATAAACCTCAGGGTACTTTTCTGCAGCACTGTTTTTATGTACATTACTGTGTTTTTGCCGCTGTTTCAAAGAGAAATGAGTGGTGCTAAAACACAGGTTCAATACGTGAACACTGGCACATTTTTATTACGTTGATATAGGTACATATTGCTGTGTTTTTATTACGTTGCTTCAGGTACGTATTGCGGCGGTTCAGAATTCAAATATCCGGGGAGCGTAGCTAAAAGTTAATGCTCTGTCGTGTTGGAAAAATGCCCTACACCAAAACAAATCCTAAACCTACCCGATAGTGTTAACAAGTGCAAAACTGATATAAATTGCATTTGTGACACTGGACCACAAAACCAGTCGTAAGGGTCAATAATCTGAATGCTGAATAAATAAACTTTCCATTGATGTATGGTTTGTTAGGATAGGACAATATTTGGCTGAGATACAACTATTTGAAAATCTGGAATCTAAGGGTGCAAAAAAATCTAAAAATCGCCTTTAAAGTTGTCCAAATGAAGTTCTTAGCAATACATATTACTAATCAGAAATTAAGTTTTGATATATTTACAGTAGGAAATTTACAAAATATCTTAATGGAACATGTTCTTTATTTAATATCCTAGTGATTTTTGGCCTAAAAGAAAAATCAATAATTTCGACCCACAATGTATTTTTGGCTATTGCTATGAATAAACCCCAGCGACTTTCGGTAAGACTGGTTTTGTGGTCCTGGGTCACATTTGTTGATGCTGTGCCATTTGAACTTCCATATTTGCAGATTTGAACTGCTTTGTTGAACCAGAGCTCCTCACCTCTCAAGTAAGTCTCTTTACTCCGTGAACTACCGAACAAACCTACCACCTATGAAAACCCATAGATGGATATGTGTGATGCTAACATTCAAAAGCATATTAATATTGTTTTGAAGTCATAACATGATATTCTTCAAGTAACTGTGCAAAAATTATGCTTTATTAATCAAAACACTGTAAATTTGCGTGAAAAGGAATAAAAGTTGTCTGAGTTTTACTGCGTCTAGTGTTTATTTATTTTGGAAACTGCAGTGATATGTACTTATTGGTACGTATTTCGTGTCTCGCGAAAAAGTGTTACATTTATGCCATTAGACCAGGTAGTTTTTCTCTTAGGTAACATTCCAAAATGTGCTTTTAGGGTTTTTCTATTGCGCTTAGAAGTAGTGTTCCAAATTGGTATGAGATTTAATTTTAGTTAGGATGTTGCCATTGAATGTAGTTGCCTATGGCTGTTCACTAGGTTTTAAACCGCCATAGAGACATATGATATTGGTTTCCTTTGCAAATCCTCAAAAACTCATTCTTTGCAACAATTTGACTGTAATATGTAGTTATTGTGCAGCAGCAAATGTTTTCTAAAGGGACTTGGCAAAATGCTATTTTTATTACTAAAGTTATTTGTAAAGTATTAAAGGCATACTATGTAAGATTTTTTTTATTCAAATATCCAAAAAAACACTAGTACAGTGTTATATATTTTGCTGACTTGTGTAGTTACATCATCCCAAATGTTTCGAAGAATGTTTAAATCCAGAGAAATAAGCAATTTTCACTAGTGACATGGACCGTGTCCATAGTGTCATTGTGTCACCTGCCAATGATGTCATAATCTCTCGATTTCCGGTTTTGTTTTGTAGAGAACATGGAAACACCAAAGACATTAGTAGCAGTATAACAGAACTTTGAAAAGTATCTAGTATGATAAAACAGCGCTGCTTTTTTCCGACTTGAAGGAGTGGAAGCGGTAGACTGTGGCATAATAAAAGCTCCACTGCTTTTGAGGCATGTGTCGCGCTCGTTCAGCGGCCTTGTTTTGCTTCGACGTCTTTCAGTCTCACCCTGCTTCATTCTGCTATGCTATTAAATCATTGGCTCATCCATGAACATGATTTGTGCTCAAGTCCCGTCGGATTGCATCGGCTGTGGGGATGAAGACGACAACTCCCATGATTCCACACTCAGTCACAGCGTCATCAAGCTACACCTTTGTTTCTTTGTTTTGTTTTGAATATGCGCCCTCTTTTTACAAAAATTACATATTGTGCCTTTAAGTGTGTTATTTAATCATTTTACCCTTTTAGCACTTACCCTTATGTCATTCCAAACCCACAAAAGCTTCTTTCGTCTTCGGAACACAGTTATGGAACACCGTATGCTGCGTATGCTCTTCTGTATCATCCGCGCCACAAGGAGGCACTGTTTTCTTTCAAATCAAAGCTAATATACACATAGAAGCATATACTTGTGGTGTGGATGATACAGAAGAGCATACGCAGCATACAGTGATATGGAGAGACACAGAGGGAGACTGTTGATAAAGGAATTGTTGAATAAAGTCATTATTTTTGTTTTCTTCACTTACGAAAAGTGTTCCCGTCGCTTCATATAACCCAGATTGCACATCCGATGGCAGATGGTTTTCATCCAAAATATTTTAAATTGTGTTCCGAAGACGAACAGAGCTTTTACGGGTTTGGAACAACATGGGGGTAAGTGATTAATGACAAAATTTTCATTTTGTGGTGGAGTATCCCTTTAACTGGTAGAGCTTTGCATTAGCAACCCAAAGTCATGGGTTGGATTCCCAAAGACATGCATGCTGATAAACTGTATAACATAATCTGCCAAATGATTTAATGTACTTTAATGAGTTTGTTTTCCAGTTCTAGAGTCTCCTGCTCTGTCTGCTTCAAAATAAATATTTTATAAGGTGAGGAAATATCCTTCTACTTGCAAAATCCCTTTAAAGTGATGTACTTTTTAAACCCAATAATTTATCTGGCTTGAGAAACAATGGGTGCATTATATGCCGTGCCCCTGGAAAGGGGAAAGTGTGCTGGCTGTTGCATGCATCTGGTGTTCGGTGTGGCACACAGGCACAACCGTAGCCTGCAGCAGGCCAGTATGCAGAGTAAAGCTGCTTTCACACTCAATCCCTCATGTCAGAAATGGAAAATACAGTTCAAATATAGTGTAAGACACTGTGGGGTCAAAAAGTCTGAAATGTTCTATCTGAAATGTATTCAATATATAAATTCTGTCAATCTATCTATCTATATATCAAAAGACAAATATATATTTAAGATTCTACACTTTATCTTCAAAATAGTAGATGGTTTTCATTAGTAGATAATTTATCATCTCACTGTTCATTGTTCTTAATTTGAATGTTTGAATGCAACAGCATAATGATAAACTATTCAGCTGAAAGGTGTGCTAAATTCTTGGCGTGCAAAACTTGAGCCAGGAGCTTTTCATCGCAGTCGGCACCCTTCTCACTTTCTCTGTCTCTCTTCCACACACACAAGCAGTGACTCTGGGTCCTCACTGGTACCTCTGACATTCAGAACTCGTCCTGGCCTCCTGTGGAGCTCAGTGAAGAGAACTTCTTTTCACCCTCTCTGTTTACTGTTAACCTCTTTTTCACCACAACCTACTTGTACTAGACATGAATCTCCATTTTGAGACAACAAGGCTGCATTTATTTGATTAAAATGCAGTAAAAACATTTGTGTTACAATTATTACAACTTGAAATATCTTTTCTATTTGAATATATTTTAAAAGGTATTTTATTCCTGTGATGCAAAGCTGAATTTTCAGCATCATCACTCCAGTCTTTAGTGTCACACGACTTTTTTGAATTCCCACTGGTAAAAATGAATGGGGGAAAATTACTAAGTAGCTAAAAAAACTCACTGTGTAACAATAAAACGTCAAACCAGTTTGTAATTATGTTGTCTGCTTACTTTAATATTTTTCTTATTCAATTTTTTTTTGTAAGACACAATTGGTGGGCAAAGAACAATTTCCCCAGGCTGTTTGAAGCTCATCTCATTTATTTCAGGCCAGGTGGCTGTCACTGTGCAAATTCTGCTTTGAATGCATTATGACAGCCTACAGTGAGGTGTTTAATACTCTATACCTATTTTAAAGCTTACCTCAGGTTAAACAGATCACACTACCCCGGGGGTAATTCACTTCACTTAAAGATACATTACAATGTGCTTTTGCTTGATAATGAGAATTTAGCTCGAAGTGTCTGTCTTTGTCCTTATCTCAGGATTCTCTTTACTGGCTTGTTTTTAACATGGATGAAGCAAATGAGTCATATCATATTTATCATATTTATGGTTGTAAATTGTTATTGTTCTATTATTCTATTGTTGTCATTCTATCTATCAATCTATCAATCTATCAATCTATCAATCTATCTATCTATCTATCTATCTATCTATCTATCTATCTTACACATCTAAAATTATTCTGGCGTAAGTTAATATCTCACGGTTACATTTTTTTCTTTTTGGCATCCATGTCTCCCTCTCTCAGCACAATTATCATATATGTAAGCGAGTGAAACCTGATCAGCATAATTAGGAGTGTATGGAGTGCTGAGCAAGCTCCAAAGAGAACCTGCACATTTCACTCAAGCTGTATGATTATTCCAAGCTCACTACATGTACTGCGACAATTAGTTCCTGCCCTGGACACTGGCCGACAACACGCTGTTTGCATTAAGCAGCTGTAGCGAGAGCTGATGTTTGAAAGATGTGTCATCCTGCATTAAAGCCTCAGGCTTGTTAAGAGGCTGGATGATAGAGATGCACAAATGTGTGCAATGTGCATGGTGTGTGCATGTATGTGGTTCCGGATGATGCCCATTTGTACAAATAAATTACAGTTCTGATGAACAGCTGCAGCAAGCTTTGTTGAAAAAATAAGTTAAATGAGTATTTCATCCAAAAATTAATAGTCAGCTGATCATTGTCACAAAATAAACCCTGACAGACTGATCAGGACAACACTCTTTAAAGGGCTCATATGATGTTGCTAAAAAAGAACATTATTTTGTGTATTTGGTGTAATGAAATGTGTTTATGCAGTGTAAGTTTCAAAAAACACATTATTTTCCACATACTGTACATTATTGTTTCTCCTTTATGCCCTTCTTTCTGAAACATGTCGATTTTTAGAAAGCTCATCGGTCTGAAATGTTCTCTGATTGGCCAGCTATCCAGTGCGTTGTGATTGGCCGAATGCCTCAAGCGTGTGACGGAAATGTTACACCCATTAACATATTGTGATGCCGTGTCCAGATCCGATGAGACAAAACCAATAAAACCCATTACAAACAAGTTATTTATAGCTTCCAGTGGGGACATAATTTATTATAATGACTTATACTGTCTTTTTACACATTGCATTGCATCGCATAAACATAAAACCATGTCTGCATTTGTGATCGGAGAAATGACAAACAACAAGCGCCACTCTACACTTCTCAAAACTTGCATTTGAATCATCAGTGGCAAATTCTTTAAATATGAAAACATACTTACAGGCTGTGAGTCAGAACAGATGCCATTGTTGGCTACTCTTCTAGATTTAGGAAACAGTCCTCTGTAAAATGCGTTGCACACACACGTATATTTGGTTTGAACTGTCCTGGAACAGTGTTGTTAATACAACTTAACCAATGATTTCTAGTTGTGTCCTCTTTTGGAGGACCAAACAAAGTAGTTTCGCTTTCACAACGAAACACATAGCGTCTCCTTGACATGGTGTCGGCAGCAGCAACAATACTAGAGCGAGAAATAAAAGTTACGCCTTCTTTCTTTGTGTAAATATTTGGTTGGTGTTATGCAAATCTTCCCACACAGTGACATAGACATGTGGGGGCGTTTTTAAATGAGTCATTTTAGGAAGGCATGGATGAGTCTGAACTTTTATAAAGAATATCTCGTTGGGTTTGAGACTTTAGTCTTTGCAACTTTAGGGATCTTATCTATTCACGAACAGCTTGTAACACTTCAAAGAGAAAGGGAAACTTGAAATTGCATCAAATGACCCCTTTAATTGTCCTTTTTAATAGAGATTGAGATTTTCAGTGAATCATTATGCAGGTTGTTTTCTTCATTAGTCACGGAAGTATTCACTCAATCAATCAAAATCAAACATAGGTATTAAAGCCATATTTGCAGAAACGCAGTTAAATCAAAATGAGATGCTTTCCAAAAACTTCAGATTACACAAATTCAGTTGTTTATGACAGGCGTTGCATTGATGGAGGTCCGTGTCAAATAGTTTCAGTGAGAAAACAGTGTTTAAAAAGCTCCTCAGCCTGCTCAGTGATTTCCTTTAAGTCAGCTCATCGAGCAGAATCATCCATCAGCCTGTGTCGTCATAAGTGGATTAAATATTCTGTTTCAAGTCATTAACGCTATTATTCAAAACTAATTAAATCTATAGCCAGATTACTGTAATGCTTCTGAATTTACTGACATGAAATAAACCCCCTGTCACATCTGCTCAGAGCCAGGAAACTAACGCAGCCCTGTCTGTCATCTATATTATGCTGATGGATTGTAATGCACTTTGAGGGTGGTTGGTGTGTCAGTTAAGTCTAAGATTGCTCCCTCCAATTATTATTATTTTTTTTATTTATTTTTTTAATGAAGTTGATATTGATGAGGATGCTTATAGCGAGTATATGACAAAGCTAAAATTACCATCATGGATAATTCCTGACCACACTTAAACAGATTGTAAAATTCCACTTATATAAGGTGAAAATCTATGGATAACAATCACAGTTAAGCTCCTCACTTTGGTTACTGTTGCTAATGCTTTACAGAATGTTCCATAGGAACAAGCTTGGGATTTAAGAACAGCATGGTTTATGTATTCATAAAGTGGCAAAAATAGATCATTCGTTCGTGGGATGAAATGAAGTATAGAAATGAAGTATAGAAAATCTGTAATCTTTTTTTTTCTTTAAATAACAGTACACAGTAACGTGATTAAAAACTCATGCAAGGCACAATTTAGAAAAACAACAAAAAAAAAACTTAATTTAAGTGCGATTAGAAGTGATAACATTGGTGTAAGTGAGCGCAACTGTTTCTAATGCTTCCACAATATATTCACTATGGTACACTACGGTGCATTTTATTGTATTGTTATTTTAAATAACTATGAGAATAATTATACAACAATTATGAAAGATAAAAAAAGATAAATAATAATTATGAAATGAAAGATAATAATTATGAAAAGACCTAAAAATAAAAAAGTCAAAAAGTCACAAATAATAAATTAAAAATAATAAATGAATGAACAAATACATTAATAAATACAAGTTTAATTTAAAATTACACATTATGATTAGATTTCTTTTTTACTTTTTGTCTTTTCATTTCTTATTTTTTTATGATAGAAAAATATGTATTTTGTGATTATGCAGTTATTTTTAAATAATAATTTACATGTTTTAATTTCCTTTTTCTTTATTATTAGTGTAAAGCATTGTGAATTATCTTTGTATGAAATGTGGACTTCACTCTTATTTGGGCAATTTCTGTAAATGCTGTTTAAACACCCAGGATGTCCATGGACCTACATTAGGAAAAGCAAAAGCTTTGTCAATAATATTTTGGCTAGAAACAGTTGCTAAGTTATGACTAAAGAGAGACAATCTCAGTTGTACTGTACGTTTATTTGTATACAAGCTGAATGTCTGCTTCCTATCTACAATTTGTCTTCCTACTTCTTATGTATAAATGTCCAAAGAATATTTCACTTGCTTCTCATTCTATTTGTTGAGTCATTTTTCAATTAATTTTTTCAATACAGAGTGATTTTTTTCCACTCAAACCTGTTACTCAGCATTACACAATCAGAGACAAAAACCAGTAAAGTTCCTCAGGCATTCAGAAGGGCACTCAAGGGGCCTGATAATTGCCAAAGGCTGGAGATCGGGCCTTTCACTAATGAAAACAGAACTTAGTTCATGGCCAAACGATGATAAGATGCGGTTTTCATTCCATTTGATGAGATTAAAGGAAGAGTTCACCCAAAATTGAAAATTTGCTGAAAATATACTCACCATCAGGCCATCCAAGATGTAAAGTTTGTTTCTTTAACAGAACAGCTTTGGAGAAATTTAGCATTACATCACTTGCTCACCAACAGATCCTCTGCAGTGAATGGGTGCCGTCAGAATGAGAGTCCAAACAGCTGATAAAAACATCACAGTAATCCACACGACTCCAGTCCATCAATTAATGTGAAGCGAAAAGCTGTATTTTGTTTGTAAAAAACAAATCCCTCATTAAGGTACTTAAAGCTCACCAGAGTCGTCACCTCTGGCTAAAATATAATCCATAGTCCATAATCCATCATAATGCTTCTTACAGTAAAAACTCCATCCCCTGTTGTCTTCCCACATCAAAATCCACCAACATATTTGTTAGGTCTGTTTTCGCTCTTGTAAATAGTGCTTGATCTGTGCATATTTTTTGTCAATTCAGACACAATGACCTTTTCACTGATGAAAGTAATATTATGGATAGAGGACTCAATATTCAGCTTTTCACTTGGATGGTAATTGATGGACCGGAGTCATTTGGATAACTTGTGGATTATTGTGATGTTTTTATCAGATGTTTGGACTCTCATTCTGACTCATTCACACCTTCACTGCAGAGGATCCATTGGTGAGTTATATTGTTAATGCTAAATTTCTTCAAATCTGTTCAGATGAAGAAACAAACTCATCTACATTTTAGATGGCCTTTCATTTTGGGGTGGACTATACTCTTAACCATAGTAAAACCATGCAAACAGTGTCTTATTATATTCAGTTTGTTATATTTCTCTTTCTTTGAAACTCCCTGAGCACACATTCTAAATTAAGCAGGAACATAATGGGCCATTTGAATTATTTATGATGAATTTAACATTGTGTTCAGTGTCATAAGCAATATAGGTGTCAGCTGAGTGTGATTTAAGCAGCGCTATCATCTAACCTGTTTTTGACAGGCAGGGCTGCTCTGCCTGAACAGACATGAATAGACATTTATGAAAAAGCTAGCTGCATCTGAACACACAATGCAGATAAGAGAAGTCTCATGGGCTTAATTGCAAAGATGATACTCCCTCCAGAAAAACCTTTGCAGGATGACACCACAAATTGTGTTAAATCATGTTTAATGAAAAGGTACCTCCACAAGGCAGTCAAGTTAGATTACGTAATTATAGAAAACTAGGGCATCAGCACAGCAGCCGCAACACACACGGCATACACCAGGAGACAAATGCCTCAGGGGATGAAAGGCCCAGAAACAAACAATGATATATCCTCCTTTCTTGATATTGCTTTTCTTCTATGGCCTTTGCAGATTTTCATTAATAATCAACATGAAGTCAAAACTGACCCTATTTACTGTCTTAATAAATTGTTTCTCATGGTGCACAATTTGTTGGTTTTAAAAAAAAAAAAGTATTCATAATCTTTCATTGAAATGCATTTGCTTCAGACTATTTGTGGATAACACCAAGAAGACTTTTACTTTCCAGCCTCCGTCTCTCTCTGTTGTGGTATGTAGTGGCCAGTAGCTTTAGCCAGTGAAAAAGTTGTATTGTCTGAATCAGTAGAGAAATATGCACCAGTTACAACAGCGTAAACAGTCCAGAACAGTTCTAAACTAATATTCTGGATGATTTTAATGAGAGAGGACAACAGGGAATGGGCTTTTTTCCTAGAGGAAGCATTATTATGCACTCATATTTTAACCAGAAGCAACAATTCAACATTAAAATGCTTTAATGATCGATTTGGTTCTTACAAATATGCAACTTTTCAACTCACAAAACATTAATTAAGTGGTGTGGACTACTTATGGATTATTGAGATGTTTTTATCAGCTGTTTGGACTCTCATTCTGACGGCACCCATTCACTGCAGAGGATCCGTTGGTGAGCAAGTGATGTCATGCTAAATTTCTCCAAATCTCTTCTGAAGAAGAAATAAACTCATCTACATCTTGGATGGCCTGAGAGTGAGTACATTTTCAGCAAATTGTCTTTTTTGGGTGAACTTTTCCTTTGACAGGCAACTTGGATTAGCCCATTTCAACAGCAATCTGCTGGTTTCATGACATTGTGCTAGATCTGCCATACCTTAAGTGTGCCTGTCGGTATATGCATGCTCTGTTTCACAGGAAGTGTAGAAGAAGGCTTTTGTTTTGAAAGTGCTCCTTTAACTTAAGCTTTCCAGTCTTCTGTGAAATTGGCAGCACTTGCTGCTTACCTATCAGCTTAGACCCCATAATGATCTGGTGAAAGACATGTCCGGCTGCTCAGAGGGGTATAATCCCAGTGAGAATGGGATAAATTAAGCTCTCATTGCCCATTGTTCACATCAGGTTTTCCTTGGCTTGACGTAATCTACAATTGCCTGTCATAATAACATAATTTGTCATTTTCAGCAAGCCGTGGGTGTTCTTTGATAGCTGTGTCTTTCTACTGCCTCTCGGTCTATGAATGAACAGTTTTCACAAAAATGAAAATCATTTTCTCACCCTCATGTTGTTGCAAAAGACATTAAACCGAATGTTAGTACTGCTCTTTTTCATTCTACCAAAGCCGTAAGTCATGCTGGGTAATCAGATGTTCAATAAGCAGGTAGCATTTTTTCATGTTTCAAAACATTGATACATCATGTTCAGAATGCTGCTGTTTCCTGAATTTAATTAAAATGTCTGCTAAATGTCGGTCCGTTCCTCCCACTGTTTCACCTCCTACTGCTGCACTTCATTACATCCCCCGTAACCGTTCATTTAGAAAGAAGGGAAGCACTGCGGTTGCTCACAGAGTAGAGGTAGACTTCTAAATAAACATTGGTATCAGTTCAGGTAGCAGTTGCATTCCCTCTGGTCCAATTGTCCACTATTCAATTTATACAAACACATGGTTGCAGGGGTTACAAAAATGGACAGATCTCCTGCTACTCAAACCCAGCTTTGTCAGATGTAAATGACAGACACAGATGTCCGCCTACCAGCATCACACCAATTTCAAATAGTGTGGTGTTTAATGGAGTGTAGAACTTCTCAACAGGTCGGTCAAAAAAAAAAAAAAAAAAAAACCTTCTCACATAGAGAAAGATCAGATTTAGGGTTACTGACTAAAGTGCTCTGGTCCACACTGACTTATACTCGCTTATTTTGGCTGTAACCACTCACTTACCACCCAGTACATGCATTTTATGGGTGGGTCTTTTTGAATTTTTGTTTTTTAATTAAAAAAATAAAATAAAAAATAATAAATAAATAATGCAATTAACACCAAGCATGCAAAGCTGACACATTTGGATTTGTGCCGAATGAGAGGGGTACGTGAGCCAAAGTTTATTTGTATAGCACATTAAATTAGTTTAGGCTTGACGTTTATAATAAATGTTGTTTATAATGAAAGCCACAATAATTTATATTTTAACTTATGTTATAGTTATATTTTTTATTCCCCAAAAAATAATAAATAAATAAATAATTTTTGTTAGCATTTTGCACACATTATGGAAATGTTACATTTGAATGTTCTTTGAACATTCTGAAACAAGTAGTAATATTTAAAAAAAAAAAAAAAAAAAAAAAACTTTAAAAAATGTTTTGGGGAAATATTTTTTAATAAATGCTCCATGAATCATGTATAAATAATGTTTTTGTGCTAGTGTCTTAAGAACATTATTAAAGACCAGATAACTCTGAACGAACATTCTATTAACGTTACTGGTTTGTTCATAACTTTGAGAGAACCTTGCCAGAATGTTCAACAAATTTCTGAAAACGTTCGCTGGGTGATTCATAATGAATTTGTACTATTTCATTTGGTTACGCCCTACTGAGGGTTATGTGTAGGGGTGGACCTTCATGCTTACTTTTTTTTTTTTTTTTTTTTGGTTTATGAATCGTATCTTACAAATTCTTATGAAATCACTACCTCATAAAATAGTTATGTTTTCTTATGAGATTGGGTTGGATGCGACTTTTTTTTCTCTCAGCAACTCGATTTTGACCCGGTGTGATTTATAGTCATGGTATGACTTATTTCCTGGAAAATACAATAAATGATATTATATATAATTAAACTCAACTAACAGTTGGACAGAAAACACCAGGAAAAATAGAGAAAACCATATATATTCTGTGCATTGTAATGTAATAAGTACAGATTCTTTCACAGACACAATTTAGATAACAAATTGGAGTACTTTTGTGAACAAAATGCATCAGACTGTCACTAAAAGGACAGAGACTAAAATGTATCCCGCTCTATCGATTCAGAGCCGAGACATACTCTTCATGGGACACCAGGAGCATGTCAAGTTTTTCTGTTGACCCCAGGGAACGGTTCACTGGGATGAAAACCAACAATCACATTTATTTACTTTGAGAGCTCATCTCTGCCAAAGGCTCACCATGGCTCTGTTCCAAAACCTACAGAGCTGCCTTGCTATCTACTAGCTATATGGACAGCAGCCGTTTGAGGGAACATCCTGACTTAAATTAAACCTTGGAGAGCTTTGAAGGGCACTACAGAGGGAACAACACATATAGAGTTAGCACACAGGAAGCTCAAATCAAAACTGATTTCAACAGAGTCTGTCGTTAAAGTATTGCTAAATTATGGTACAACACGATAATTAAATAATTCAGGGCTACATTTCTTAGACCATACAAATCAAAATCAACAATATTTGATAATTGTCACAGCTATGCTGTTAACAATAAATGCAGGACGAGGAAAAAGAAAGTTTATAAAGTCTTTAATCCAACATACAGTGTAGCATAAACGCAGACGAGACCAGACAAACTGGAACTGAACAGACAGGAACTTAAATACACGAACCAAACAAGGATAATTAACTCCACACACCTGGGGGATATTCCAAAAAGCAGGTTATGTGACATACCCGGGTATGTTTGAGAATAAGCGAGTGGACAACCTCAGCTTTCAGTTCCAAAATCGGAGGTTACTTTCAGGGTATGTACTGTAAGTTACCATAGTAACTTGCTCTCTGAAGATAACCACATACCTTGAGTAAGCAAGGTTTGGGGTTAATCAACCGAAAGTTCAGGGTTTAGCTGACGGTAAGTTAACCGTGCTTTCTGGAATACACCCCAGAACAGAATGGCACAATTAACTCAGTGAAGGGGAACAGTGCATGAGGAAAACAACAAAGTCCAAACTGAATAACACGAGACAATAATAAACAAAAATCTGGATCTTTATTTAAAGGAGTAGTTCACCCAAAATTCTGTCACCATTAGACATTAGACAGTAGACATTGACTACCATTGTATTTTTTCCCCATACTGTGGAAGTCAATGGCTACCGTCGACTGTTTGCTTACTGACATTCTTCAAAATATCTTATTTTGTGCTCAATGGACGAAAGAAACTCATACAGGTTTGGAACAACTTGAAAATGAGTAAATGCCAAAATTTTAATTTATGGGTGAAATATCCCTTTAACTATGAGCACAATCCAAAGTAATTTCCCTTGCTTCCTCTACCATCACAGATGGATTTTTTTCCACTTATTGCGATGGATTCTGTATTTCTTAAAATTGTATCTTAGAAAGCTGCATAATTACTTTTTTTGTGTCTAATACACAATGCTTTCAGCACACAAGCTTCTGACATTCCTTTGCTTTTCTCTCTTTACGGCAGTATCCTCTTGTTATCCTTCCTGTCTCCCGTGGTGAAACCAGTCTTCTTTGATTTCACATTCAAACATTTAAAACTCTGAGCTGTGATAACCTGCCCTCTAAACAATATTGTGTCTCATAACATCATGGCAGGACTGTGGCTTGAACTCATGTCAGCTAAAACCTATTAGTCACACTTAATGGAACAGAAAGGAGATGAAACAGGCGAATCGTTTATTCATATCCTCCCCGGACAATGTGAAAAAAAAATCTGACCTTTTTTTTTTTTTTTTTTGATTTGACAATGTGATATTACATTTAGAAAGCAGCAAACCCTTTCTCTTTTTTAATATCCATCTCATATCTGTGTTTGCAGTGCTATGAAAGCATTTCTGCAAACATCCTGTGGATATTTGTTCTGGGTCACATCCTGTGACTTCAGCTATTGTCTATGTGGCATACTGTAAACTGTGAAGTCACTGGTGGATTGGCATGAATATAGAATACAGGATCTGTTAAGACTGTCATAACACTTTATCCAGACTGCAATATTTGTTTGGATATAATATATATATATTTTTTTTCTTACTAACAAAGTACCATTGGCTTTTAAAAAGGATTGCATTAGCATTCCATTTCACAGAAAATTGAGCACTTTGCTCCCAAATTCTGATTGTTTGACTTTTTGCAATTTCAAGAGAATAATGTGCTTAAAATTACATTTCACAGTGGAAAAAAAATCAAACAGCTTCATGTTTTAAATCAAAATACACTCCTGGTCAAAACGTTCAGCATGATAAGTCTCTTATGCTCATCAAGGCTGCATTTATTTGATCAAAAATACAGTAAAAGCTGTAATATAGTGAAATATTATTTCAATTTTTCTATTTCAAAATATTTTAAAATGTGATTTATTCCTTTGATTACAAAGCTGAATTTCATTCATCATTATTCCAGTCTTTCCTTCAGAAATCATTCTAGTATACTGATATGCTGCTCAAGAAACATTTCTTAGTATTATCAATGTTGAAAACAGTGCTGCTTAATATTTTTGTGGAAACTGTTATACATTTTTGATGTAGAGAAAGTTCAAAATAACAGCATTTATTTGAAATAAAAAAATTTTTTAACATCATATGTGTTTTTACTCATTTAATGCATCTTTGCTGAATATTTTAAAATGGCAGATTTTTTCATTTTAATTTTTATTGTTCAGTGTATGTATAATTAAAATAATGTAATATTTATACTAATATATGTAGCTTAGCTCTACTATGTATTCTAAATCAGGTACTCAACATAAGTTGCATGCACTTTTAAAATGTTGCGAATGCATACATTAAATTTTTGTCAGGCGCGGAGATCAGCTCTTTATGCATGGTACATTAAGGGACTCATTATGTTGTTTGTTTATCCTGTAGTTCACATTAAGGAACATTAAATGTGATGCAACTTTGCACATTAAATAGAAGCATTAAACTTCTGGCTACTGTGAGTAGCTCTATGCCTGCTGCTTCAGCTGACTCTGGACAGAATAAATGTAGCATGTTAAACATAATATGACTCAAAGCAAGGCTGCCTGTACAGGGTCATTGACAGCTAAATCATTTTTTGTCTATTTAAGTGATAAAAGACAGTAACCTGAATACCACTTTCCAGTAATGAGCATGTTTTCAATTGATATATTCAAATTCTGTCTTGATGATGATGGGAGATGTTTGAAAGAAAAATGTCTAATTAAGAGTCTGAGCTTTTAAAAGCTTTCTTTTTATAAAAATGATGTGTACACTTGTGTGTATTCAGTACAGAAGACATTTAATTACCTTTTACCATTTTACCACTTGACATTTAAAGTTATTAAATCAAAACTTTAGTTCAAAAATGTATGAAACCAACATGAATACAAAGATGACATTTATAAGAACTTAGATTTTAGCCCTGTAGAGCCATATCAGGTATTCTGAACATTTGAATATTGACATTTTAATTGTTCTAATAAATTATGTACTTTATTTCTGCTCTAATTTTAAATGAAACGAATGAAGTACAGTCAATGAACTGTTTTTAGTACCAGTAGATGGCAGTGTTGTCTTTTGAATAGGCGATGCAATTAATTTATTTGTACATAGAGAGTAAAAAAAAAAAAAAAACATTTCACCTCACTGCAGTTTTAACTAGAATGTATATATTTATATAATGAAAAATAGAATAAGAATAAATGATACATAGAAAGTTCAAAAGAGGAGGATTTATTTATTTATTTTGATCAATTTAATGCATCCTTGAAAAAACTTACTGACCCTAAACATTAAAAAGTGTATATTTAATATTTACAGTAATATATTTGTTTAATTCCAGTATCTGTTGTTAAAAATAATGGTTTGATTGATGGTTTTAGGTACAACATTTTTTTTTTCTGTTTATTGAAAATTTATTGTAGATTAGAAGATTATTGAAGTAAGTTTTACAAGAAAATACTATTTCAGTCTTTCTGATTCAAAATTGCATGCTTAATTCAATGTCACTTGCCGTTTCTTCATAATTATTTGAAATTTACTAGCTACTGTACTTCTGAGTGAAAACATTTTCAGTGTATTTTTTTTCAGTGTTTCCCTTTACTTTTTTGTTGCATTATAATTTAAATCATTTTGTGCTCCATAATTGTTTTACTATAAACATTTAGCAAAAAAGTGTGACAGCTAGCCCCTACTACTATGCCCTCCCCCACTTTATTGTGAAAAGCTCTACTCCTGGAATAGGAGGAGATGTCTTGAGTAGCCTGAAGCCCGGCACAGATATTTTATGTCCCTTGACATTCACACTTTTGCAGACTAACTGCTTTGCGAGAGTCAGAGGTGGAAATAACAACAACAGCAGGGAGGCAGTTCAGGTCACTTCACAACGGACGTGTTGTTTCAGTTAAAGAAAATGTCACATCAGCCCTTAAACAAACGCAGGGAAAATAAACACCCACTGAGATGGAATAATATTTAAACAAAACCACTGTCTTAGCATTCACGAAACAAGTGCTTGATGGGTCAAGATGCTTTGCATGAAGTTGTTAAATACTGATTATTTTTTTCTTGTCATTGCACATTACAGTGTGTGCTGATAAATGCAGCTTATTTCTTGTGTCAAACACATGGTTTGAAAGTAGGTGTAGGTATTTTTAAAACCACAAGCTGTTCATGACTCATGCAGTATACGAGGAGGAAGCGTTTATCGGAATGATGCTTCTAAGAAAACATGCATCCTGAGTATTTAAAGCTGTACGGTTAAATGCTTACAGAGCCAGAGATTGTGGTTAGTGTCAATAAACAAGTGGATTTGTACAATAGACCAAATGCAATCCTTGAAATGATTAATGTAAACAATAATATTGAACCTGTGGATAATATGGGCATTGTGTCATGGCCTGTAACTAAATACCAATCTCTTTTCATAGACATATAGCATCCGTTCTGTTTTGCTCAAGGGGTTATTAATATGCCTTTATGATAAGAGAGAGAAAGTTAAGCAGGGAATTAATGGACGTATGAGAAAGCATTTCCTGTGGTGGTTTGAAAAGGTGACCCACAAAAATAAAAAATGATACGAAATAAAATGATATAGGCATTCTAGAATAAATAATTTACTGTGCATAACAGTTTATGCATAACAGCTTTTTACAAAATGTATATGATTCTTTAACGGTGGAACTTTTTTGTCTCCTATGATTTAAAAGTAAATAAGTTATTTAAAAAAGTTTTACATGATCAATTATTATAGCCAAAATTAAAAAGTATACATTGTGCATTCTTAATTACTTTTTTAAGGTGTAGAAATGTTAAATTACATTGGTTAAATAAAAAAAAAAAAAAAAAAAAATTCTTGGTCTTGAGTCTGTCCTCTAACCTACTTTAAAGCTTTGCCCATAATAAATGGATGCTGACAAACAGGTAGATAGATAGATAGATAGATAGATAGATAGATAGATAGATAGATAGATAGATAGATAGATAGATAGATAGATAGATAGATAGATAGATAGATAGATAGATAGATAGATAGATAGAATTTTTATCATGGCAAGCATTTAAGACAGCATCCCACATAATAAATGTATAAAACATACTAATTGTAACAAACAAACAAATAAAAAAATGAATAAAAATACTTTTTTTTTCTTTTTTTTATGAATTCTGATATATATTTATTTTTTAGTTACCATGCCAAGAATTTTAGACAGCACCTTTTAAAAAGAGATTATTTTTGTCTTTGATGGAAATAAAAGGTGGCTGGTGAACAGACCGGAGGGACAGTGTGAAGATCAGAAATGTTTTCTCTCATGATCTGATAGTGTTTATTAAGCATCAGATCAATTTTTTTTCTTTTAGAGTTGTGATTAATAAAACACAAAAGTGCCACTAATGGAAGAATATGACATATACACCTGTGATTCCTGGAAACAATACTTGTAAGAAAAAAAAAGAGAGAGAGAAACAGTCTTTCTCTTAGCATTAATCATTAAATTTCACTTATTTTGCTTTGGCGTGGACAGAACATTAAATTAACCTCAAGACATTATTATAATGTAAAATAATATCAAGGCATCTGTTTCCTGGCGCATAGTTGTTTTTTCCATTAGTGATAATCATCCAGCATCTGTTCAGTAATGCAGTGTGACTGCTGAGGAAAAACGCGTTGCGCTCCACTTTGGAACTTCGCGGGCATCCGTAGCATCACTTCCGGAAGACGGCGGGAAAGATGGCGGCTGAGTCAAACGAGTCCGAAACAGCATTGAATATGAGTCCTACATCCAGAGATGAGGTAGGAACAGCACTCCACCCGCGTTAAAACACGAATATATGTATGTTTGACACGACGGGGCAGTTTAAAGCGGTTCGTGTGTGTGTTAGTTTGGGTTTTAAGGGGTGGGCGCCACACATGGATCAGATGGCGCTGCTTCAGTGTGTTAGATTAATTTACCTGTGTGTAATATCGATAATAAACACTCATATTGTTTCATTCCAGTCTTTTGTGGGTCCCTTAATTCTCTCTAAAGTGAAATTAAATTCTCTAGACAGATTTTTAAAAGGACAAGGTTATAAACAAATCAACATGTGATCAAGTACAAAATAACATGATTGTATTTAAACGTTTCTGTTGTTATATTGTATATATAGTGGAAACTCCTTTGAAAACATTCACCATAATAGACAGTTTTGTTGAAATATTTGGTCTTGGGCGAATTATTCTTCACATAATGCAAACTGTATTTATTAATTATATTTATGCATTCATACGTCTTTCTGTTTTCCTGACAACTTCTCCATACAATGACAAAAATGACAAAAAAAGAAAGAAACAAAAATTGTAATATTGTGAAATATTTTTTACAATTTGAAATAAAATGGTTCTATTTGAATATATTTTAAAATGTCATTTATTTCTAGGATGGCAAAGCTGAATTTTCATTGTCACACGATCTATCAGAAATCGTACTAATATGCTGATTTCCAGCTCAAGAAACATTTCTCATTAATGTTGTAGTTGCTTAATTTGTTGAAAGCATGAAACATATTTTTCAGGTTTTCTTGATAGAAAGTTTGATAGAAAAAAATGGAATAGAAATCTTTTTTAGCATTATAAATGTCTTTAACGTGTTTTGATTTGAATTAATTTAATGTGTCCTCTCTGAAGAAAAGTACTCATTTATTTATTTCTGTATTTGTTAAAAAAATAAAATAAACAAGGATCTAAATGTTAACCTAGCCTGTAAACAGTCATTATTTATAAATTGTTAAAATGACTAGAAACTGAATATTTTATAATGTAACAAATTTAATGATACTGAACTCATGTTAGAACCCTTAAGAACAAGTTTGAACAATGTTTATCTTTGTTTTTTCACATAATATATATATAGTCCTGCTCTAATGTCACTGTCTTCATTGGCACTGAAAGAAACCCCACTCTAGGTCTTTTAGGTTTATGTAAAGTGCTGAATATGGCTCTTGCTCCCCTCTCCCACTTATTATCCTTTTTTGTTGCTGGCCAGGCACTGTGTTACTGAATGATTTATTCCTCAAGCGCTCAGCATTTTCAGTGTGTGTGTAACTCTGAAATACCAGCCTACCTGCTGAATGGCAGATCCATGTTTGAAAGACCAGCTTCCCATAAGCTTGTAGAAATCACTTGAGTCGCCCACTGCGTACGGCATGGGATTAGACTCAGTGGGGACAGATAGGATGTCAAGAGTAAGACTATATTCTTTATACAGAGGAAAGCAAGCTCATGGCTATTCTTTGAGCACGTCCCGCATCCGTCTGTGGCCGATGCAGAAACAGCACGGAGAGTTTCGCATTACCAACACCCCAGAAAACACAAATCTGCTTCCTGCCTGTCCTGCTGAAACAGCAAATTGAATTTTGATTGAAATGGTGGCAGTGGCAGCTGTGAGTGGCATATTCAGTGAAATCGAATTTAGAGAGTGATGCTTTACGGCTGCTGCTGCAGATCCAGATGTTAGTTCACTGATAGCTCCTCTGCTGTCTGATAGGTTCTCAACACCGCTTTTAATTAAAGTTTACTTCCCTGCTGCAGAATAGCGTATTACTGTCTGAAGTGTCTTGTGTGACCTCCAATTCTGCAGTAAACACTGTCATTTTACCTTGGTTATTTTGTAACATAGGGTTTGTTAATGCATTATATTAAAGTGATAGTTCACCGAAAAAATACAGTTGTCTCCATTTACTCACCCTCATGTTGTTCTAGTCCCATATGAATCTTTCTTCTGTTGAACACATACACACACACACACATATATGTGTGTATGTGTATTGCGATATTGTTGTACTATATAATGTTTTTGGGGGTGAACTGTCCCTTTAAGTCATGCCTCTGTCTCCATCTTCTCTGAATATTATGGTTGAAAAAATTTACTTGTAATGATTTCTTAGAACTTAAAATTATTTTTAGTTAAGGCATCATTTAAAATTTTCATTTGAGTTTAAGGATCTACTATTTACTTTTATTTTATTTTAGCTTAATCAGTAGAATATTATTTTGTGCAATAATTTTGTAAACAGTTTTATTAAATAGAGGTGTAAATTGAATCCAACCACATTTAGAGGTAGTCATCAGAGACCCTCGACTCAAAATCCAGTCACAGGTGGTCACAGGAGATGTATGTTAATAACAAGATGTATACAGCAATCTTTTGTCTGATCACCTTAGACTGTTGTATGAGGTTTAAATAGGGAGGTACAATGATGCACCATTTTTGGCCTTTATTTAAAATACCATTCCTCTGCCTTTGGCCTTATTTTAGCACACTATTATCCCAATGCACACTTGTACACTTAGACCTACTGTACTTGTACTTTGTTACAGCACTAGTGTATTTTTACTCTGTGTCCTATCTCTGTCTTCTAGCCTCCTAGCTCAGTAGAAATGGAGCAGCCTGAAAGAAAAGCCACAAGTTCATCTGAGGATGGAGACAGTGACGGTGATGACCGCAGGAGGGTTGTTGGTAAGTTTGTCCTTTGATTTCTATTGCATTAGAAAAATATTCACATAAAAAGCATTGTGACACCACGTTTCATTGAATAAATTAAGTAAATCATTAATCACTTTTTGCCATGGATTGTTACAGGGAAAGTTCACCCCAAAATGAAAATGATAACTTACAAATTTTTATAATGTTGTGGAACACAAAAGATATTTTCAAGGAAACGTTTTTTAATGACAGTCGTTGGGGTCCAGTGCTGTTTTGGACCCCATTGGCTTTCAGTTTATGGACCATTTTCTTTCTTGTTTTTTTTTTTTTTATTATTATTATTTTTTATTATTTAATTAATTAATGGGTGAAATGTCCCTTTAAATCATAATGCCACTGACCCTATGTCCTCTGGATATTATTGTTAAAAATAATGAATCTCCGATAGAACAAACCTTATATCTGATGAACCGAAAACTGTTGCCTCAGCACTAAACTGGGACATAAGCCTGCTTGTTTCCTCACAGCTGAGTCCTACTTCCAACATTTCCTAAGTCAGCACAAGGACGAACACGGTGACTGAGCATTGCTTCACTGTAGAGGCATCTGTTGTGGGTGAACACAGTTTGTGTAGCTAGCACGTTTCATTTGATGTGAAAAATAACCTCAAACAAAAGGCTTGTTTCAACTATGAGGAATAAAATCTTTTTTTTTTTGGTCAGACTGTAAAATTAGGATTCATTGTGATGCTTTTTTAGTTCTAGGCATTTTGAACAACTGTAGTGGAATCTGACCTTAAATGCCTTAAATATTATAAATAGTTTTTAATTTTTCAACCCAGATTTTAAAATGTATCTTTCCTTTGATGGCAAAGCTAAGTTTTGGCAGTCATTACTCCAGTCTTTAGTGTCACATGATCCTTCAGAAATCATTCTCGAATGCTGATTTGCTGCTCAAGAAACATTTCTTGTTGTTTCAATGTTGAAAACAGTTGTGCTGCTTAATATTTTTTTATGGGGGTTGAGAGAAAATCGAAGCGTATTGCATCAAGAGTTGAGTGAATTATTATATTCCTAGTTTTTTGCTGTATAATTGATCAAATAAATGCAGCCTTGTTGAGCATAAGAGACTTATTTCAAAATACATTTTATATATATATGGCTGATCGTAAACATTCGAATGGTTCTTTCTTTTTTTATTTTATTTCATTTTGTTCTTGATATTCATTTATTTCTTTCTGGTCTTCTCATTTAAATATTTTGTTTCTAACCATATTTATACACAGTTGTAGCAGTATAATGTATTACAATTTAAATAATAATAATGATTATATTTTGATTTCATTGCAATAGATTTTTCTTTTTCAAGGAATATTCCACTTATGTGGCACCACAAGACCTCTGATGGAGGTTTTTGGTGTTTGATTTGGTTGCATATCACTTATCTTAGTGAGGGTCAGAATGTCATTCTTAGATTTTTACTTATGTACCATATCAAGGTTCCCGCCAAATTGTTTAAGTTGCTTGCCAAAGGCAATTTTTAGTCTGATTTGGTGCATAGCAAGTGTTAATTTTAAGCCCTGGCTGCGTTTGTTCCTTGAAGTCTTTCTAAAATTGCATGATCATCACTGTTGAAGTTCAACATTAAGAGCGAAGCTGCCACAGAGATTGAGCTCCATATCTGGAAATGATACCAGCTGTCTGAGAGCCACTTTACACTGTGACTGCTGCCATTATATATTTCAAGATCATTTAACAATAATCATCAGCATTTTTAAAGCGCTAGACCGTTGTGTGCGTATAGTGATAAGTCATTATCATAAATGCCTTCGAAGAAAGAGTGAAAACTGCATCGATAAAGGTGTCAGTGTTTTTGTTCTCTTTATTTGGTGGCTGTGTTGGAAGTGACAAAAAGGATCCACAGGAAAACAGCAGGTGTTGAGTCGCAGGCCCAGTTGCAAGCTTGGCAGAATGATCTGCTCTTTATGATTATTTCATGGGCTTTTATGCTCCCTGGCACTGATTCAACACTCAGTTATTGAGCTTTGGCTTCTGCTGTTGTGAATGTCACTTCAGGTTTGCAAGAATCATGCACCAAATCATTTTTTCAGCAGTGATTCAACTTAAATAGAAATGTAAACCAGTATTTGATTTATTATGGCATGTATACCATGCAACAGTAACCAAAATACTCCCATAGGCTTTTGGAAAAAACCCATTTTGGTTGACCGCTAGTACTGACTCGGGGTGTGCATGAATAGTCAAATATTCAAATATTCTCTACAATAATTATTTGAAAAATAAAAACACTATTCAAATTTTGCTAAAATGTTGCTTTGCTGGCCATTAATGTAGTGAATCCCTGATAAATCCTGAGCACGCAAACTTTGCCAAGTGAAAAACAGCAACACATCACTGCATTCACTACTGCAGGTATAGACTAAGGCTGTGTATCCAGCAGTTAGGGCTGGGCGATTTTCCTGATTTTGATTAATTCGAATTTATTGTTTTGCCACAATTTAATTTTTTAGAAATCGAGGAGTCGTGATTTTGAATGGAAATATAACCAAATGTTATAATTAGACACTCTGATAATATGCCGGTGATAACAGTAAAGAGAAAAGAACGATCCAACTGCATGTAGGCTCACGTGATTAACCGCTTGCATGTGATGCGCTCTGTGAAGGACCATAAATATAGCACTAAGCGCCATTCACACAGAATGCGCTTTTGTGTTGACAAAGATGTGATGCGGGCAGTGGAATAGGTAAAACATGCAAGAAGATGGGAGTGAACTTCTTTTAACTTGAGCGCAGTGTTTATAGAATGGCGTTTCATGCATGAGACAATGCAAGAGACTTACCTGGCAGGGGGACACCATGATCAAGAAGGCGGTTCACCCAGGGTAAGGATCCTCCATTGCACTCCGGCCGTGCTGACCCCTGCGAATTCTCCAAATGTCGGAATCTCGACTGCATAATTTATGGTAGTGGGGGACTGCGTTCGCGCTCTCCCCTGAAAGTGCTGGTTAAACAAAGCAGATGAGTTTTGGGGAAGTCGAGACCTAGTGGTTAGAGAGTTTGACTCCTAACCCTAAGGTTGTGGGTTCGAGTCTCGGGCCAGCAATACCACGACTGAGGTGCCCTTGAGCAAGGCACCGAACCCCCAGCTGCTCCCCGGGCGCCGCAGCATAAATGGCTGCCCACTGCTCCAGGTGTGTGTTCCCGGTGTGTGTGTGTGTTCACTGCTGTGTGTGTGCACTTTGGATGGGTTAAATGCAGAGCACGAATTCTGAGTATGGGTCACCATACTTGGCTGTATGTCACTTCACTTCAAGAGACACGAGCGCAACAGTCAAACACATCTATGTTTACACAGAAAAAACAATGGAAAGGCAGCGCAATCGAATAAAAAGAGCTACTACTGTATGCCTGATATTTCATGTTTGCATCATGGTGACAGGCTGAAAGCTGCTGTTGTTTTTAAAGAACATTTATAGTCAATAGTAGTCTACTGTATACCTGCATTCATTTTGAATTTGAATTACCTTGACTTTTGAAATTTTCTAAAATAATTTTTAAGACAAGTTTGTACAATATGTAGTTGTAGTTTTTGCATCTTTTCTGCAAAGATATTTAACAAGTGATTTGTTTAACCGTGTTGACAACTTCTTGTGTGCTGCACTTGGAATAGAAATGTCTTTAACAAAAGGGTTAATAAAGAAAAGGTAACTTGAATCATGTCGTCGTTACATTTTTAAGTTGACTAGTTAAAAATCATTAAAAAAAAATTGAGAATCGGTCAAACATTCTGGAAAAATCGAGATTGACATTTTTTGCTAAATCTCCCAGTCCTACCACCAGTGTATTTTTTTCCTAAAGGCTAGCATGTTTTTTTTCAATGGGAGTACTGCGTTTTTAAGATGCCAGCAGTACAACAAAGCGCTAATAAATGTTAAACTTTGGGCAAAACACAGTGCACATCTCTGTCAGTTTTCAGTCAGCCATCCAATCACAGTGGACGAGGGGCAGGGCAGGGCAAAAACTGCACCGACCAACTGTCACATCTTACTTGTAATATGACTGAACGACAATGGAGTTTATATTGATATATAAAAAAAATAATGCATGCAACATTTAATTCGTGATGTGTCTTCTACATTACTTCAGCGGATATAACTTATAATCTTGTTGTGATTGTTCAGAAATGTTGACAAAAATAATGTTCGATTAAAAAACGTCTTTCTCATTAAACATCAAGGAAAAAAAAAAGGTATTCAAATATTCGTTTTTTTACGAGCTCAAAATTCGAATGCAAAATTTTTGAAAAATGCCCATCCCTAGTACTGACAGTGCTATAAAACTGTTTGTGTCCAAGAATTGTGTTCTTCTCGTCTCGATCATGGTTTTAACAGAAGAAAGTTCCTGTTTTCTGTCAGCATCTTTGTTCATTCATAACTATGGTTTTGAATGATGGCAATTGTCTGAAAACCTTGTCTTAATGTTTGTCTTTTTCAGACGGCCAGCATAACCCTGAAGCAGATGGACCCAAGGGTTGCTCTGGTTCAGCTCAACCTGAGGACTCTGGCTCCAGAGATGGGAGTCCACGAGCGGGCAGCCCTGTGGCGAGAGCGTTGTCCAGGGCCAGCCACAATCAAGGGTCCAGTAGCTCAGACAGTGACAGCAGTGAAGACGGCAGTGATGATGGTGTAGTGCACAGAATAAAGAGCAGTGTCACGCATATAAAGGTGAGTTACAATCATACAGTGTTTTGAAAAGTGTAAGTGACATGTAGGCATTTGTGCTCTGCATTTATCCCATACAAGTGCACACATACAACAGTGAGTACTGAACACACACACCATGAACACCAGGGTTCGCAAAATTTCAAAATCCCTGGTAGCATTTCAGATTTTGATAGCTCGAAATGAATTTAACTAGCCCAAAAAAAATAAAAGGACGTTTTTAATGGAGAAAATTGGATAAGTCAAAACATCAATAAAAGCATTTAAAAAATATTAGTATAAAAGCTAATCCAAAATATAAATAAAATACAAATACTAAAATAAGTTCATTCAGAGCCACTGTTGCATGTCATTTAAATTATGTAAATTACTTAATTTCAAAGAAGTAATGTGCAAACAATTTTATGATCCAGTGTGAATTTTAAATGGAGAAAGATTTTTTTTATCTATTTTCATATTTATTTAATTTATATAAATTTTTATATATTTTTTTAGTACACATTACACATAAAGAGTAATAAATTAGCAGTAAATTAAACAAATTGGTACTAAACATTGCTAAATCTAATAAAAGTTGGACTGAATTTATTTAGGAAATAAATTATGGTAATATATATATTTTTAAAAATATATTTAATTCAATTAATTATCTTGGCTGTATTTATTTATAAATGGATCAGGTTAATTTAATTGATAATCATTTATTGACCATTAATTTGATGATTATCAAAATTCCAGTTTCATATGTAACTGAAACACTGCTATCTTGTTAGAATGTTAGCATGTGACTCAGATATATGCTGATACAGTTTACTATTAAAAAATTTGCTATTCGCTATGTATAGAGCAAGTCATGTGATCCATAGCCATTTGACACAAATTCAGTACTTGACTAATTGGCGCAACTTCTACTATGCTTTGCTAATGAATTGTTTATTTCAGCGTGCCTCTGACGATGAGAGCAAAAACAGACGAAGAAGCTCCTCACCTGACAAGTGAGTCTTCTATTAGTCTGAACTGAACAAAATCAATGTAGAATTCAGACCTTTCTGTAAACTGTTGTCATTTGTCTCCATTTTAGGGATGATAAGAGGTCACAGTCTAGATCCCGATCTAGATCTCGTTCTCCTGAAGAACGTTACGGACGGGGTCGTAGGTGAGGGAAACGTGTGTTTATGTTCTTGACAAATTTGCTGTTGCCTTTTTCATCCTGCTGTAAAATATTGCACCTTTCAGGTCAGACATTTTCTTTGTTCTCCATTGTTCTCACATCAGGTCCAGGGAGCGTGAGCGAGGTCGAGACCGCTATGGTGACTGGGATCAATATGAGCGGCGCTCCAGCAGAGAGAGGGATTGGGAGCACAGGAGGAGGGGAAGGTCAGCCTCCCCAGCCAAAAGTGATAAACCTCCGACAGAGGAGCCTCCAGTGAAGAAGAGGAAGGAAGCGCTGGACCCCATCCTGACCCGCACCGGTGGGGCCTACATCCCACCTGCCAAATTGCGTATGATGCAGGCTCAGATCACTGACAAGAGCAGGTTGGGTTCACTTTGCTCAGCAGTCCAACATTTTGTATTTATTTAATTATTTATTTTTGATTTAAAGTTTATTTACCTTAGGCTATATTTTTATGATATTGCACTTTCAAAATCCATCATTGGGTTTGGAGGATACGAGAAAATAAAAAGTGAATGGATAAGAAGTAGGGCAAAATATTGCATATTCACCATATTTATGTAATTATTTTAATGATGATGTAAATAAAACATAGCATCTCTAATTTGAATCCCAGTAGTATAAATGCCACGAGTTGGTAAATTTGATTAATTTCCCTGAATCTAATTGCGCTGAATCAGTTCCCTGAATCAACTGTCATTTGCAATGAATTAATTTTAAAACACTAAATAGAAATGCAGTGATTTTATGCAAAATATTAGACAATTTGTAATTCTCAAAAAGTTAAAGATTTCTATTTCAAATAAATGCTGCTGTTTTGACATTTCTAATCATTAAAGAATCCTGTAAAAATGTATCATGGTTTCCATGAAAATTTTAGGTTTTCACTGTATTTTATGAGAAAGTATATTAAAATAGAAAATTGTATTTTTAAATGTATATGAAATATATGTAATATTTTATTATATTTCTGTTTAAATAAATGCAGCCTTGGGGAGTATAAATTAAAAATCTTACCAACCCCATACTTTTAAACAGTAGTGTATGGAGGTAAATGTTTGTTACATTGTATTTGTTAATTTGGTGTTTACAAATAAAAATATTCATAAAATTTCCTGCAGTTACTGTGAAAAACAGTGTAAGAGAATATACCTACATATTTATTAGAAAATTAAAATGTTCTATGTTTTTTCTAATCTACACGTCTTCAAATTCCTATTGTTTAATGATCAGCCATTTAAGCCATTTCAGAGCAAATACAATACAAAAGGTTTAAAAATATAGAAATGGTGGGAAACGCATCCACATGAATTCAATGTAGTCGACTGAATTTCTTCATGCAGTGGAATGAAGGTCACCAGCAAGGAAATATAGAGGTGTCCCTTAGGGATGTTGGATATCTATAGCAGGAGGAGTGGAGCACTAGCCTGTGCTCGAGGCCATACACTAGAAGATAGGTGATAGAGACAATACATCAGAGATCATTCTCAAGAGCAGCTAAGCCCAGGAAATTAGTTGGTGGGGAAAATTAACTGTTCTCAGAGGAGACGAGCACGACTCTAAAACTCCTCAACATCAGCATTTTCTGAAGTACAGACTGAGAAGCAGACAGCATTGAAGGTTTTGTCCTGCTATTACGGTTGTTCGAAATATGACCTTTAAAAAGGTCTATTACCGGGCGCTAAAGACAAGTGTTTCAAGATCACTGCTGTGTTAACAGGCTTAAAGTGTCTCCTTTAAGAGATCCGTGTAGTTGGTTTTTCACCATTCTTTTCTTTTTAATTCCACAGTTTGGAGTATCAGAGGATGAGCTGGGAAGCCCTGAAGAAGTCCATCAATGGTCTGATCAACAAAGTGAACGTTTCCAACATTGCCAACATTATTCAAGAACTCTTGCAGGAGAATATTGTGAGGGGCAGGTAAAGACCACAGCTCTTGTGTTTTCTGATCTATGGCCATGGACCTAGTGTACTGTCTACATTTGCTGCATTTTAAGGAGCCATTCTTTACTTTTATTTCTATAGTGCTTTACACAATAAAGATACAGCAGCCTCACAGTATTACACAGGAAAGTAACAGAATCAGTGATGCTTTAATT
Organism: Cyprinus carpio; assembly: GCF_018340385.1. Classification (NCBI taxonomy): domain Eukaryota; kingdom Metazoa; phylum Chordata; class Actinopteri; order Cypriniformes; family Cyprinidae; genus Cyprinus; species Cyprinus carpio. Next base: position 24,103,142 of record NC_056580.1, on the reverse strand, counting down.
ATGAGGCAAATACGAATTCTTTATATCTATCTATCTATCTATAAATGCATACATGCATATATGTATTCATTAGCTGCAGCACAGCATTTTGCGTCTAATGTGTGACACACTTAAAGTCCAGTAAATGGTAAAACAATTGCGGGACAAATTAATGTGTTTATTAGTACATTAATACATTTTATTGAACTTGAATACAAATACTAGTTTACAACATCCAGCAGCACAGTGAACTGTTTGGCACAGCTATATAGGTTAAATGGAGACATTGCTGACATTGCCTCACACACTCAAGTTCACGCCAGCTCTTACATCAAAAATAAGATGGAAAGATAAAAAATGAATAGTTTCCATGGATCTAGTCTTTGCATCTGTTTGTTTGATGTTTGAATCAGGTCTCCTCTGTTGGAATAAAATCGGCTTGATGGCACTGTCACAAAAGAATAGGGTCCTAGTAGAAATGTGGTCCTAGAACTGTGGTCCTGAAACTGCAGCCTCCAGTGTTGCAGGAACACAGTATTGTGAAAATCTACCCTCATACAAACTTCAAAATCTACAAACACACATACCCTTAAAACATGCAGAGCAGTAAATGTGAACTGGTGGATTGATAAGAAGAAAATGCATTATAAAATTCTTAACAGTAAAATGTATTTATATGTTATTTAATTAATATAATAATTTACTGATAATTGTTTAATATAATAATTAATACTTTTGACTCATCCATTTTATTAAAAATAGTTTAAAGGCTGAAATGTTGAAGTGTATCATTTTATAAAACTTTTTGTTTTTTAAAAGAAAAACTTTTATCTGAACTGTAAGTCATGCATTTTACAGTCATTTTACAGTTTAATATATTACTATAGACATTGCCCTACTCACTGGTATTAATTTTATTTTTGCAGGACTTAAAAAAGCCTTAAAAAGTCTTTAAAAAAACAGCTTTTTAAAAATGGAAATCTTTTGTAACATTATAAATGTCTTTACTGTTAGTTTTAATAAATTTTATGCATTCTTGCTGAATAAAAGTATTAATATCTTTTCCAAAAAAAAATTAAACATAAAATAAAATGCACCGACCCCAAACTTGCGGCAGTGTACGCTGTTAATTTTTATTTTTGTATTGCATTAGCTCAGCAACATACACCAAGTTCTATTGAAATCTGTTGTGAAGTTGAATCTCCTGTGCACTTCTCGTGAGGAGTGATATTTGTATGACACATGAGTTGATGCCCATGTCGATCTAAATCTAAATCAATCATCTGGTTTCATTTCAGTTAGGATGCTCCCTGTGTAGACAGGAAACAGCAAGGCAGCTCATATGATTGACATTGTTAATGGTCCTGACGTCTCTCTCTCTCTAGGGGTCTTCTGGCCAGATCTGTACTTCAGGCCCAGGCTGCCTCTCCCATCTTCACCCATGTGTACGCTGCTGTGGTGGCCATCATCAACTCCAAGTTTCCTCAGATCGGAGAACTTATCCTCAAGAGACTTATCCTCAATTTCCGGAAAGGTTACAGGAGGAATGATAAAGTAAGCCTTTAGGAAGCAAGGTACTGGTTTCTAAATGTAGCACCAATTTAAATAATGTTCTAATTTTTCTTTCTATCTTTTCAGCAACAATGTCTCACAGCATCCAAATTCGTGGGACATCTCATCAACCAGAATGTGGTATGTCCTTCTGGTCCTTTAACATATTTTTGCCTATAAACCTTTTTTTTTTCTAGTGTATAATTGTATTTTCTTTGTCTCAAGGCTCATGAAGTCCTGTGTCTCGAGATGTTAACCCTGCTGTTGGAAAGACCCACTGATGATAGTGTGGAAGTGGCCATCAGTTTTCTAAAAGATTGTGGTCTCAAACTGACAGAGGTCTCACCCCGAGGCATCAATGGTACATTCCTAACTATTTTATTACTTTATTTTTATTTTGTTATTATTGAATGGATGATTTCATCTTATATCTATATCTATCATCTGTCATTTTTTTTCAGCTATCTTTGAACGTCTGAGGAACATCTTGCATGAATCAGAGATAGATAAACGTGTACAGTACATGATTGAGGTGATGTTTGCCATCAGGAAGGATGGGTTTAAGGACCACCCCATCATACCAGAAGGGCTTGACCTAGTGGAGGAAGAGGACCAGTTCACACACATGCTTCCTCTGGAAGACGATTACAACACAGAGGACATCCTAAGTAAGATCAGCTGCGCTTATGCATGTCATTTCAGAGTATTTAAACCTTTTTCATTTCTCCAAATAAGGAATTGTCTTATTTTTACTATTGAAAACAGCTGTTCTGATACATTTTTTCAAGATTCTTTAATTAATAGAAAGTTCAAAAGAGCTGCAGTTATTTGTAATAAAAAAATTGTCTATAAATCTCTATACATGTCTATAAATCTTTCTATAAATCTGTTTAAAAAAAAATAAAAAAATCAGTTTAATGCTTGCCTTTAATGCAAAGTACTTTTTTAAAAAATATCTTAGTACTGGTATCTTGGTAGTGATGTTTTAATTCAGAAATGTGTCAGTCATGATGAAACGCATGCTTTAAGTTTTCATTTTTAATTTCCACTGATTCACTACCTCACTCACCTAACCTGCCAGGCCTCAATTTCTCATGTTTAGCAGCTAATTACCTTGATGTGATCATAATGGATGGCTTCCTTCTCTTTAATTCCACCCAGGAGGGAACACATGCTCTCAAACCAAAGTACTTGCTCTGTCTGTGTGTAATTGAGGGTTTTGCTCTCTCACTTCTAATATTTAGCCACTGTCTTTACTGGTGTTTAGGGATAAGCATCTTTTCTGAGTCTTCTGAGACAAAGTGCACTAATTGAAAATCCATACAAGCGGCCCTTTGGGGAGCATGAACAGCCATTATCACATTAAGCTCTTTTTATGTATTATGGCTAATACACAGCAAATTCTTCTTTATGGGTAATTTCCTCTGATTACATCTCGTTGGTACGGACTTAATTGCTGCGAAACGTGTAATTGCAAATGAATGTCTGCTTTACATCAACAATATTCCTTTTGCAGATGTTTTCAAGTTGGATCCCAACTTCCTGGAGAACGAGGAGAAGTACAAAGCAATTAAACGGGGTGAGTTAATGACTCTTTTGCTGTACGCATTCTCTGTTCTTCTCATTACTGCCTATTAAAAAAGATGCCCTCTGATGCACCGTCTCTGCTAGCACATTTGAATTGTAATTGTGTACTAATTGTACAACGGACTGGAGACAACCATATGGTACAGGAAGCTGAAATGGTAGCCCTTGATTGCAACAATTGGAGATGCTTGTCCTCTGATGCGGAGATGATTACTCCATTTACGGCTTGAGAAGCAAAGCTAATGCCGTTGTTCAGCAGTGGAGAAAGTGACAAACATAGTTGTGACCTAAGATGTCAACGGGAGACCTGGGCAAAGACAGGAGTGTGTTTGTGTGTTACGCTTGTCACTTTTTCCTAAAGTCAAATCCAAATGAATCCCAAGTAGGATGAAAGTTTAATTGATAGAGACTTTTACAGTTCTTTACAGTAATGCAACTCACCTGCCACCCCCCACCCCCCATTTTTGCAGGATCTCCACTACAAAGATGTATTAAAGAAAAAGAAAAAAGTGACGACTATCAGCATGAAGTCTGGTCCACATTACAGCTTTTTTTTCTGTCCCAGAACCATTCAATTAGATAGGAAGAAGAAGGTTATTATTGTTAAATAATAATAATGTTTTGTAATAGTTTGCAAACTTTACTGACCTTTAAATGTGCAGTCAGTTTGAATGAAAGCTAAATAAAAATACAGAGATCAATAATACAATTTAATTCATATCTATCATGTAGATTGTCACAGACAAAAGGAACAATTTGTGGTGCTAAAAAAAAAAAAAAAAAAAATACAAATATAAAATTACAAATTGAAGTAAAGCAATTTATACACCATTAAAATTAGCTCAAACTAGAGGTTGCACAGACTAATCAACTAATGGACTTTGATGCTCTGCAATGACGCTTTAAGCTTGACATCGATTAGTCGCTGGTGCTATAGAGGGCGCAACCGGAGAAGAAATCTTTGAAGTCCACATTTACACTGCGTTTCCAAACAGTTAAAATGTAACATCACATGCAGATCACGTGCACAGAGTCATTCAGTAGCATGGAAATGTATTGTCAACACTGTTCTGTGATTTCTCAATAAATAAGCCTAGAAACTGAAAAGTTCTAGCATATATTTCTTAGTAGAAAACCCACAGCCTCACTATTTGTAGAGAGGCACTGCCAGGTAGAATTCCCTACCCCTATTTAAAATGAACTGAAAATATAAAATATAAATTATACACACACACATACACACATATATATATCTAACCAAGCACAGTTTGTTGTGTTTTAGGGTGCTGTTTAATAAAGATATTTGTTGTAATATAAAATGTTTTTTTTTTAAATAAAATTTTCAAGTTTAAAATGTAATTGATCTGTCTTGTTTTCGTGCCTCAGAAATTCTTGATGAAGGAAGCAGTGATTCTGGCGACGACGCTGGCGGCAGTGGAGATGATGAAGATGATGATGAGGAAGATGAAGTAGAGGCAGCTGGAGAAGGTATTTATTTAAAACATTTAATCATATGTTGCATGTTCTGACACATAGTTAGAGGAAAATGGTCAAAATTGTATTAATATTCAGTGTTAGGATGTGGCTTGGTGGCGCTCTCCTCTGTCATTTATGAGCCTTGTTCTTATTCTGAGTGTGTACTAGGCACAGTTGCCTTGAACCGAGCCTTAGCGCGATTATCCCCCCTCCCCCACTGGCCTGCGCTCACACCTGCACAAAATATTCCGGCCGGAACGCGCTTATGTCCTGTACGAGATAACAGGGAGAAAACCTTTTTCGCTAATAGACTGCCTAATAAATGTATCATTTATGCCATGCAGCCATTTTCACTTGCATGTATCAGATGATCATTACGGAGGCAGTTAATGAAAGAATTTGACGTTGTGATGTTAACGAAAGAATTATGCAGCTTTACTCGCAAACTACAATTCCTGTTCATCAATAAGGTGAGAAGTAGACCCGTTATAAACCTAAATATACTTAATTGAAAAGTGTACTGTAGTAGTAATAGATGTTTGCAGTCATAATGATGACAGTAGTGCACAAATAGTAGTAAAATAGTAGCTGTTCTGTATCCGGCCCAAATGAATCATGCTCTGGCCCACCTCTTCCAAGTGGGCCAGGGACGGCCAAACGAACCGTACCCAGGCGCAGTACAGAGCATTCACACTAGTCAAACAAACTGGGCATTGGGGGTCAAACGCTCGGGTACAGTTCTGATCGCCTAGTGTGAGTACATCCTGAGTTCTTATGTGAGTGCCAGTGTTTGGGGACAATGCTTTGCATTAGTTCCTCTAGATAATCCTGCTCATATGGTCTCTTGGGTCTTGAGCTGAGGAGAAACTGCATAAAACACTATGGCTGTCAGGAGACTACCTGTTCCAGATTGTAGCACATTGTGTTTCAGGCATTAAAGGGATCATAACTTTTTTTTTTCTCCTCTGAGGTCCCACTAACAATGTTATTTTGCATTTAAAACAGTTGTAATGTAGTTTAAAGCCAGAAGCATACTCAGCAGAAGTATGCAGATGCTTGACAATCCAGTGCTAGCACATGGTCCTGTTGAACTTTTGTGTTGAAATGCTGGTAACAAACCTCAGTACACAAATGGTTGATGGTTACTTTCTGATGTCTTATAATGCTGCTTAAGGATGTAACAATTCACTCAACTCACGATTCGATTCACGATTTTGAAAGTGAAAGTGACGTGACATACAGCCAAGTATGGTGACCCATACTCGGAATTCGTGCTCTGCTTTTAACTCATCCAAAGTGCACACACATAGCAGTGAACACACACACACCGTGAACACACACCCGGAGCAGTGGGCAGCCATTTATGCTGCGGCACCCGGGGAGCAGTTGGGGGTTCGGTGCCTTGCTAAAGGGCACCTCAGTCGCTGTACATTCACTCCCCCACCTACAATTCCTGCCGGCCCGAGACTCGAACTTGCAACCCTTGGATTGCAAGTCCAACACTCTAACTGTTAGGCCAAGACTTCCCCTCAACGTGCTGGACTTTTATTTTTAAACAAAATATTTAAGACAAATTATGAATAAAATGTGTCCTTTTATTATTGCTTGGACAAAATGCTGTACATTTCTTTGTGAAATTATAATATAACTATAATAATATACTAATATAGCACTTGCATATTATTGCTCTTTTGTTGGTTTTGATTGCTTCTATTGTCCTCATTTGTAAGTAGCTTTGGATAAAAGTGTTTGCTAAATGACAAAATTTAAATAGAATGCAAATGTAAATAACAAAACTAAATTGAAAATTTAAAACAAGCCCCAAATAAAAAATAAATAAATAACACAAAATAAATCTCTTCATATAAACAAAATAAGGCTTTGTCTGTTCTCATTCCATTTTAAATTAGAGGCAACCACTGCATTTTAATCATGATCCAAACAAAGATGCTGCATACATGCAACATGAGCAGTTTTTAATCTAAATTAGATTGTATAATTTAGAAATTTTGAAGCAAAAACAGAATGGTTTGACCTTAGTTTTGTGAAACGATACATAAAAATGTCTGCATGAAACAACAGATGAGACTGAGACGCAGATTCACTCTCTGCCAGCAGGTGCCGCTTAAAGCGTTTCCTTGGTTTCTGCTGTAAACTAAGCAGTGCTACACTTATGAACTTTAATATGCATTATACAGAGGCAAGATGAAAATAAAATAAAAAAAAAATCCATCTAAACTTTTGTAAAGACAATAACTTCGCATCAGACATGCATTCATATAAACTCCTACACTTAAATGAATCACGATTTGTTTAGCATCTCAAACGATTTGAATCGTCTCACATTTGAATCAATTTTCAACCGGCTTGTGGTTAATCGTTACATCCCTAATGCTGCTGTATGCATGTAGACTTGAACATGCTCAGCAACATACACTTCAAATTGTTGCTCAGTCATAAGAGTAGCTAACCTGACTGAGAAGCACTATAGCACCCTTTACATAGATGCAGTGTCATCTTTTTATATATCAGTAATTTTTTTGTTTTTGTCATTTTTTTCTTTTTAAATGACTAGTATTTTTTAGTTTTAGTACTTCAACTTAAACTAAATGAAGATGAGAAATTTTGACAACTAGATGAAATATAACTTTTATCCTTATCTAGCAACTTATTTCAAGTAACACATTTTTTTTTTGTCTTTGGTTTAACTCTGAAATATTTCTATGTAATTTTATTTTTCATATATTCAATTACTACATTTATTACTTGTGGTACAACAACATTTATTATTGATGTGCTGCATTTCACCCCCCCCCCCCCCCCCCCCCAAAAAAAAAAGAAATATCAAAGAAAATAACTTTTTCATGGTATGACTCCTTTGTACCAAACACATCATCAGCCACTATACTGTTTTTAGATGTACTCGCATTTGTCACTTTTGTCAGATATCTCATTGATTATAATGTGAAGGTTCAAGAGCTTCCTGTCATTGAGATCAGACAGTGTGAGCTGTGTGTCGTTTATTCTTTAGTTCCGTTGCTGTGATCAGATGAGCTTAGCTGTGTTAATTGCTTCATCAAAGAAGCCTGTGAATTAAAATGACTCTGCAGAGAACAAGTGCTCTTGACCTCTGGAGGGAGACATATCATATGACACAAGCTTCAGCCAGTCTCTGTCCTGTGTAACTGTACAGAGTTTTTCTTCTCTTTATTTAGAACAAGAGAAAGTCACCATTTTCGACCAGACAGAGGTGAACTTGGTTGCATTCCGTCGAACGATTTACCTCGCCATCCAGTCAAGGTGAGTGTGTGCGTCATGTGATCCAATGGTTCTGTGTCGTCTTCCTGGCTTCTGTCAGCAGAATGGAAGCAGCTCTAAAAGCCACCAGAAATAGCCTGTGCAAAGATTGTTTTGGATGAAACAGAAAAACAACCTAAATTTGAGATCCCATGTGTAGGGACAAGGCTGTTTTTCTTGTTTTTGAACCGAAGTCTCTGAGGGCCGCCACATGCAGATTGAATTAAGAACGTTTCAGATTAGCTGTTTTTAATTGAATTTCACCGGCACGGAGCAGCAGAAGTGCCGTCACGGATCAGAAATTGCTGAGGTGAAGGACTTCAAAATTAGTTATCCTTTGATATCAAGAGGATTTGAAAAATGTTTAAACAATAATTCAGGGGCTGATTGACGAGAGTAGGAGGAAGGCAGGATGAGTCTGTTTCTCTCAGTATCACAGAACCATTTTTGAAGTTTAAATCAGAGGTGCTGTCTGACTTCACACTCTTATAATGATGAGTCCTGAGACCGGGAATCTTTGCAAAATTGTCTACACTGGATGCGACGAAGCGACTGTAGCAAATGATTTTAACTTTGCGTCAGCACTTCATAAATAGTACAAGGCATCAGTTTACTGTCTGAGATTTGTCGCGTCACATTGTGCCACATCCAGTGTAGACAGCATCACTGATTATAATGGGTTCTATTGTCTTTTGTCAAATTGTGTTGCGCTGCTCGCATCCTGTATAGATGCTGTGTTAAGCAAACTTAATGGTTTTATAAAAAGTGCTTTAAAATAATCACAATGTGGCTTAATTTTGTATCACCTGCAAAATCACTGTGAATCTAGCATGAATATTCATGCATCTCTTGCAGGCACCAGGTCACACTCCGCTCTGTGTGTGCACTCAGAAGCATCCTCACAGCTTCACTTTTCCACTTCTATTGACCTGAAGCTTTAAAAAGGCTTCTATTGCAGAGAATGTTTGAAAGCTAAACCTCTCAGCGCCTCAGGGCTGCCGAGCACTCGCACGTTAAAGATGCAGCAGAGGCTGATTCTGTATCAAGAACTTAGTGCAGCCAAAAGCAGGCTTTGCATGCGTACTAACTTTATTTAACCTGTTTTTCTTTAAGTGCATGTACTCTGTATGTGATCACAGCTGTATGGTAACACATCTAACATCTTCATTCACACATTCAACTGCTGTGTAACAAGCTTTTAAATATTTCACCAGTTGGGAGTCACATAGCTTCCTTAATGTCTTTAAACCTGCCTGCTGGCAGCTGGATTCGCCTCTTTAAACAAACCTGGCCGAGGGGTCCCCCAGTGCTGCTGTCCCTCTGTTAACTGCCCTGAGTGCAGAAAGAGGCCAGAGCTAAAAGAGAGAGGCACTACAAAGGTTCTTACTCTGCGTTTCTACAAACTGCCTTTGAGGATTGGATGAAACTGATTTGGCCCACAAATCCCCTGCCCGGAGGCGAGGCGAGTGTATGGACAAGAAAAAGTATGACCCAGTAGGAAATTAGATTAGCCCCAGCTATTTTTCTGTTAAAATTAAGTGCATTGGTTTTGTGGCACAACCCTGTGATTCCCATTGTGAGGTTTTCTTTTTATATATAGAAGAAAAGAAATGACTGGAAGAGAGTGGAAAGCAGTGTCTGTAAGCTTGGGCATTTTGACATTGTCATACACTACTTTTCAAACATTTGGGGGCAGTAAGATTGTTGTAATGTTTTAGAAAGAAGTGTCTTATACTCACCATTTATTTGATTAAAAAAAAAAAAAAAAAACTGTAATATTGAGAAATATTGCAATTTAAAATAGCGTTTAAATTGTAATATATTTTAAAATGCATTTTTTTCCTGTGATGCAAAACCGAAATTTCAGCATCATTACTCTTGATTGTCACATGATCCTTCAGAAATCATTGTAATATGCTGATTTTTTTTTGGGGGGGGGGGGGCAGCTTTACTTTTTTCTGGATTCTTTTTGATGAATATAAAGTTCAAAGCGCAGCATTTATTTTAAAATAGAAATCTTGTGTAACATTACAAATATCTTGACTGTCGTTTTTGATCAATTTAATAAATATTTTGATGAAAAATTGATACTTTTGAATAAAAAACTTACTGACCTCAAAGTTTTGAACAAACTTGTATGATCAGGAACATTTATTAAAATAGTAAATGGGGTGTTTTTGTTGTTGTTGTTGTCCTGGGGGCTAAATGTGCACCATGGGGACCTGTAGTGTCAAGTCAAACCATCACGTCCCTCTCTTTTTGTCTGCCCCTGCCCTTTGAAGTGGTCACGGCAAAGCATTCAAACATTGTGAAACTAACTGATAGATGCAGAATGTCTGAAAGAGATGTGAGACTAATGACCATTGCTTTAGTTTGCTTTGCACTGGCAACGAGTAGAAAGACTTAATTAACCACACCATGTTTAATTTAAATGCCAGTGTTGAGTTAAACATAATTGGTATAGCACATACATGAATTTTCTATTTATTTTTATTTCATTTTGGAGACCTGTTTCTTGATAATTTTGACAGATTCAAACATCAAACCTTTACCTTTATATATATATATATATATATATATATATATATATTATATATATATATATATATATATATATATATATATATATATATATATATATATATATATATCATTTTTTTTTTTTTTTTTTTTTTTTTGGAGACCTGAGGATGTTCCTTGACTAATGCATACATCAGACTTTTTCCTTTATATGATTTTGTTTTTATTTGATTTGATTTTGTTTTTCGTTTTAATTTAATTTAATTTTATTTATTTGTTAGGAATCAGTTTCTTGAGTTGTCTTGATTCATTATAAGGAAATCATCATGAGTTTTTTGCTTGTATTTTTGCCCTTAAGTCTTTACTTAATTTATTTTATATTTCATTTGATTTTAGAGACCTGTTTAGAGTCATCTGACTGATTTATACATCAAACCTTTTTTTATTTAATTTTGTTTATTTTTAATTGTATTATTTTGAAAACCTATTTCTGGACCATGAGCGTATGCTTTCGGTAGTATAAATAAAAGTAGTCCGCGTCTGTGCTGTCCGTGTACGCGTCCGGATTGCTCATGCAGAAAGTATAACACAGGCTTTAGTCTGAACTTAAACCTTAGACTGCTTAAGATAGAAAGCCTCATTTCTCTTTATAGCGGACATATTTTGTAATATCATTTGGATATTAGGACTGTGTTGTTATTCTGATCATGGTGTTCCCTTTGTTAACCTTCAACAGATGACGCCCTCTGGTGCTGTGATAGTTTTGCTTAATTTGAATGCAGTCTGGTTCATATTTAATACATATTACATTTGATTTATTATGTGCTGCAGTTGCATTTAATATATTAAAATTATATGCATATCACGGGATCTGCTTAAACTCAATGTGTTATATTTCATTAGCACATTAGATGCAGAAGGTGACGTTTTCATGTTTTATTTTCACAGCTTGGACTTCGAAGAATGCGCCCACAAGTTGATAAAAATGGATTTCCCCGAGAGCCAGACGGTATGTAAATAATCACTGCTGTTCTCTCTAAAATCCTGCAGGTCTGTGTTGCGTTCCGTGTCCCTGCAAATAGCTGTTTATCGGAAGCTTTTAACTTAATCTAAATATTTGTTTTCAGTCTCAGAGGTAATTTGTGCCTTTGTGGTCACTTGGGAAGCATTTGTCATGTTAATATCCTTGTTTTGCGGTTTCACAGTGGGGAAAAAATGGCTGTTTTGGCTAATGGCAACTGGGTGTTCCCTCCTGTTTAACTGATCAAATGTCTTTCTCCAGAAATGGCCTGTTTGTGATTGTCACCCTGCTGTTTTATATACAGTGCCAGCAGCTCCTCAGTTTGATGGAAATTCCTGTATTTGTCAGCACCTGAGCTGTGCTTTGCAAGTCTGCCATTACATCACAGGACTAGGGCTGGGTGATATGTTGAATATTTACATTATCTCTCTAGCAGTTTTCCCAACAGATCATTTATAGACTTTTAGATGAATTTAACAATCCCTTTTCTCTTCACTATGAGCATTGATAACATAAGCAGATATATTTATAATAATGATACTAATTATATTTATTTTGTGTTTTAAACATTTAAAACAAGAAAAATGCTACATATGAGTGAATTAAGGATATTTTTCACTGAATAAGAGACTGTTCACACAGAACTGCTTTTCCATTTCTCATTCCACTTGCGCTACTTTTCCATTGTTTTTTCTATATAAACAAAATAGATGGATGTGTTCGAGTGTTGCATTCGCATCTCATGTCTTTTGCAGTGTCACACGCATTCTAAAAAGTAGTGCTTAAAGAGATACTCCACCCCAAAAAGAAAATTTTGTCATTAATCATTAATCGTCTTCGGAATGGCACGGATGATACAGAAGAGCATACGGTGATATGGAGAGACACAGAAGAGACTGTTGACAAAGGAATTGTTGAATAAAGTCGTTATTTTTGTTTTCTTCACTTACAAAAAGTGTCCCGTTGCGTCATATAACCCAGATTCTACGTCTGATGGCAGATGGAGTATTCTGACGAAGACTTTCAAACCTTTTATGGACCTTGACACTGTTATTTACTTGGCAGTCTATGGGACAGTCTCAAGCCTCCCGGTTTTCATCCAGAATATCTTAAATTGTGTTCCGAAGACAAACAGAGCTTTCACGGGTTTGGAACGACATGGGGGTGATTAAGTGATCAGTTAATCAAAGTGATTAATGACAAAATTTTTATTTTGGGGTGGAGTATCCCTTTAAGTTAAAAACGCATCAACAATAATAGTAAATAGACAAGGAAAATAAAACAAAGCATAGCAAACAAACTAATAAAGCTAAGCAAAGCATAGACTTTAAAGGTTAAAAAATTATATATATGAAAATATGGACATTTTTAGTAATTTGTAAATTAAAACAAAAAAAAACTATTTGTAATTATTAGTTTAGCTTTAGTGAAAAAATAGTAACTTTTTATTGTATTTTTCATTTTTTAATTTTAATTTAAAAAATCAATTTAAGCTATTTTAGAACAAAAACATAAATGTTAAGCTATATATCAAGTGTCATTGAATAACTAATATAAATATTCAGATAGATGTGTGGTTTTTAGCTATATTGCTCCTCCCGGGTATTTTGGCTCTCAGCCTGTTAATCAGTCCATTTGACCTTTAAGAGAGATGTGGATTATAACTGGATTCAATCCCCTGGGTCCACTTTGCCTTCTTATTCCAAATATGGATGTTCTTGTTTAGCTTGTGCTGTACAGATAAATATGTATGTTGTCCCTGGAGTATATATGTAATGTCAACAAAAATGCATTGCAGGGATCATCGTGTTTTTTCTGCCTTTTGAAATGACTTCTGCTTAGACAAACTGTATCAAATAAGATGGAATTTTAAAAAAGTCCCGAAATAGAATGGAGTCCCCTCACCCTCACCACTGCATCTGCTGCTTTTGGCCATTTGAGAAAAGAGCCAGTGAGGTGCACAAGATGGAAACATTGTGTTTGCAGGCCTGAAGGAGATTGTGTAACAGGGGTAGCATCCTACAAATGCCTTCTTTATTGCATCGCTCCAGTCCTCTGCACAGGCTCAGGAGCGGGAGCAGGTCAGGATGGGGAGAGGAATCTATTCACTTCCCAGCATACAAACACATGTCAGCTGTGCTGTGAGTGACATCACTACAGCCCACTGTCACCTCCAAATAAATCTTCCATGTCTTTGCAATAAGATTTTTTTCTGTTGTTGCCAGTAGTTCAGTTTGAAGTTCCCTTGCCAATATTTTAAGTCCACATCAAAAATGCCAAATTTACTTTATTTTCTGTCAGCCCCCCACAAATTCAATCCTAAATTAAATAATTGCATATTTTCAGTTTACTGTGAGTCCGAAATGCTTAGTATCTGTTTTTACATTTACTAACATTATTAAAATCAAAAGGCCTACCTGTTAATATTAGGGCTGTCAAATGATTAATCACGATTAATCACATCCAAAATAAAAGTTTTGTTTACATAATATATGTATGTGTACAGGGTATATTTATTATGTATATATAAATACACACACACAAATTATATATTTAGAAAATATTTACATGTATATACATTTATATATTTATATTCTTATATTTTATATTATATATAAATAGATTTAATATATAAACATAACATATTCTTCTTAAATATATACATGCATGTGTGTGTATTTATATATACATAATAAATATACACAGTATGCACACATATATTATGTAAACAAAACTTTTATTTTGGATGTGATTAATCGTGATTAATCATTTGACAGCCCTAGTTAATATTATTTCATGGCTGTGAGCTAACATGAACCAACAAAACAGTTGTATTTTTATTAACTAACATTACAAAAATATAAATAATAAATACTGTAACAAATGTTTTATTAATTGTTAGTTTGTTAGTTAATTGATTAAATAATGTTGGCTAATAGGACCTTTTTATTTAATTATATAAATATATCTTTACAAATTTATATTCATACTTCTATTTATACTATGGCTACTTTACTGTTAATGTATATATACATATATTTAGAATATTGTTAAAATTCTTATGATCAGTTTTTTTGCTTTGTTTTCTGTACATTGTTTAGAAACATTAGCAAATTGATAAGACTGTTCTACTGAGCTGATAAGGCAGCTTATACATGATTTAAATCAAGAAATAAATACTTGTGTAAATGATTACATCATTGCAAGGAAGTGCTCGTGTTTGCCAGTTTGTTAGCGGTGGGATGTACTCAGATCTGTCTCTGAAGCCAGAATTGGCAGAACATGGCTCATGTTCAGACCTACCACAGCCCTCTGCGTCATCGGACACACACACACACACACACACACACACACACACACACACACACACACACACACACACACACACACAAAAACAAACCTCAAACCCCCCAGTGTCTGTGCAGCATGAGGAAACACGTCAACTACTCTTAACACGGAAACACGTCAACTACTCTACCCTTAACATCACTATTTGATAAATAAGTTATTATTGGAACTAGACATCTGAAACGGGGATTCTGAAAGTGATTTGTTTTTAGTCGTATGATTGATGTACTGTGGCACATGTATCTTTAAAGGTTGTTCATTTTAATGAGACACAACGAACGCAGTCCCTTGTTTAGAGCTCGATTTAACATCATGGCATGTGCTGTGTTTCTTTCACACATATGGGTTCACGTCCTTGGAACCCACTGCGTTTTGTCCCTCCTGAGTTGTCGCACCAGAATAAACCGTCCTTGAGTTTTTAGCGATGGCTGTTTCTGCCCAGTGATCTGGCTTTGCTCCTAAATTGCAGGGTTCCCACAGTCATGGAAAACCTGAAAATATAAGGGAATTTTAAAATGGTTTTTCCAGGACTGCAAAAGTCTTGGTGATAATCAGAGCTTGAAAATGTATGGAAATTGATGAATTATGTTTTTTTTTTCTAGTTTTTGATTAATCTGAATAATTAGTGATTCAGTCTGAATTTGAATGGTTATTATTTATTGAATTTACCTATTCCCTTATCTGTTTTCTTTCATTTTTTTTAATTGAAATTTATTAGGCAAAAAGTGAATGTTACACCCAATTTGCATAGCTGCAATTCCAGGCTGAACATTTAGTCTTAGCATTTGTTGTCATTAATAAGATAAGGAACTTTTCTATTTGAGGAAAATCCCTCTGGATGAGGTCATTCGCGTTCATATGTTTTAAAGATAACTATAAAAAGGTGGTGTGTAGCTTTAAATTCCGTACAGCTGCTACTGATTGGCAGGTGCCTCTGTTAGGGTGGACTTTGTTTATAGTCTGCAAGAAGTCCACCACATGTTTGGTTTCCAGTTTCCACACAAGATGTTGACGAGCTTTACAGAGCTGAAGACCTACACTGAACTTATGTGGAATTGGAACTCCCATCATTCCCAAAGTTCTACATGACTTCTGTCCCTTTGTGTGTTTAACTGTTTGACCAATTTGTTGATTGTCTACTTTCAATTACCAGTAAGGGTATATAGTACCCTTAGCTTCATTTAACATACACGTACCGTGTTTTCTGTTTGCAAAAATGTTGTTAAAAACCATCTAACAAACACTATTGCTCAAAATTTTGGGGTTTGCAAGATTAAAAAAAATATATATCTTTTTAGTCTCTTCTGCTCACCAAGGCTGCATTTTTTTTTTTTTTTTTTTTTTTTTTTTTTTTTTTTTTTTTACATTTTAAATGTCTTTAAAGTTACTTTTGTTCAATTTAATGAATTCATGCTGAATAAAATTAATAACTAAAAAAAAAAATAAGAATCTTACTGACCCCAAACTTTTAAACAGTAGTTCAACATTAGGTCAGGCCACAACTTCTAGTGGAAGAAGAAACTTGGGAGCCTCATTTTCATTCACGTCACATTATTCTGTCTGCTCTGAGGTCCATGAAGCTGAGATGATTCACTCTTATTCAGCCTTCAGTTTAAAGGGATCATTTCATACTTCACTCTCAGAAAAGTGAAAGCCAGACCTTGGTGTCT
Organism: Cyprinus carpio; assembly: GCF_018340385.1. NCBI lineage: Eukaryota > Metazoa > Chordata > Actinopteri > Cypriniformes > Cyprinidae > Cyprinus > Cyprinus carpio. Next base: position 24,086,693 of record NC_056580.1, on the reverse strand, counting down.
AAAAATATAGATGGTTTAACTTGCTGTGTTGATGTTTACATTGAAATGTTGAGGGCAGAAGGTATTGAAAACATCACAGCCAGTTTCATAATTTCCTTTTCAGAAGAGGATTGTAAAATGTTTCATAGTGCACACTTTCAACAAGGTTTGAGTAAAAATTAGCAAAGGCAATGACAATTGATGCTAAGCAGCTGTCAGGCAGTGGAGTCAATGGCGCGATTATTACTCTTGTGAGCAATAAACACATCACAAGTGCAGAATGAATCATGGGACTTCACAGATGGCCTGTTCATTTTTCAGCCACATTTCTGCCTCCGCCAGCCTCAGCCACATGGAGTACGAACGTATGGATTGAGTGCATCAGACTGAATCACAATGACATTCAGTTAGCAGATAGATAATTCAGCTGCATGAGACACTAATCGAATAATGATTCATTTCACAAAGAGCTTCTGCTGCCGTTGTGTTTGTTACTGAGCAAAAATGCATTAAGAGCAGAGAGGGATTTGGATAAACGTTCGGTATTTCGTTTATTTGGTGTGTCTTCTAGTATTTATAATAGCTTTCCTCTGTGGTCTGTTTTCATTTATGATAAATTTCCTCAGATTATCTCTAGATGAAGAAATGTAAGTCTCTTTTTATTATTATTATTATTATTATTATTATTTATTTTTTTTTACGTCAGAACAATATTAAGTCAGAAGAAACTGGATGTTGTTTTGGGGCATTGCTGTGTGTTTGCTGGGACATTGTAGGTGGTTGCTTACTTGCCTGAGTTAAAAGTCCATCCTTAACCCTCTGGAGTCGATTCACGCATATGCACATGTTCAGGCATCTTCTCCTGATAACCCCGAAAAAACTTCAATTACACTTTCAGTTTTGATCGTACAGATAAGAGCATTATATTAATAATCACAATATAGCTATTTTTTATTTTATCTTTGTTATTATAAATAAGAACAGATGCAAAAAAACAAACAAAAAAACAGTAGAACACATATAAGAAACAAATACTGCTTTTAATTCTTCTTTTTTTTTTCTTTTACATGTAAACAAAAGCATTCATTTACATTACATTTATGCATTTAGCAGACGCTTTTATCCAAAGCGACTTACAGTGCATTCAGGCTAACATTATTTACCTAACGTGTTCCCTGGGAATCGAACCCACAACCTTTTGCGCTGCTAACACAATGCTCTACCACTGAGCCACAGAAACAACATTCAAGTAAGAAAAGCAAATAAAAAAAAAGGTTGTTTAATAAAAAATAATTAAAATTAAAAATATATTTTCTTTTATTGTTAGATTCAAATTAAAGAGTCAGCCTATATTAAGACCTAGTGTAATGCACGGCTCTAATATAGTTACACATCAGATGTTTTCCCCCAACAGTTCCCCAAACGTTCATACTTAATGTAAATACTTAAATACTGTATATTTATTGGGATTTTGTGTTTCGGATGACAGCCAGCGTGAGAAGAGAGTGGAGAAAAAAAAAAAAACCTTACAAATAAAGGTAATTAAACATCTAAAATTATTATCTGGAGCATTGGGATCACTAGACGAAAACTCATTTTTGTGAAAACCTCAAAGTCAGCCAAATTTGACATTTTTCACTTGTTTTGCCTGTAGCTCGTAATTAGCCCATCCACATTCCGACTCATTTTGCCAGCAAGGGTCACATTTGTATTGTAAGTGTATTACTTATGGCTAGGGGTATGTTCAAATACCTAACCCTCAGTATGATTCCAAAACCAGAAAAAATGTTATGCAGAGATATGTGTGCAAGCATGCATGAGAGTGTTTGGAAGAAGCCATGGGTGCCAGATTTAATTACTATACCGATTAAAAAATATTTTTTTTTAATAATTTTTCATTTTTTTTTTTTTTTTCTCAACACAGTAGCTGTGCTTTTGACATCTTTGTGAAATCACATGTGGGGTATATTTCACACCCGATATGGGGGGAATGGAAAATACATTTCTCCTGCAAAGTGCTCTTTACCTGAGCTTTCACTCCTTGGAGTTATTGATTGAATCCTTCATCTTGCTCTTGACCAAGCAGATATTCAGTCTTACTTTTTCTGCCCGTCCCATTGGTAGATGCGTAAGACTCAGGCCGCACTCATCCATGCAAAATGAAAAAGGTGGCTGAGTTCACTCAATGTCCCACGTGTGCCAGTGATTCAGTCGGGCTGGTTTGTTTGTGAGGTTTCAGCTTCTAATCTTTGGATACTGGGGTTTTAGCAAGAGAATTTTTCTCTTTTTTTTGCTCTCAATATAGAAGTTTTATTGTGTTGTGGATATACTGGAGATAAGTGGTTATTGATTGTCTGGGTGTGAGTCTGGGTTTCAGTCCTTGTGCTGTTTGTTCGATTTGACAGCGCTGCCAATTTCTTTTCAGGGAAAATGAAATAGGCTGACATAGTTTTGAAATTTCTTTAAATAGTTAAAGCCCTTCATTTGTTACTTTTTGTTCTTCATGTGATGCTGCTTTAATAAAAGCTAATGGCGTTTCGTCATTTCTTTTCCATCAGTCTTTGCAGAGCAGATGGCCGGTCATCTGTGGCAACAGTCTTGCTGTGCACAATTACAGATTTCACTTCACAGATGCTCTCCTGCTCTCCCTTCCTCTCATGTCTGTCTTCAGAAATTACTAGTCGGGAAACGCTTCTATCAGCTCTGTGTCAATCACAATACATCCATCATTCTCTGGTTCCTCTAGATGTAATGTATCCAAGCAGAGGGGAGAGGGGTGAAATGTTGCGCTTACAGTGAGGGCATGCGGGAGTACGAGGTGCGAAAAAGGTGTTAAAATAGCTGTTTTGAGCGTGTTATCCCTCTGGTTTGCTGTGTTGGTAGGATCACCACAAAGGGTCACTGTGGGATTCCGGCCCTTTGGGATGAAGAGATTTACCTGACATCTCCCTTGACAGAATCTCTAAAGCTCCACCATGGTTTCTTTGCTTAAGGCAACAGGGATGATGCTAATGAATGATTCACCAATCCCAAAGTGCGGTTTTCTGCTGCTGCTTGGTCTGCTGCACAGTAATGCTGCCGGTGTTATTAGAGCAGTTTAATTAGCAGGGATTTTCCCGTTCATACATGAGGAACAGGTATTAGCTGAGTCAGAGAACCGTAGTTGGATTTCTTCTGGAACTGGAAGCTTTACTGATGGTTGTATTACTAATTCCTGAGAAGTGTTGGGCTCAGAAATAAAAAAAGGCAGACAAATATTGTCATTGTTTACTCACCCCTGTTTCCTTCCAATTTATACACTCTGTCCAAATTTTTTTACAATTTTTATTTAGAAATTTGTACTTTTATTTAGCAAAGAATCAAAAGTGACAGTAAAGGCTTGCATGACCAAATGCAGTAAGGACTTTTGCATCACATTTAAATATTATGCAGCACAACTGTGTAAAAAAAAGAATTTTTCTTGAGACACTAAAAACCGGAGTAA